>NW_022196900.1:59167277-59175822 GCF_008632895.1 Mastomys coucha | reverse complement strand
AAAAAAAAAAAGGAAAGAATGAAAAAAGAAAGAATTATTTGTTGGACTTATATGGTTAATTATTATTTATATCTCTACATGATGACTAAAATATACTTTAGAATTAGGTAAATCATAATTAATCAGGCTAATATTTTAACATTTACCTTAATTACAAATACAAAAACGTTCTATTGGTGAAAACTAATATTGTTGGAATACGAAATCTGTGTGAGCATACTGGACAGGCACACCAAATTGCTTAGGGTGTATAGATTCCTAAACAGTCAGAGGAAAATTCCTTAGAGATGATGTTTTAAAATTTTAATATAGAACAAATGTCACTGTCTAGCAATTTAAAGATATAAGGGACTTCAGAGTTCAATAACAAATACAGAGTTGTTATTTGAAACAAGAATGCAGCTCTGGAGAACAATCAGTTCAGTTCTCTAGCAGCAGTTATAGTGTGTGGCCATAACCATTTCCCCCCTTCACAGAGGTCTCCAGGTGCACATTCTTAATGTATCCTAGCACTTTCCAGTTAATGTTTTATATTTCTGTAGCTATTATTTTCTGCTGAAAGAAAACTAGTAAAAGTTGAATCTAGAAAGGGAAAACAAAGGAAGAAGATCAATATTAACACTCTACAAATATTGACTTAGCAAAGTGACTTTGTGGTCTTTCTCTCACAGGAATTGATATTGAATCAATGATTTATTTAAGAAGCACCTACGGAAAGTATTTGTCAAACAAAAAAATTTTACTTGCTAAGGTCCACAGTTCATTAATCTATTTATCAAGTTCAAAAACTCAAGAGTCACTATTTTTAAACTAAAGACCTCATATGTAATATTCTTACTCATTATTTTTATTTTAAAATATCACAACCAAGGTCAGCAAGATAGCTCAGCAGACAAAGACTTCTACAGACAAAGCACACAACCCAAACTCCATCCTGGATCCCACATGGTGGAGGGGTAAGAGCTACTATCACAAGCTGTCCTCTGACCTCCGCATATACACATGGCATGCCCATGCTGCCCCCCACAGATAGATAGATAGATGGATGGATGGATGGATGGGTGGATGGATGGATGGATGGATGGATGGATGGATGGATGGATAGACAGATAAAATCTAACTTAAAATATTATAAATAGAAATTCTGAATTTTATAGAAAAAACTCAAATTAGCTCACAAGCTCCATTGGTTCCCTGTAGACATTCAATGATTGTTAATAATCTTAAAGTAAAGACTCTTCAGAAAAAGCTGTATTTGTTCATTTAAAGTACTATACCTTTAAGTTTGGCTCAATTAATGTTGAGTCTCGGTTACTGTTAGCACTCATGGTCATTGTAAAGGAAACAGATGTTTTGAACTTTCTAGTTGTTGACAGTAAGGCATGGCTTGTGTCACCTGTAAAGAATAACCATGTTTGTTGATCAGAAGCAGTGTATTTCTCACACTGTCTACGCATCAATGTCACTCTCTGTTCTTCCTATTTAAATGCAATTGGAGGCTTTATACTGACCAGGCTTTAATGATCCTTAATTTATGTGCTACTAATGTAAGATTCCTTATTTCAATATGTCACCTTTTGGTCTGAAATTTTAGTTTTAATAAAATATAATGAGCCTAGCCAAGTAAAGTTCCATAATAAAAATTTTACTCTAGTAGATTTTTACTGCTAGGAAAGTCTAGAAATGGTAGCTAATTCTTGGATTCTCAGTTACCTTATCTTTGATAACCTGAGATGAAAGGACGAATTTGTTTGACTTATGATCCACCATTTCTTAGTATTGAGAGTAAATACCTTTGCTTAGGAATGTTTCTGGGTCATTTTTTCTTATGATCCTAGGTGATGGTTTTGGTGCTGGTGATGGACCTCTTTCAGGGGACCCATCCATGTGGCTTCCAAATTGTTGACGCCTCAGTTTACTGTCGGCCTCCAGTCTTTCTAGTGTAGTCTTGAGACACTGCTCACTGGTTGTCATGTATAATTTACAAAACTAAAGGAAATAGAAAAAGTCAGCTGGTGGAGAAAACGCTCAGTCCTATATTGGGGAGGCGAGGGAGTAGGCAAGGAGGAGGCTCGTGCTGAAACACATTTCTTACTTTACTTGCTACCATGTTATTTTCCTGAACCAGACTGCCCAGCCCCAAGTGACCTAGTGAAATGTAGCCATCAATCAGTGAGGTCACTCTCTGAGTCAAAACAAATGGTACACTAGGAGAGGTGATTTTTTTTTTTACAAGACACGTAGACTTGCATTTGTTCTAAATAATTTTTATGTGTGTTCCAACATAAAAAGGGAGTCTCTATGCTTGTTTGTATACCTGTATGTACATTTTTTTTAACTTTTTTTAAAGATTTTTTTATTATTATAAATGAGTACACTATAGCTGTCTTCAGACATACCAGAAGAGGACATCAGATTTCATTATGGGTGGTTGTGAGCTACCATGTGGTTGCTGGGATTTGAACTCACAACCTTCGTTAGAGTAAATGGTGCTCTTACCTGCTGAGCCATCTCACCAGCCTCTGTATGTGCATTTTTGAAGGGAGTCTCTATGCTTGTTTGTATACCTGTATGTGCATGTATATGTATTTTAACTTGGTTATACAGGCAGAGTGGCCCTTATTCAAAATGCTGGGACCAAGAGCATTATGGATGACTTCCAATTTTGGACCATTTGCAGACATATAGTAGGATATCTTGAGAATTCTAAGTCTACCTAAGAAAATCACTTGTGTTCATGTGCTGCTTATAAAATAGCCCAGAGGGAGTTTTGTTCACTACCTTTAGGAGGCTTCACATGCACTCACACATGGTATTTGGCTTCAGATTTTGAAGCATTTCATATTTTGCATATTCAGATTTGGGATGTTGCTCTACATTATTTTTATATCATCAGATCATAATTGTGGAACTCAAGAGGATAAATAGAAAGTATAATGGGTATACAGCACACAACTGTGCCCTTGCCAATACTAAAATAAGTCATATAGGGGCTGGAGTTTATCTTCATGGTACAGTGTTTAGCATGTATGAGGCCTGGGGTTGAATACAACAATAAAAAGCCACTTGTTGGATGAGGTCCTATCGTTTCACAATGTATGCATAGGTCAAAAGTATCTTTGCATATACTATAAATATATATCATTTTCTCAGTTATACCTTAGCAGCATTGAGGAAAATTAAAAGTAATTCCCTACAGAGCATGCATGTTTATATCAATATGGACTTATCTACCTTAACGTAGTCAAACTTTCCATTAGCATTTACATCAGCCAAATTTATTACAGCATTTACTTCTTCCTGAGTCATCTTCTCGCCTCTCTAAAAGTATAATAAGATTTATTTTAAAACAAGTAAGTAATGTTTTGTTATTCACAGTGATTGAATTATTCAATAATTCACATATTCATAAAAATATTTTTTCATTATATAGATCTGACTGACATGGAATTTCCTATAAAGATGAGGCTGGCCTGAACTCACAGAGCCTCTGTCTCCCAAGTGCTGGGATTAAAGGCATGGGTTACAGTGCCCAGTTGGAAATACATTGTAATCTCTTCAACAATTAAGTTTGAATATTTGGTTTCATTGTAAGTTGGAATGAGAATTATATTAAGCAATAATGAGATTATATTAAATAAATTTTCACAAAATTTTGTGAAAATATGCTTAATTTCCATTTTAAAATTTATATTATAGAATTTATAGTAATAGATTTTGAAGTAAAGTAATAATATCTTCTAAAAGTATTTGAGAAACAAAATAAGATGAGCTTGATGGTACATAACTTTAATTCCAGCACAGGAAGGCACAGGCAGGGGGATCTCTGAGTTCAAGGCCAGTCTGGTCTACAAAGCCAGTTCTAGGAAAGCCAGGGCTACACAGAGTAACCTGTCTTAAAAATACAAACAAAACGACAACAAGAAAAACAGAAACAAAATTATTTCTAATCACATTTATACTTATTTTCCTTTACTAATCACATGGAGGACTCATTATGGATTTTCCGAGTTCTGAGCAGTAAAGAATTGCATAGGCATAAAGGAGACTGAAACGTAGGCTCAACGTTTTACTTTCTCTTTTATTTACAAGGCATTTTTAATGGAAGATTGCAAATGCTTTATAAATACTGCATGCCATTTATTGCACCTGTTGAGAGAATACTTACTTTAATCTGGATTTGGATAGCCAAAGCTTGACTCTAGTTGTTTTACAAATATGCACAGTACAAAAGTCTCCCAGGTCTTACCTTTGTTAGATATTTGTGAAGGTCAGAATGTAGAATAGCGCCATCATCATTGACATCTAATTTTTTAAATGATTTTAGCAATTCTGCTTTTGAAGTAGGTTTTTCCTTGCTTAAAATTATACAAAAATCATCAAAATTTAGTTTGTCAGTTTGAGGAGTCCAATACTTATTAATGGTCTTCTGGGATGGATTTCTTCCTGCATGCTGAAGAGCTGCCCAATTTTTTAAAAAAAAGTATTTTACTATAATATTTGGAATTGATATTTGATATTTGAATATCCTTTTTCTTCAATCCCTATATATCATTAAGCAAATCCAATATATGTTATTAGTACATTATCATGGTGTAGATTATATAGTTAATTCAATGTATGCTTCATTCTCTAAAGTAAATATATATATATATATATATATATATATATATATATATATATATGCCTACCAGCTAAAGAGACCTGTCAAAGACCAGCTTTGGCACTACAGGGTAAGCTGAGTCAGGCAGCAAGGTGTGGCATCAACAATTGAGGTCAGTGCTTATAGCAGCTGACCAGGGTCAGCACTGGCAGGGCTGGCAGGGGTTGGTCCTGATAGTGAACGATGGGGGCTGCTGCCCACGACAGCCAGTGATTAGAGAAAAAAGGGAGGGGGGACGAACACACACACACACGCACACACACACTCAGACAGAGAGAGAGAGAGAGAGAGAGAGAGAGAGAGAGAGAGAGAGAGAGAGGGTTAAAGCAAAGGCAGACTCCAGTGTTGTTTTTGTTTGTTTGTTTGTCTGTTTTGTTTCTCTTAATCCTTTTTATACTCCTTAAGACAAAGTTTTTCTATTTAGGAAAAAATTTTCCTCATAGCCACAAGTTACACATTTTCTAAAAACAATCACCACAAAAGCATATTTTTCAAAAACAAATTAAAATCATTACATGAAAGGAAATTACAACAGGATTACTGATTATATGTTCATCTCTCTAAACAATTTTCATCTATCTCTCGACAAGCTCACTGTAACCCTAAAAGCAATAATTCTTTTGCCATAGATTAACAAAGTTTAAGCAGATCAATTCTATAGTAGCAAATTTCTCCCTATTCTTGGTTGACAATGATCTGTACTTACTAAGGAACAGAGTATCGCCTTATGCCTTTTTTTTTTTTTTTTGAGATAGGGTTTCTCTGTGTATCCCTGGCTGTCCTGGAACTCACTCTGTAGACCAGACTGGCCTCAAACTCAGAAATCTGCCTGCCTCTGCCTCCCAAGTGCTGGGATTAAAGGCATGTGCCACCACTGCCGCCTGGCTTATGCCTTATTTTTAAAGTCTTGGTCAGCTAGGCTGGTTTATCATCCGTTCTGTGCTCTTATATCCATAATAGAATTGTTTATTCTTTATTCATAATCTATTTCATGGTGCATACCCAAAACATGTTAAGACATCCCTAGATCCCTGGATCAAGGAACTCAGGCCCAACCTGGAAAGAATGCTTTCTTTGATCATTAACTTGTCCCAAGCCTATTTTTCTTGCTGCTACATTTCTGTACTTATAACCAATGAATGCTCCCTGTACTCCTTTCTCTAACTCATGCAGCTCTCTTCATTCTATAAGGAAGGGGCAATTCTATTCCTGATTCTAACTTTAAACTTTCTATCAACCTCTCCAACTTGCAAAAATTATTTAAATCAAGGAGAAGGTATGAGATGTGGAGCAGTCAGAGGTGGATTGGGGGTGGGGGGATGGAATATGGAATGTAAAAAATAAATTAATTTATAAAAAATTTAAAAAATAAAATAAAATAAATGAGCCACTCAAAGACAGAAAGGGAAAACAGGGAGCCAAGCTTCTACAATGTTTTCTTTAAAGATGTCTTGAGGTTGTATCCACAATTTCTATTCTCCTATATACACAAAGATTAAAGTGCACGCACACACACACACACACACACACACACACACACACATGCACACATACACAAATCAAGCTAACTTCCTAAAACTACTTTAATCAGATCAGGAATTCAATAAAATCATTAATTCAGAAACTTGTCCAAAATAGTAGGCTATCACCCAGGAAGTAATCATATAAGGTTATGACTATTCACAGTTTCCACTCACACCAAGCCAATAAATGAGAAATATGTCAATAACAAACATGACAAGCCACATCAGTAACAAGAAGCAATGCTGGGACTAAGTCTCTGCCATGCCTTTCAAGGTTGAACCCATCACAGCCGAGCAACACAGTGAGTCGTCTCCAGGGAGCTCACTTGTCCACTCAAGTTCTACTTGCATGGCGTCTACCTGAGACTTGATATATTAGTGGCAGAACTGAATTGTTTTCTTCTTCTACCCGTCTTCAACCTACATAACTATCTGGTTTACTTAAAAGCATTACTTTTTGAGGAAGTTTCTCACACTGTAGCCCAGGCTAGCCTGGGACTCATTGTGTAGATCTGGTTCCACCTTGAGCTTGATGTGATCCTCTTGCCTGTGCCTCCAAAGTGATACAATTGCTGAGACTAGCCCTCCATCCAGCAGTTTCGTCTAGTTACCTTAGAACTTTTAGAGAATACATAGTTCACTGAGTTTTTGTGAGAACACAGGATAACTACAAAAAGCATAAATAACTACTTTTTCAGGATGGATAAATCTTTCACTGAAGGGAAAAACTCATTTGTTTGAGAATTTTAATGTCAACAAGACGTAATATCTAAAATGTTCACCAAAGCTAGGAAGGAGGTGCTCCAGAACATCAAACATGCCCAATGTCAAATACAAAAGTATCCATTGCTAGGGCTAGAGAGGTGGCTCGGCAGATGAAGGGACCTGTCACCAAGCCTGACTACCTTAGTCCTCCCTCTAGGATCCAGACAACTCCCACAAGGTGTCCTCTGACTTCTGTAAGCTTTGGCATGTGCATGTATGCACAGAGAGGCATCAAACAGGCAAGTGTGAGCATGTGTGCATGCATGCACACAAACATACACATACTTAATAAACATAATAATTTTAGGAAGCATCCATTTGTAATTATGATTCTGTTAGAAATCAAGGAAACTGGAAACTGCTGATCCACAGTCCTCTCTGCCCCTTCACCGCAAATGGAGAGCTTACCTGCAGGGAGTGCTAGGGTAGCTGGTGCAGGATCCTTTCTACCTCCATCTACACCTAGGAGAAACTGCTGTTCTGCAGCCCTCTCTGCCCCTTCCCCACAAGTGGAGAGCTTGCCTCCAGGAAGTGCTCTAACTCAGGGACTCAGGTAAGATCACCATTTTCTCTCTTGAGACTTTCTAAGGCACAGGCCTCAGAAGTGGCAGGGTGGCCTGCGCAGGATCCTTTCTACCTCCATCTACACCTAGGACAGACTGCTGATCCACAGCCCTCTCTGTACCTTTCCCCAAGTGGAGATCCTGTCTCCAGGGTTTGTTCTGACCCCAGGACTCAGGAAGGACAACTGATCCACAGCCATCTGCACACGGGTCTTACCAGAGGACAGATGATCTCCCAGAAGTGCTGACACAGGCTTACAGATTCACAGGAGGAACAAACTCCAGCCAGACACAGCAAAAACATCTAACACCAGAGATCAACAGATGGCGAAAGGCAAACGCAAGAATCTTATCAACAGAAACCAAGACTACTTGGCTTCATCAGAACCTAGTACTCCTACCACAGCAAGTCCTGGATGTCCCAAAACACCAGAAAAGCAAGATTTGGATCTAAAATCATATCTCACAATGGTGATAGAGGAATTTAAGAAGGGCATAAATAACACCCTTAAAGAAATACAGGAGAAAACAGGTAAACAAGCCCTTAAAGAGGAAACACAAAAATCCCTTAAAGAATTACAGAACATGTGTAAACAAGTAGAAGCCCTTAAAGAGGAAACACAAAAATCCCTTAAAGAATTACAGGCGAGCACAACCAAACAGGTGAAGGAATTGAACAAAACCATCCAGGACCTAAAAATGGAAGTAGAAACAGTTAAGAAATCACAAAGAGAGACAACTCTGGAGATAGAAAAAACTAGGAAGGAAGTCAGGAACGATAGATGCAAGCATCGTCAACAGAATGCAAGAGATAGAAGAGAGAATCTCAGAGGCAGAAGACAACATAGAAAACACTGACACAACAGTCAAAGAAAACACAAAAAGCAAAAAGCTCCTAACCCAAGACATCCAGGAAATCCAGGACACAATGAGAAGACCAAGCCTAAGGATAATAGGTATAGTAGAGAGTGAAGACCTCCAACTTAAAGAGCCAGTAAATATCTTCAACAAAATTATAAAAGAAAACTTCC
>NW_022196900.1:59167012-59167174 GCF_008632895.1 Mastomys coucha | reverse complement strand
TACTATACCCAGCAAAACTCTCAATTACCATAGATGGAGAAACAAAAGTATTCCATGACAAAACCAAACTTACACAATATATTTCCACAAATCTAGCCCTTCAAAGGGTAATAAATGGAAAACTTCAACACAAGGAAGGAAACTACATCCTAGAAAAAGCAA
>NW_022196900.1:59165418-59166710 GCF_008632895.1 Mastomys coucha | reverse complement strand
GTATGTAAACAGGACCCAACATTTTGTTGCATACAGGAAACCCACCTCAGAGACAAAGACAGACACTAACTCAGAATAAAAGGCTGGAAAACAATTTTCCATGCCAATGGTCCCAAGAAAAAAGCTGGAGTAGCCATTCTAATATTGAATAAAATTCACTTTCACCCTAAAGTGATCAAAAAAGATAAGGAGGGACACTTTATATTCATCAAAGGTATGATCTACCAAGATGAACTCTCAATTCTGAGCCTCTGTGTTCCAAATGCAAGGGCATCTACATTTATAAAAGAAGCTTTATTAAAGCCCAAACCACACATTGTACCCCACATAATAATAGTGGGAGATTTCAACACCCCACTCTCTGCAATGGACAGATCATGGAAACAGAAACTACACAAAGACACAGTGAGACTAACAGAAGTTATTAAACAGATGGATTTAACAGATATCTATAGAACTTTTTATCCTAAAACAAGGCTATACCTTCTTCTCAGCACCTCATGGTACCTTCTCCAAAACTGACTACATATTTGGTCACAAATCAGGCCTCAACAGATACAAGAAGATTGAAATAATTCCTTGCATCCTATCAGATCACCATGGACTAAGGCTGCCCCTCAATAACAACATAAACAATAGAATGTCCACATACACATGGAAGCTTAACCACAATCTACTCAATGATAACTTGGTCAAGGAAGAAATAAAGAAAGAAGTTAAAGACTTTCTAGATTTTAATGAAAATGAAGCCACAACATACCCAAACTTATGGGACACAATGACAGCAGTCCTAAGAGGAAAACTAATAGCTTTAAGTGCTTCTAAAAAGAAGCTGGAGAGAGCATACACGAGCAATTTGACAGCACATTTGAAAGCTCTAGAACAAAAAGAAGAAAATTGATCCAAGAGGAGTTGAAAGCAGGAAATAATAAAACTCAGGGCTGAAATCAACCAAATGGAAACAAAAAGAACTATAAAACAAACAAACAAACAAACAAACAAACCAGGAGCTAGTTCTTTGAGAAAATCAACAAAATAGATAAACCCTTAGCCAGACTAAGTAGAGGGCCCAGAGACAGTATCCTAATTAACAAGATCAGAAATGAGAAGGGAGACATAACAACAGACACTGAGGAAATCCAAAAAAATCATGAGATCCTACTACAAAAGCCTATACTCAACAAAACTGGAAAACTTGGATGAAAGGGACAAATTTCTAGATAGATACCATGTACCAAAGTAAAATAAAGATCAGATCAATGATCTAAACAGTCCCAAATCTGCTAATGAAA
>NW_022196900.1:59134778-59164677 GCF_008632895.1 Mastomys coucha | reverse complement strand
AACAACTTCAGCAAAGTAGCTGGATATAAAATTAACTCAAGCAAATCAGTGGCCTTCTTCTATACAAAGGATAAACAGGCTGAGGAAGAAATTAGGGAAACAACACCCTTCACAATAGTCACAAATAATATGAATACCTGGGTGTGACTGTAACTAAGCAAGTAAATGATCTGTTTGACAAAAATTTCAAGTCTTTGAAGAAGGAAATTGAAGAAGATCTCAGAAGATGGAAAGATCTCCCATGCTCGTGGATTGGCAAATTAATATAGTAAGAATCTTGCCAAAAGCAATCTACAGATTCAATGCAATCCTCATCAAAATTCCAACTCAATTCTTCACAGACTTGGAAAAAACAATTTGCAAATTCATATGGAATAACAAAAAACCTAGGATAGCAAAAACTATTTTCAACAATAAAAGAACCTCTGGTGGAATCACCATCCCTATAAAAGTTAGAACCTCAGAAAGGATCTGTGTATTTACATATGTCACACAACACTAAACACAATTATAGACACCTTGTTCAGTTGAATACAAGTGATATAATGAGTTGTGAATGAACTTCTACATATTACTTTTATAACTGTCGGTAATGAACTAATGAGTTTCTGAGCCGCCAAAAGGGAAAAAATCATTAAATTTGTAAAGCTATATGTGTTCTGAATTGTACTACCAACTTTTATTATAGAACATTTCTAACTATTTTGGGTAGGAATATATAATATATGTGTATCATAAATCAACACTAAAATTATTATCTGAATTTTCTACCATTTAATCTAATACAGTTTAGTAAATACAAGGCAATTCAGAGACATACCCATAAGGAAACTAGATCAATATAATAAATACAAATATTTGAATCAATTATTGGGTACTCATTGTACACAATAATATAGAGGTGACTTTGTTTTTCCAGAGAAACAAACTTTTTGGGGTCCAAAGTTCTGTGATATAGCTGTAAACTCTACATCTTTTAAAATATATTGTATCTTATGTACTGTTGTTGCAGTTATTGTCATTGTTCTTATTACTATTACTATTATTATTATTTGTACGTGTGCCTACACATACATGCCACAGCAGAAACGTGGAGTTCAAATGACAACTTGTAATTAGTTCTCCCCTCCCATGTGGGTTCTTGGGACTGAACTCAAGTCCTCAAGTTCTATGGCAAGCACATCTACCTATTGAGCCATTTCTCTAGCCCATGTAAAGCCTATACGTTAAGAGTAACACTTGTAGTGATAACTTCTGTTTGAAAAACTAATAGACACTTTCCCATCCTCCAGTTTGTCTCAGAGCACTGTACTTAGATGACTGAAATGCACCAGAAGGGAAACAAGAACCACAGTCAGCAGATTTAACTTTTTTAAATATAATTTATTGTGTGTGGGGGTGTGTACATGTGTGTGTGTAATTTATTTTTTCCCTCCACCCTGTGGGTTCCAGGGATACAACCCCACTTGTCAAGTTTGACAGTGGATATCCTTAGCCACTGAGTTATGTCATGGCCCTGCGAACAGCAGTTTTCATTGTAGTACATACTTATAAAACCTTTATGGAAACCGATACCATTGAACTTTTTTTTTCACATTTTGTATACAGACAAAAATCATTGATTATTATGCTGCCCTAGGAATAAAGAAAAAGTATTTACCTAGTATGTGAACAAAAAATATTCATAATTTATCCGCTCATAGAATTAGAGAAATGGCACATGCATTTAGGAATCCATCCCCAATCAACCCCACCAACTAGAATGGGAAAATAAACAACAACCTAAATGAAGCAGTAATTTGAAGGCTAAAAATCTGCCAGAGAAAGAAATTATTTTGGTCAAGACTTAGAAAAACCATCTTATAACTCTCAGGAATAGAAGCTCGGCAAACACACTTGCTGCTAATTCCAGTAACAATGGAAATGTTTGTCCATGTTGTCCTTGTTCACGTTGTGTCATTCCCCCTCCCCAGGTCATCATCTGATACCCTCCTGCTCACAACTGTCTGTGACTCTAGTTCTAAAGGATGTGCATATTCATGCAGGAAAAATACTCATACATAAAACAAAAGGAATAAATCTTTTAAAATAGTTTTAAAAAATTCAGACTACTAAGATAGAAGTGTTCTTATTTTATTATTATAAATATAAACCACCACACCAACAAATAATAAACAGCAACAAGCCACAGGTCTGCCTGCATTCCCAGGGCCTGCTGGCACCAGGGACAGCTAGGAGGGACCAAGCCTTTGTCTGCTAGGTCCTCTTGGGACACACCCCGAAGCAATGAACTTCACCTATCTGGCCCTCTGCTCTCCATTTTCCAGCCCACAACTCTGACACAACTCTGCCTGCATTCCTAGAAACCTGGCAGCACCAGCAGCAACCAGATGGCTAAAGGCCAACATAAGAACACAATCAACAAGAGACGGGGCAATATGGCACCACCAGAGTCCAGCTGTCATATTACAGCAAGCCCTGGATATCGTATTTTACAGGTTGTAAAAATGCGTTTTATTTTTTATGTACTTTAATGAATAAAATTATTCAAGACCTGAAAATGGAAACAGGAGGGGGGAGAGAGGGAGGGACCTGGGTGGGAAAGAGGACAGGGAAGGGAAGAGGGGAACATGAAGTAGAAGGATGGAGTTGCTATCCCAGTCAAAGACTCTGACCCATAACTGTCCCTGTCTGAAAGAACTGCAGGGACAAAAATGGAGAAGAGCCTGAGGAACAGGAAAAGAGACAGGCCCAAATAGGGATCCAGCTCACGGGGAGGCCCCAAGGCCTGACACTATTACTGAGGATATGGTGTGCTCACCAAAAGAGGCCTATCATGACTGCACTCCAAAAGACCCAACAAGCAGCTGAAAGAGTCAGATACAGATACTTATACCCAACAAATGGATGGAAGCTGCTGATCCCTATGGTTGAATTAGGGAAAAGCTGAAAGAAGCTAAGGAGGGTGACCCTATAAGAAGACCAGCAGACTCAACTAACCTGGACCCCTGAGATCTCTCAGACACTGAGCCACCAACCAGCTGATATGAGGCTCCCAACACACATATTCAGCAGAGGACTACCAGGTCTGGACTCAATCAGAGAAGATGCACCTAACCCTCAAGAGATTGGAATCCCCAGGGAGTGGGGAAGTCTGGTAGAGTGGGGGTGGGGGTGAGGGTGGAGATGGGGATGGGGAAATCCTCGTGGAGACTGGGGTTGGGGGTAGAGGTATGGGATGTGGAACAGTAAGAGGGTGGACCAGCAAGGGGATAAAGTCTGGACTATACAAAAATATTAAAATAAATAAATAAATAAATAAGAAAAAAGTCTTGGAGAAAGCAATAGATACAAGGCACATATCTAAATACAATAAAGGCAATATACAGCAAGCCAATAGCCAACATCAAATTAACTGTAGAGAAACTTGAAGCAATTCCATTAAAGTCAGGAACAAGACATGGCTGTCCACTCTCTCCATATCTATTCAAGATAGTACTTGAAGTTTTAGGCAGAGCAATAAGACAACAAAAGGAGGTCAAGGGGAATACAAGTTGGAAAAAAGAAGTCAAAGTATTGCTATTCATAGATGATATAATAGTATACCTAAGTGACCCCAAAAATCCCACCAGTGAACTCCTATAGTTGATAAACACCTTCAGCAAAGTGACTGTATACACAATTAACTCAAAAAAAAAAAACCAAAAAACCAAAAAAACAAACAGTAGCCTTCCTTTACACAAATGATAAATGGGCTGAAAAAGAAATTAAGGCAGCACATCCCTTACAACAGACACAAACAACAGAAAATACCTTAGTGTAACTCTAGCCAAGCAAGTAAAAGACCTGTATGACGAGAGCTTCACATCTGTGAAGAAAGAAACTGAAGACAATATCAGAAGATGCGAAGATCTCCCATGCTTATGGGTCAGAATTAACATAGTAAAAATAGCCGTCCTACCAAAAAGAGTCTACCGAGTCAACACGATTCCCATCAAAACTCCAACACAATTCTTTTTTTTTTAAGATTTATTTATTTATGTATTTATTTATTTATTGTATGTGAGAACACTGTCATTGTCTTCAGACGCATGGGAAGAGGGCATCAGATCCCATGACAGATGGTTGTAAGCTACCATGTGGTCGCTGGGAATTGAACTCAGGACCTCTGGAAGAGCAGTCAGTGCTCTTAACCACTGAGTCATCTCTCCAGCTCCCAACACAATTCTTTACAGACTTTGAAAGAACAATGCTCAACTTTATATAGAAAAACAAAAAGAATCTAGGATAGCTAAAATAATCCTGTACAATAAGGAATTTCTGGAGGTATCACCATCCCTGATTTCAAGCTGTACTACAGAGGAATAGTAACAAATACTGCATGGTATTAGTACAGAAACAGACAGGTTGATCAATGGAGTAGAATTGAAGAACCAGAGGCAAATCCACATACCTAAGAACTCTTGACCTATAGAATGGAAAAAAGAAAACATCTTCAACAAATGGTGTTGGTTTCACTGAATGTCTGCAGGTAAAAGAATGCAAATAGATCTGTATCTATCATCCTGAACAAAACTCAAGTCTAAGTGGATCAAAGACCTCAACATAAAACTGGATACACTAATACTGATAGAAGAGAAAGTAGCCTTGAATGCATTGGCATAGGAAATTTCCTGAATAAAACACCAATAGCACTAATATCAACAATTAATAAATGGGACTTCATGAAACTGAAAAGCTTCTGTAAGGCAAAAAACTCTGCCAAACAGACAAAAAAGCAGCCTACAAATGGGAAAAGGTTCTCACCAAGTCCACATCTGACAGAGGGCTAACATTCAAAACATATAAAGAACTTAAGAAACGAGGCATCAATGAACCAAATAACACAATTTAAAAATGGGGTACAGCTATAAACAGAATTCTCAACAGAGCAGTCTTTAATGGCCATGAAATACTTAAAAGAAATGTTCAATATCCTTAGTCATCAAGGAAATGAGTCATCAAGCTCTGTGATTCCATTAGAATGGCTATGATCAAAAACTCAACAGCAGCAAATGCTGAAGAGGAGGTGGAGCAACGGGAACACTCCACCATTGCTGGTGGGAATGAAAACTTGTACAACCACTTCGGAAATCAATTTGGCAGTTTCTCAGAAACCAGGAAATAGATCTACCTCGAGACCTAGCTATACCATTCCTGGGCATATACTCAAAAGAAGCTCCACTATACCACAAAGACACCTGCACAACTATATTTATAGCAGCTTTATTCATAATAGCCAGAAACAACCTAGACGCCCCTCAACTGAAGAACAGATAAAGAGAATGTGGTACATTTACATAGTGGAGTATTAGTCAGCCATTAAAAACAATGACATCATGAAATTTGCAGGAACTAGAAAAGATCATCCTAAGTAAGGTAACCCAGACCCAGAAAGACAAACATAGTATGTACTCACTCATAAGGGGATATTAGTCATAAAGTACAGGATAACCATGCTACAATCCACAGACCCAAAGAAGTTAAGTAACAAGGAAGGCCCAAGGGTGCAAGCTTGAATCTCACTGAGAAGGGGAAATAGATTAGACACTGGTAGTGGTGAAAGGAGGGGACTGGATAGGGGAGGGCATGGGGATGGAAACAGAGGGGATGAGGTAGAGGGAAGACAGGAGAGAGTATTAGGAGAAACAACTGCACTGGGGGAGGCATCTCTGGAATGAGTTAGAAACCTAGGACAATAGAAAGTCCCAGGAATCTGTGAGGGCAACCCTAGCTAAGACACCTAGTAATGGAGGGATATACGGAGCTGAAATAGATCATCTCCTCTAGCCAGGCAAGAATTCCAATGAAGGATGAGACACCAACCCAGCCACAAAACCATAAACCCACAGTTTGTTCTGCCTACAGGATGTGCAGGGGTAGGTGATGAAGCAGAATTTAAGGGAAGAGTCAACCAAGTGACTGGCCCAGGTTGAGACTCATGCCATGAGAGGAAGCCCACCCCTGACACTATTGATGATATTCAGTCTTGCTTGCAGACAGGAGCCTAGCATTAGCATCATCAGGGGGGCTTCACCCAGCAACTGTTGGAAGCTGATACAGAGACCTACAGCCAAACACTGAGTGGAGCTTGGAGAATCCTATGGAAGAGGGGGATGAAGGATTGAGGTTAGACAGAGGGGTCAAAGACACCACAAGAAAACCTAGAGAGTCAGCTGTCCTGGGCCAATGGGGGCTCGTGGAGACTGAACCACCAACCAGAGTGCACAAATGGAATGTACCTAGGCCCTCTGCACATATGTAGCAGATGTGCAGCTAGGTCTTCATGTGGGACTCCTAAAGTGGAAGCGGGGACTGTCTCTGACTACACTAACTGCCTTTGGACCCCTTTCCCCTAACTGGGCTGCCTTATCTAGTGTCAGTGGAAGAGGATATACCTAGTCTTGCTGTGGCTTGATATGCCAGGGCTGGTTGATGTCCATGGGAGGCCTCCCCTTTTCTGGGGAGAAAGGGAGGAGGGGATGGGTAGATGGGGCAGGGGAGGTGAGAGGGAAAAACCGAGGAGAGGACGGAGGAGAATTTAAATTTAAACATTTTTAAAAGTAATAAAACAAGGGAAATAATTCAATTGAAAAAAACAGCAACAATACCAACTCTTAAGTAGTAACTGATGGAAGCTTTGAATACACACAATCTTCTCTCTATATATGTGTACACACGTGTGTGTATGTGTGTGTGTGTGTGAAAAACAGCAACAATACCAACTCTTAAGTAGTAACTGATGAATGCTTTGAATACACACAATCTTCTCTCTCTCTATGTGTGTGTGTGTGTTTGTGTGTGTACAGATATAGATAGATAAATAGATAGATAGATAGATAGATAGATAGATAGATAGACAGACAGATAGACAGATCATCAGATAAATAGATGAGAATGAGAGAAATACCTATAAAATTGGGAAGTCCCTAGAATCTGTAACTACATAAACAGCTATTGTTTCTTAAAGTTCTTTTGCTTGTTTCACTGTGAAATTGGAATGATTTGATGATGTAATTTTAATTCAAACTTTTCATTCTATTAACTTCAATAAATAAGGGAAAATGTTCGGCTTCAAAAAGTTACCTAGGTAAAGTTGATCTTTAGACATAATGTTTTCCAAGCTGCTTTTGAAGATCGTTAGGTAGGCGGCTCTGCAACTCATATAGAATGCCTCCTGCTCAGTTAGTGGGGATCTCTTCATTCGAGGGCTCCCTGAAAGCACTGACTTCTGAGTACCCAAAGCTGCATCACTTCCAGGGTTGCTGGCCATTCTGTTAGAAAATAAAAAATGAAAAATTTTTACTTTGGTGGATGTAAATCACCTAAAATGCAAAGGTGCCACCATGGGGTGGCATACTCGGGTATTAAAGCTTTTATATATAGAATAAAAAAGATAAATATTATAACATTTCTATGAACTTATATGTTAAGTAGAATAAGTCCTTAACAATTGATTTCTAGTTTTATACATACACAAATGTATATAATTTCTCAAAATATACAATGATATCCCAAAGAACAATGATAGAGCATAATTACAAAAGAATCAGAACAAAGAAAATGCATACATGTCAAAATAGGACTTCAGAGGAGACTTCACGGGGTTGTTAAGATTACATCAGTTCACAAATGTGAAGCATATAGAATACTTCAGGACACATAAATGCTAAAGAAAACATACATGGAGTGAAACTCCCCATCAGTGAGATTTTTTTTAATGTAAATCAACTGCAGTTGGACCCACCCTCCATAGCAGGATTAACTATCATTTCATTCACATTTCTATAATACAGCTCATGTCAAATCACTGAATATTTGAAGTTTCACTGATTACATTGGACATTATAGGACTGGAGAGATGGCTCAGCATTTAAGAGCACTGACTGCTCTTTCAGAGGTCCCGAGTTAAAATTCCAGCAACCACATGGTGGTTCACAACCATCTGTAATGGGATCTGATGCCATCTTCAGGTGTGTCTGAAGACAGCTACAGTGTACTCACATACATAAAATAAATTTAAAAAAAAAAACAGGTGCATACACATACATTGAGCTTTATAAAGTTCCTTTACTGGTAATAACATTTAGAATTTACAGCTCATCTGCTCTTAAGACATTAATATATGATCAACCATCTTATTTAATCCTTTACTACACTGACCAGGTACTTATTGTCCATTTTACAGGTGATGAAATTGAGAGATAAAGATGTCACTCAGTCAGCAGTAAGTTGTGAAATTTCAGTAATTTCTTCTTTTAATGTGGATGAAGGTTTATTGAACAAAGGCTACTACACAGTGCAAAATTGTTCTGCTGGTATAATGACTTCCAACATTACTTTATCCCGCGTTGACTTCTAAAAATACATTCCAATCTAATAAACTGAATAGTTCATGTTGAACAATAAGATGACACAGGTAGGGTCCCCTTCAGGACTCATTGGATTCTTACTCAGGAGGCCTAAATCACTAGCACCTTCTTGAATTATGTAGGTCTTTTACACTTGGGAAAGAAAGATAATAATCGCTTATCATGGATGAAGTACCCTATTTATAATACACAGACCGCCTGCCTGACACTTTCATATTACACCAGATTTAGAAGGACCCCATAGGGATGTGGTGTCACAGTCTGGTTACTGCAAATTGGTATCACTATAATTAAACATCGGTTTTAAACACATATGCGTGCACGCCATCTCACAAACATGAAAGAAAACTATTCCAATAAGGAAGAACAAGCACTCAGTTTACAGCAAGCAATTTAAAAACATTTTTAAGGATCTTCTTCAAATGCTCCTTCCAAATAGGGTTATTCTCACATGAAAATCCCAGGGCAGAAATGTTCCAGAATTCTATTCTTTCCCTTCCTGTGAAGAGAGTCTAAACTGAAGCTTAAATAAATGTATAATTGCACCCTTAGGGCTCGGAAACCACATTTTATTTAAAATTCTAGCCCAAGTCTGAGACAGGGGCCTGGAGAGTATATTGTAGCAAACGGCTCCATAAATAACCAGGCACACAATAAACAGGAAAAATAAACTGTTAAAAGCGCCTAAGGCGTCTAAAGGACCGAGTGAAAACAGAGAACCATCCAGTCACCATCGCTGCATCGTTTAACAGTCACAACTAATCCCAGACAAGCTCTCTCCGTTTTTTGTATTCCTCCGGCCACAATGCTGCATTCCCTTGAGTGTTTCCGGGCATGCACCGGCTCTTAGGAGGACACAGATGTAATCGTAGCAGATGGGAGAGGCAGCCGCACAATGAAGAGCAAAGCGAGCGAAAGAGCAAGAGCGGGGGTTGGTTGCTACCTAATTTCAGCTCACAAACCAAGAAGAGCAGCCAATTTTCGTTAGTAGTTCCGCGAACCTCTAAGCGCAACCGGACAGACCACCTCCTTTTTTAGATTACCATAGCAACTGCGCCTCACCGCCACCGGAAGTAAGAGGCAGAGCACCTTCCAAACGCTCCGACCAGAGATCTGTGGATCATTGACGGAGAGAGAGCAGTCATGGCATTGTAACTTATCTGTTACTAGGCTGGTATGTACAAAATAGTGAGAGAGGGTCGTGTGCTACACGCGGCTGGGGCTAGGTGGGTTCTGGCCTTAGACTCCCTGCACCATTTCCATGCACACGTTCCGGCTCTTTCTCGCGTGGAGACTGTTTCCGGCGAGCTGCGTTCGGTGTGACACCTCATCCAGCACTTTTACGCGGACTTTTTACGCTGCCGTCTTTGCGATTTCTTAATTGGTTATATTCATCAACAGAGTCCCGGAATGCCGTAGGTATCCTTTCCCTAGACGTTGCTGTTTTACAGTCTATCTATGAGCAAAATAAGTATGCAGGAAGAGTATGCAGCCCCATGGTCACCTTGTCTTTTCTATTTTATAAACTTGTCTCTGTTGACAGCGTAGGGATGCTTGATATTCCCAATCCACCTATACTTTTCCAACACGTCTTTGGCTCTCAAAAACCTCCCATCGTTGTGTAAGTTGAGGGCTAAATTTGAGTAATGTCTAACTTGAAATAACTTAGAGTTAACAGACTGAGAATGAAACAGTAATTAAGTAAATATGTCTCTGTGATTTGTAGAACTTTTAAATGCTTGTTAAGTATTTGTGTAGTGAGTTCATTGAAACTTGGGAGAGATTTCATGGACTGAATGGATTTCAGTGCCTGGATTCCTTAATATTCTCACTTAGCAACTCAGTAATAAGTGACTTACTTTTCTTACTTATAAAAATAAGCTTGAGAAAATAAAAGGTAAGTTTGTATTGGATCATCTTTAAATTATGACCCAACCTCAATAATGTGATTACCGAAAATGACCATAGTAGAGATGGATATTGTGCTAGACGATCTTGTATTCTACTCTTTGGCTACCCTATATAAGACAGATAAAGCACAGTTAGCGGTTGTATAAAAAGCTTTTTTAAAGGGTCTTTAAAGAATTTGAGGGAGGAGGAAGGGCTAACTCTTGTGCCAGGCTGATTTAGGTACTTCTAACCTAGGGTAACATTTTCCTGTTCGAGTAAAATGCAAAATAAAACCTTATCGGGGATACTTGTGCTACATGTGAGCTGACATAAAAGTAGGAGGACCTTCAGAAATAACAATCTATACTTTTTGACTCATCATTCTAAAAAGATTTGGCTTTTACTGCATTAGAAAAATGTCTATTATCACATTGCTGGCAAAGATGATGGAACAAAAAATAAGCAGGAAAAGAATGAAAATGAATTTGGTGTGTGAACTATGTTCCTGATCTGTTTACAGAAGTGAGGAACCAAAATCTATTAAAAGTGGATGGTTTTTTGTTTGTTTGTTTGTTTGTTTGCAACTGGCAACTTTAATATATCAGTAGACATTGTTATATTAGAAGAGTTTTCATGTATCTGACAATAATTACATTGACATCCCATATGTATAACAGTCATGTTGGTTGATCCATTTTTTTCTAAAAAAAAAAAAAAAAGGAAAAAAAAATAAGGGGCTTGTATAATCCAGGTTGATCTTAAACTCACTTTGTAGCTGAAGAAAACAACAAACTTCTAATTCTCCTTCCACCTCCCCCAGTGCTGGGATTGCATACTACCCACTGTTTATGCAGTGCTGGGGATCCACCCTAAAGCTTTGTGTATAGTAAGTGAGCACTGTACCTGATGAACTGCATCCTAAACCCAGTTTTGCTGCTAATGTGTTTTAACAAAGAAATTAAAGTCCATCTTTATAATTTAACATATGAAGCATAGTCACACTGTAGTACAGTGGTTCTCAACCTGTGTGTTATTACCCCTTTCGTGGTGGAACAACCCTTACACAGGGGCCACCTAAGACCATTGGAAAATACAGATATTTACATTATGATTTATAACAGTAGCAGAATTAAAGTTGTGGAGTAGCAACAAAAATAATTTTATTGAAGGGTTGCAGCATTAGGAAGGTTGAGAACCACCGCTTTAGTGAAGAGTTCTGTCTTTGCTAGTGAGATGCTTTGTTTTTCAATGTGATAAACTATGAAGTCAAAGTTGTACTAATACAAGTAGTTATCTTGGGAACTTCTTATGAAAGGTAATTTAAAAAAAATTATAATGTGGATGAATGTTTTGCCTGCATGTATGTATATGCACCACTTACATGCCTGGTGTCCAGGGAGTCCAGAAGAGGGTATCATATGCCCTGGAACTGGAGTTAGAGATGATTATGAACCACCATACAGCTACTGGGAACTGAACCCCAGTCTTCCATAAGCAGCAAGTACTCTTACCTTTTGAGCCATCTCTCCAGTCCCAGAAACTGGAATGATTTTCAGTGATGTTGAAATGACACATTTTGGTATGCAATTGTGGAAATGTGTGATCTGTACCCACTCACAATTTTCTTTAAATTTGACTGAAAAATGTATTTTGTTCTTCTTTTTTCTTTTTTTTACAAAAGAAATCGGGGGAAAAAGTGTGGCCTGAATGAGTATAAAATAAGTGAGAAGGAATAAATTAGTGAAGACACAATGGATAGGATTTTAAAAACAGTGACTGAAGAACAGATTCGTGGGAGGACTGCATACAGCCTTTAAGGTTTAAGGGCAAGCAAAATAGGCAGTTGTTTGGGCTTATATGTGTGTGTGCTAAGATTATAGCAAAAGCAAAAGATTGTGTCCAAAAGCAGGGACATGGCATGAAATTCATTTTAATGCCTGCCACATGGGGGAAGGTGGGCCAGAGAAGGGACAGTCAGGTGCGTCCAGTCCTGTTGGGGATGCTGTTTCTTAAATAGTGTGATGAAATCTGTGCTTGCTTGCTTTGATAATTTGAACATCATTTTGTTTTTTAGGAGAAGGAATCACCACCAAATTAAATTGTTTTATGTTTTGTTTTGTTTGTTTTTTTAGATTTAGAGATTACCCATTTTATGTTCTCAGTAAGCACAGTTTCTCTGAGATCTGTGTAAGCACGGTTTCTCTGAGATCTGTTAGAGCCTTTGGCCCTTTTTAGAAAAGAGAAGCTGGTGAGTCAACTAAATGCTGCTCCTCATTTCTTTAGTCTCCCTAAGCAAATGTACTCTTGTTTTTCTATGTATATTCTAAAGCCAGAGGCAACATGATTCATCTAGGTTGTAAACTTGACTCTTAGACTGGAAGTGGAAAAATCATTTGGACTAAAACACTAGAGTTTGAATCCTAATGAATAGAACAGTTGATCGAAAACATTAAGTAACTGATAAATTTGCTGTTTAAAAACAAAAAAAATTATCCTAAGACAGATGTGGTGGTGGTACCTATAAGCATAGTGCTTTGAAGCAGGAGGCAGGAGGATGGGATCAGGAGTTTAAGGCTAAAATCAGACTTAAAGGGGGGATGGGGAGAGCAGCTGCTTTAGACTATATGAAGAAATTTTACACCATATTTTGTTTACATATTAGTAATGGCAAGTGAAACAGCTTTTACCATTGCATTTCCATTGAGTCTTTCCCACCCCCCACATCTTGATCTATACACTTCCTACTACCATTTACCTAGTCTTTCTAATTAATGTGTATTATCTTGCTGCTACAGCCAAACAGTCTGTTTCTATGAAAATTAACTTAATTCTGTTCCAAAGATAAAAAATTAGAATAGCATTAGTGTTGGAGTTTCTAACTATGACAGTGTTCTTAGGATAGGTTAATTCTGCTGATAGTCTTACAAAGTCTGAGAGTT
The DNA here is from genome assembly GCF_008632895.1 of Mastomys coucha. NCBI lineage: Eukaryota > Metazoa > Chordata > Mammalia > Rodentia > Muridae > Mastomys > Mastomys coucha. The sequence continues at coordinate 59,151,437 of NW_022196900.1, read as the reverse complement.
TTCTGGAAAAAAAATTTAATGTACTATTTCTTAAATTAAAAAAAAAAAAATGCGTGTAGCCCAACCTCACTGTGTAGCTGAGGCTGTACATAAACTCTTAATCCTACTGCCTTCATCTCCCAGGTGCTAGTATTACAGGCATGCACTTTGATGCCCAGCTTGAAAGCCTAGCTATATATTACACTTGTTTAGGCTTTTAATCAGACTGGTGCAACAACAAATGCAATTATTTTTTAAGATTTATTTCTTTTATGTATATGAGTACACCATAGCTGTCTTCAGACACACCTGAAGATGGCATCAGATCCCATTACAGATGGTTGTGAGCCACCGTGTGGTTGCTGGGAATTGAACTCAGGGCCTCTAGAAAAGCAGTCAGTGCTCTTAACTGCTGAGCTTTCTCTTCAGTTCTGAAGAGTCCTGAATGCAATTATTTTTATTTTGTGGACTGATTATAAAAGCACAGGTGATTAAAATAATGTGACAGACCAAATAATAGTTAACCACTTAATAAGGATTGTTTAACCACAGTTATATAACTAATTTCTTTTACTTAAAGGTATCTTACATTTTTAGGGTTGGTAAATTGTTTGTTAGTACTTGCTGTAAACATTAAAAAATAAGAATTTTAAGTACATTTTTATTGTTTATAAAAGTCAGCAAGTTATTATATGTAATATAATATATGGCCTTTTTATAATGATGTGAGGCACTCTCCTAATACATAAGTTAAAATCTTTGAATGCCCCTAACATTCCAAAACTAATGCATAAATCACTTTTGTCTCAGGACTCTCCTGCCATGTACTGCATGGCCTCAGCAGCAGCTCTTTGGACCTGCAGAGGAAGAATCCATATTCCCTTCACTCTAGTATCCTTCATGCCTCTAAAGCCAGTAACACACTGGTTGACTGCTAGGTTGGTGCCTCTCTGGTTGGACAACTCCTCACTCTCACTCCCAGCTGACCAAATTAGTAGCAGTTTTTGTTGTTGTTGTTGTTGTTGTTGTTGTTGTTGCTTTCTGAGGAGAAAACCCCCTAGGCTGTCTTTCAGGGTGGGGTTTTGTCCTGAAGTCACCCTTCTCTTTGTTCCAGTCCAGAGCAGGACTTGCCTTAATGGGACTAATCTTGACAGTTTCAACACAACACGACATTGTGTTGTCTGGCTTTCTTTTCTTCTTTCTTCTTTCTTCTTCTTCCTCTTCCTCCTCCTTCTCTTCCTCCTCCTCTTCTTTTCTTCTTCTTCCTTCTTTTCTTCTTCTCCTCTTCCTCCTTTCTCCTCTTCCTCATCTTCTTCCTCCTTCTCCTCTTTCTCCTCTTCTTCAAACTGTAAACATTATATATTTCTTTCTGCCCCATTTGCTCTGTTTCTAGATTTGTGTAAGAATCATTGATAACAACCATATCATAGATTCTATATTATGCTATCTTGAAATTTCTCCCATCAAAGAAATTGGTCCTTCTTAATTTAGCCTCCAGCAGGTTCTCAGGCCAGTGGCAGAAGACAGCCAACTTCTCTGCTAAAATGTCACAAAAATGGTCTTTAGCATATTGCTAAAGTTTGCCTTTGAAACCTCTTGAACTGGCTGGGCCTTTAGCATCTGCATTACTCTAGGTTCTGTTGTCTTCAAGACTTCTACTAGAGCAGAATACTAAACTCTGCTTACAGAACTCAAGCATTTTTCCAAGTCCAAAATTCCAACGTCTTCCACATTCTTCCAGATAATTATAGCCACGGTCATATTCTTCAAAGCAGCAGCCCACTCTCAGGAGCAGCTTCTCTAGAAGGTACTTCTCCATTGCTGTGATGAAGCAGTGTGGCTAAGCAAGCTAGAGAAGAAAGGATTTGTTTCAGTTTCTAGTGGCAGGGGTCTACGAGGCACTGTGGGGAGACATGGCAGCGAGCAGCAGACATGGTGGTAGGAGCAGGAAGTTGATAGCTCTCATCTTGAACCACATTCATGAAGCAGAGAACAAAGTACAAGTGCTACAAGGATGAAATTGCAACACAGACTGTTGCTGTTACATCAATCACTTGTTAACATTATATTATTTTTATGTAAGACAACAGTTTGTATTTGGGTAAAACACAAGGAGAGTTGTGTGGTAGTGAGTGCCTGTAGTCCCACATCCTGGGAGATGGAGGCAGGGGGATCTGCTGATCAGAGTCATCTTCAGATATCTACTGAATTTGAGGCCAGCCTGTGCTATATGAAACCATAATGAGAAAGAGAGAGAGGCAGTGGGAGGGTGAGAACACAGAAATTATGGGTCCCAAAAACCTGTATAGAATGGATTTATATTGGTGTACATTTAAAGAATGATTGATTTTAAGCAAATGAGACAAAACTCAGACAAGCAGTAGGTTTAGATAAAATCTGAATAATTCTTAGTCTTTTTTTTTTTTTTTTTTTTTTTTTTTTTTGGTTTGGTTTAGTTTGGTTTGGTTTGGTTTGGTTTGGTTTGGTTTGGGACAGACTGTCAGACTATAGCCCAGGCTGACTCTGAACTTTCTCTCTCTCTTTCTTTCTTTCTTTCTTTCTTTCTTTTAAGTTTTATTGCATTATGATGAGAAAAGAGAAATGATTTCAATTTATCTGAATTTGTTAACATTTAAAAACATTTTAAGTAAATAGAATTAAATTACATTCTTGTTTCCTTTTTGTACCCCAACTCCTCTCAGAGATCCCCCTTCAATACCTGCAATACCTTTCTTTTTTTATTTTGTCATATTTAAAATTTGTAAAATATTGTAACAATAAAAATGAGTATTATAAAAGTTGTTTGATATAAAACAAAAATCAATTGAACAGTCTTATGTAGATGCTGTCTACAGCAATACTAAAAATACATACATTTTTCTCAATATAAATTTTAAATAACTCCAAACATATTAACTGTATATTTTAAGATAATACATCACTACTAGCATTTTTAAATGAACATAAATAGATAAAGTCTTTTTGTTTGTTTGTTTGTTTTGTATTTAGTAGAGCTTAAAATCTTGGCTCTTACTGTGGTACAAGCCCAAAATAAGAACAATTTTTAGACATTGGACTTTATTGTAATAAGGCTGTACTTCTATGACCCTCATATCACCAGAGGATTTTATCTCTATCATAGCTAAGAGTTGACAGTTCTGATGCACCAAGGAATGAATTGTAGGCACAATTTTTGGATAGACTTCCTGCTATGGTCAAAACTATTTGACTTGAGTGAGTGACTTTATTCTCAGCCCACAGAGAACAGGTTACATTCATTTAAGAAATGTGTGTATAAAGATGGTCTATCCATAAAGTCATTCACTAACTGTTTCAATGAACAATGGTTCTGCTTGGAGGGTGGCACAGACATTAGGTGAGGGTAAGAATCTGGTTCATTAGCTGTGATAATTTTGAAAAGCATTCATCTCAGAGAAAGAGTAACTTATAAAGTCCTCTTCAGACTTCATACAATAGTTACAAACATCAAGCAAAGCATTCAGTCTCACTCTTTGTTGTTCTCTTACAAGCCACCTTCCAAGTTAATTGTCTGTTTCTTTTGGCTGTATAAATATTTTTGAAATATGTAAGCTGTTCTGAAAACTGTAGTATAGTGTAACATCAAATAAACAATCCTACTAATATAGAGGCTGAGATAGGAGAAGCATGATTTCAAGACCTTTATGTGATACACAGCAAGACACTGTCACATATAAACAAGCAGAAAGTATATATGGATTGTACAATATTGGACGTATTTCTCCAATTACCAAATTAGAGAGAACATTGGATAACAGCCAACATATTTCTAATTTCTCTTATTTTTGGATTTTAATCGATTAGGATATGTTGGTAATATTAATTTTTATATTAAGATATTAAGGAAAAGTAATTGTTACTTCCTGTTGTTTTTGTTGTAAGAGGTGGAATTAGGTTTGTGTGGGTTTGTTGAAAGATTACTTTCTTGCTTCTTCTAGGGTGTAGTTTTACTCCTTATGTTGATGTTTTCCATCTATTATCCCTTGTAGGGCTCATTTGTGGAAAGATATTGTGTAAATTTTGTTTTTTCATGGAATATCTTGTTTTCTCCATCTATGGTAATTGAGAGTTTTGCTGGGTATAGTAGCCTGGGCTGGCATTTGTGTTCTCTTAGGGTGTGTATGACATCTGCCCAGGACCTTCTCGCTTTCATAGTCTCTGGTGAGAAGTCTGGTGTAATTCTGATAGGCCTGCCTTTATAGGTTACTTGACCTTTTCCCCTTACTGCTTTTAAAATTTGTTCTTTGTTTAGTGCATTTGGTGTTTTTATTATGTGACAGGAGGAATTTCTTTTCTGGTCCAGTCTATTTGGAGTTCTGTAGGCTTCTTGTATGTTCATGGGTATCTCTTTCTTTAGGTTAGGCAAGTTTTCTTCTATAATTTTGTTGGAGATATTTACTGGTCCTTTAAGTTGGGAGTCTTCACTCTCCTCTATACCAATTATCCTTAGGTTTGGTCTTCTCATTATGTCTCGGATTCCTGGATGTTTTGGGTTAGGAGCTTTTTGCTTTTTGTGTTTTCTTTAACTGTGGTGTCAATGTTTTCTATGGTATCTTCTGCCCCTGAGATTCTGTCTTCTATCTCTTGTATTCTGTTGATGATGCTTGCATCTATGACTCCTGATATCTTTCCTAGATTTCTTTTTTTTCTTTTTTTAAAAAAGATTTATTTATTATTATATGTAAGTATGTGTAAGTAGCTATCTTCAGACACACCAGAAGAGGGCATCAGATCTCTTTACGGATGGTTGTGAGCCACCATGTGGTTGCTAAGATTTGAACTCAGGACGAGCAGTCAGTGCTCTTAACAGCTGGACCATGTCTCTAGCCCCTTTCCTAGGTTTTCTATCTCCAGGGTTGTTTTTCTTTCTGATTTCTTTATTGTTTCTATTTCCATTTTTAGATTCTGGGTGGTTTTGTTCATTTCCTTCACCTGTTTGATTGTGTTTTCCTCTAGTTCTTTAAGGGATTTTTGTGTTTCCTCTTTAAGGGCTTCTGACTGTTTACCTGTATTCTCCTGTATTTCTTTGAGGGAGTTATTTATGTCTTTCTTAAAGTCCTGTATCATCATCATGAGAAGTGATTTTAGATCTCAATCTTGCTTTTCCAGTGTGATGGTGGGTCCAGGACTTGCTGGAGTGGGAGTATTGGGTTCTGATGATGCCAAGTAACCTTGGTTTCTGTTGTTTATTTTATTAAACTTGCCACACACACCCCAATCTGGTTATCTCTAGTGCTACCTGCCCTGGCTAAAGCTAACTGGGGTCTGTCCTTCCTGTGATTCTGGTTGTGTCAGAACTCCTCAGAGTCAAGCTGTCTCTGTGATCTTGTGATTCTGGGATCCTGTGATCCTGGGTGTGTTAGAGCACCTGGGAGTGGAGCTTCCTCTGGGTGGTGTGTTATTGCATTATGATGAGAAAAGTTACATGATTTCAATTTATCTGAGTTTGTTAACATTTAAAAACATATTTTAAGTAAATAGAATTAAATCACATTCTTGTTTCCCTTTTGTACCCCAACTCCTCCCACAGACCCTCCTTCAATACCTACAATATCTTTTTTGCCAGACCTTACTTTCAATTATCCTCCTCAACCTCTGAGAATTCTCAAATGCTGAGAATTATAGGCATGTGCCTCTACTCTGGTCATTGGAAATTAAAAAAAAAATTAAATTAAGTTATATCAGTATTCACTGATTTGTTTTTATTAACTTAATGAATGAATCACATAATGAGTCAGACACAATTAAAGAAGGATTCAAAACTGGAAAATAAATATGAAAAAATTACTTAAAGAACAGTAACATAAGAAATGAGTTCAGTGCATTGGAAGATAAATTAAGCGAGTAAAAATTAATTCATTTCATGGTTAGAAAGGTAGCCTAGAGAAGAGGCAATATTTGAGGAAATTGTAGGTTTTATAGAATTGATGAAACATACATCAGCACAGAAGTCTACCTTAGATATGACTCTATTAATATGACATCTTTGAAGACTGGTATTTAAAGTACCCTGAGCAAACGTGACCAAAATGTCTTTTGAGAGGCAAATGGGGATGTCACTTCATTGGTAAAATGCTGGCCGAGCATACATGAGACCTTAGATTCAACTTCTAGTACTGCCCTCAAATATATAATACATATATGTGTCTACATATGGCATATTTACATGTGTACTGTAACATATATATTTCCATTATTTATCATATGTCATGATTTTAAAGATTTATCTAGGAGTTTCAAAGCAAACTACTCCCTCATATACAAAAATGGGCCCTAGAGGAAATTGAAATAATTATTTGATTCATTTTAATGAAAAAAAAACACAGTTGATTGAACAATAACTTATATAACAACAGTATGCCAACTACTTGAGAACTGAAATACATACTATCTAGTGGTTTGAGCTTTCACAGAAAGTTCAATAAACATCTTAAAAACTTACTGCTTATTAAATAACTGACAAAACCTAGGATTTACTAATCTAGGGGATCCTTTGACAAAATGCTTATTGAGAAGGTCATATACAAGTGCTGTTGAGTTAAAGGACACTTACTGAACACTGGACAGTTTGAGAACCTCATGGAGATGACTGGCGGGGTCTAGAAGTGGAGGAGACATGAATAGCACTTGGGTGATTTGTGTTTTTCTGTTTATGTATGTGTGATGTGAGATATAATTCATAAAGAAAAGTGCGCACACACCACCTTACCTACCTGCCATTTAACAGATCTGTGGAAGCCCTTTCAGTTGGTAAGACTCCTTTAAAGGACTTTTTAATGTCAGATACATGTACAAATTTTATATGTGTTTTATATTGAGAATATCATTTAGGAGTGAAATATCTTAGCTGGATTTCTCTTTTTATTAAGTCCTAGAGTTGGGCAGTGGTGGCACACACCTTTAATCCTAGCACTTGGGAGGCAGAGGCAGGTGGATTTCTGAGTTCGAGGCCAGCTTGGTCTACAGAGTGAGATCCAGGACAGCCAGGGCTACACAGAGAAACCCTGTATTGGGGGGGGGGAAATATAAATATAAATATATATATATATATATATATATGTATATATATATATATACATATATGTGTGTGTGTGTGTGTGTGTGTGTGTGTGTATCCTAGAACATGTTCCTTCTGGCTATGCTCTGTGGTAAATATTCCCAAATATATCCATTAACTTCTGTAAAAAATTTTCTTTGGCTCATTATTAATCTTTTAATAAGGAAGGTTTTGGTGTAAAAACACACTACCTACTGGCCAAAGATCTTGGCTGATTGTGTCACACAGCATCTGAGAGAACAGTGCCTTTAGTTGCTTTTCCATTTAGCTTATATGTTATGTGATAGGTGGAATTCCCACTCATCCACACTGTAATGGAGATTGTGTGTGGCTACAGGAAGTCTTTAACACAAACAAGTAGACCTGAATGAGAAGGACTGCACAGAACAGTCACAGCATATTCTTCTCCCTTTTCTCATTCTTATACAGAAAGTAAATCACGTCATATGCCTCAGATTATATCTAACATGTCACATGGGTTATGAATCTAACTATTGCCTTTGTCAAAGGATTCCTAAACACGGAAGCTCACTCACAAGTCCTCTAAACTCTCTTGAGAGGTAGGTGGCTGGCAGCATTCTCATGCCCATTATACTGAGGAATAATGGAAGCACTGAAATATTAAGTGATAGTTTTATCTTCCCCTTTGAAATTCTTACCACTTTACAGGCCAGTATTATCAAGTTTATGACGCTTAGTGTGATTATGTGATTTGCTCAACCTTAGGGAAGAATTTGGCATAACATCAAAGACCCCCTCCCTGCCCAGTCTTATCTGCTTTTCTAAGTTTATTCTTCACCCCCCCACTACCACCCTTGACCCTACCATTCAAAATAATGTTTAATTTTTAAAAGTTCTATTAAGAAGAACCTCATCATGCAGTTTTATGAGCTTCTGTGGTATGTTTCCTTCCTGGTTAAGAATCAGTGATAGCTTTCCCCTTAGAACCATTATTTTATTATTTTAATTCACGTTAGTAACAGTGTATAGTAAAATGTAACCAATCATTTTGTTGTGATGAGGCAGAGAATCCTTTTTAAGGATACTGTCTTGTGGTAAGCTAAATAAAATCATAGACCGTTTCTTAAGAATGTTATATAGGAGCCAGAGAGATGGCTCAGTGGTTAAGAGCACTGACTGCTTTTCCAGAGGTCCTGAGTTCAATTCCCAACAACCACATGGTGGCTCACAACCATCTGTAATGGGACCTGATGCCCTCTTCTGGTATGTCTGAAGACAGCTACAGTGTACTCATATACATAAAATTAATAATCTTTTAAAAAAAAAGAATGTTATATAATTTTACCTGTTAAAAACTTTGCACAGCAAATATATTTGTCTTTATAAAATTATAGCCGGGCGGTGGTGGCGCACGCCTTTAATCCCAGCACTTGGGAGGCAAAGACAGGCGGATTTCTGAGTTTCAAGGCCAGCCTGGTCTACAGAGTGAGTTCCAGGACAGCCAAGGCTATACAGAGAAACCCTGTCTTGAACCCTCCCCCCCCCCAAAAAAAAATTGTAACAGCATTTAATTCTGGGAACAACTGTGGTTTTGATCCCAGTTTGTTAGCAGAATAAAATAGGCTCAGGAAAGAAACACATCTATTTTGGCTCTCAGTTTTAAGCATATCAGTCCATCATGGCACTGAGGCATAGTAGAACAGTAACTCACATCATTGTGACCAGGAAGCAAAGAGAAAACACCCATGTAAGCAGCTTTCCTTCATCCTTTTTCATCCCATCTGGGGCCCCTCTCTAGGAAGTGGTACCTCCATGTTCAAGGTGGATTTCTAAGAATGCCTTCATTGAAACTCAGGGGTGCATTTTGCTGATCTCCTAGAACTTCTCTATCTACTCAGGCTGGCAGTTAAGACTAACTATCATACTGTGAATCTAAACCTAGTACAACTAAGGATGGAATGTAATATTCAAATTATCGGAGCAGGTGGAAATTTGAGAAAATGGAAAATGAGAAGTTCCCTTCAGTTTTAAGATTACCCTTAAGTGGGAGTACATCCACACTGTTGTATAACCATCACCCCTTGCTTAGTTAGGGTTTTACTGCTGTGAACAGACTCCATCACCAAGGCAATCTTATAAAGGCAACATTTAATTGGGGCTGGCTTACATGTTCAGAGGTTAAGTCCTATCATCAAGATGGGAAACCTAGCTGTGTCCAGGCAGGCATGGTGCTGGAGAAGCTGAGGGAGGCAAACAAAAGACTGGCTGACAGGCAGCTAGGAGGAGGGTCTCAAAGCCCACCCCCGCAGTGACACACTTCCTCAAACAAGGCCACACCTCCTAGTAGTGCCATACCCTGGGCCAGGCATATTCACACCACCACAAGTACCATCCATCTCTAGACTTATTTTGATCTTGTGAGACTGAAACTACTCTATTTTATTTATTTTATGTGTATGAGTACACTGTAGCTGTACAGGTGGCTGTGAGCCATCATGTGTGTGGCTACTCTCCAGCCCTGCTCGCTCCAGCGTAATTCACTGTAGCTGTCTTCAGACACACCAGAAGAGGGCGTCAGATCTCTTTACGGGTGGTTGTGAGCCACCATGTGGTTGCTGGGATCCGAACTCAGGACCTTAGGAAGAACAGTCAGTGCTCTTACCCGCTGAGCCATCTCACCAGCCCCGAAGCTACTCTAATTAAACAATGATTTATCATTATTTCCTGCCGTTAGCCCATCAAAGTAACTATTTTATTTTCATGTCTCTGAATTTGACTACTATCATATGAATAAAATCTTCACAGTTTATCCTTTTGTAACTGGCTTGTTTTACTTAATACCTTCATCTATATTGTAATAGGTGTCAAATTTCTTTTTTGTTTTTATTTTTTATTAATTTTTTAAAAATTGAAATATAATTATATCACTTCCCTCCACCTTCATATAGCCCCTTTCACTCCATTTCAAGTTGATGGCCTCTGTTCCTTTGATAATTATTGGTGCACACACATGTATATATAAATACATCCTGCTGGATCTGTCTAGTGTGGCTTACTACAGACTGCTAATAATCACCGAGAGGGAAAATTAACTTCTCCCAGGGACGAGTGTGCCCTAATTGATCAGCTAATGCAAAGTAGTCAGGCCTGAAATAAAAGTTTATTTTTAAAGCTGACTGATATCCACATATGTACCATGTTTTGTGTATTAACTCATCTGCCACCAGCTACTTGGGCAGCTTCTGCTGTTTTGCCATTTTAAGACTGGTGCCTTGAGCATTGTTTATGCCTGCTGTTCATATCCTGGCTTTCAGTCCATGTTGGAGATGGAACCCCTTAGTCATATGGTAACTACATCTTTACTTCTTTGAGGAACCATGATGTTCCCGTAGTGCCCTGCTGGTCGACATTCTCACCAGCACTCTGCCTGGACTCTTGTTTCTCTGTGTGTTTGCCATATTACTTACTCAGTATCTTGTTTGTTTCCCTCTAATGCCATCTTAGCAGTAGTCCGTAGTCTGCAGAACCTCATGGGGTTGATGTGGATCGACTGTTGACCATCTCTTCATGTGCTTGCTGCTCATTCTTACATCTTTGGAGAAATGTGTATTCAAATCCTATGCCCATTTTTTTTATAATCCTCCTTGCTTTCTTTTGTTATCCTGGGCTGTCTTAAAACTTGCTATGTAGCCCAGCCTGGCCCTAAACTCTGGATCTTCCTGCCTCGGCCTCCTGAATGTTGCAGTTATGGGCATATAGCACCCTATTTGCTTGCCTGGGTTGTTTGTTGTTTGGTTTATTTATATTTATTTACTTAATCAAGAGAGTAGCCTTAAGAGCCAGTTACAGCTTTACAACTTCTAGAAAGATCCTTGTGTCTAGTTAAGTTTTACTTTTACCTGTTCTTCCTAATTTCTGTTCATTCATTTCTGCTCTTTTCCTGTTGACTTCAGAGTAATGCATTTAGTCATTTCATTATATTGGTTGTTCATGGGTAAAGGAATACCAGTGTAAATAGTGCATGCTTAATTTAGTAATTGGTAACAGTGTGTCCAATTCTGATCAAAAGGTAAGGATAAATTATCATAAATTCTGGCAAATTTGTTCTTTAAGTGATATATAATTTTCTCTCCCTCAATTCAAGACCTATGTGGTTGGTTTGAATGCATTAATAATAAACTCTGAGACACCAGTGATGAATCAGTATCACCTTAAGGAAAGAAATCAAAGCCCTCCTTCATGCCATTGAGCCAATAACAAACCTAGGTTTGAATTCTCCACTTTGCCCTTGCAGTGTCTTCCATCCTTCTTGGCTTTCTGTGAGTCTGAATCTGTGCCTGCCTAAAGGCTGTCTTGTGATTATGTCTGTCACAAACAGAGGTCTCTGCTTTGTATTTATAGAGTACAACAGTTACATGGGGGAGGGAGGGAGGGATATTTTACAAAAGTTTTTAACAGTTTTACTAGGGATTAAGTCACTGACTTCAGCTGACCCTGACTGACCCAGATACCAAACTGTATTACAAGAATCATTGTTTATCAAACAGTGCCCAAATTTTGTGTTCAGCATTTGTGGTGGATATTCATTTATAAGACTGCTTTCAGCCTATGTGCTGTTTCCATCAAATGATTATTGGAACACACATGCATTACTTTGGGACAGGGGTATGAAAGAGTACATAATGTAAGATTACATTAACACATTAGCTTAGTTGTAAAGGTTGATTGCATGGGAAAGCCAAGGCATTGCCAAGCTAAACAATCTGAGTACACAATAGGATAGCAGTCCTCAAAATGGATTACTAGCTTTGGCTATGAGCTCCAGAAAAGATTCTGGTCTCTTAGCATGGAAAAGATGTTTTTATCACAACTCATTACCATAGTTCTGAGTTACCCTCTCTGAAAACATGTCACACTGAGCAAGTTGCAGAAACTTCTCTATAAGCTGAACTAAGTCATTTCTTACATGTCTTCTCCTGTTGTCTATCAAATCTTCTTAGGATACTTATTACCAATTTACTTACTACTGTATTATCTCCAGTAAATCCCACCTTTAGACTCTAAACAAACATAAAATAGATTATAGTCTATTTTAACTGACTTTTGTGACAGTTTAACATTTCCTTGGACTTATAGATATACTTATTATCTAATCTGAAACCTCTTTAAATCTAAACACTGAATTGCATTTTCTAAGAATTAGCCAATGATAATACAACAATAATATTTTGAGCAGTATCAGGGCAAGCTTTATGTTCTTATAAAAGCTATTTTCACAGTATTTAAAAACAAAGAAAAAATGCTCTTGCATTTTCCTATGATCTATATGTATTTTTAGGAGAACATCTATAAAACAGAATACAATGAAGTCTTTTATAGAACACTTTAATTTTCTAATACTTGGGGTAATTTCTTTCTCAGAGATCAAGAAGTACTTTTAATATTGCATTTGAAAAACCAGTTTTAATTTATATTGACCTTTTTCTCCTTTGAGCATTTAGTCTACGATCAATAAAATGTTGATGACTGCTCTTTAGAAGGCAGCTGTATGGAATAAAGTATTATAAATATTCAACTTTCCTTTCTGAGCACTGTCACCAACAGCTGGGCATCCCGCTTAGCAAAACAGATTTTACACAGAGAGAGCCTGGCACATTCCTGATTCAGTGTAGTGAAGGAAACAAGAAATGGTTTCTTATGGATTGGGGACTTATAAAGACATGGAGCATCTGTTCCCCTTTTAAGTCATAGTCTGCTTGCTCTGAATCATGTCCGATGCTAGGATAATGTGCAAAACTCTGCCTTACAAAGCCCTTGTTCCCACCAACAGATTTTCCAGTGTCTCTATCAAAGATATTTAGATTGTTTTGCTGTTATGTGTAATTCCATAATATTTTAATGTAGACAACTGATTTTTTTTAACTAAAATTTTGTATAATAACAACTAGTCTGGGATATGAATCAGTTGTACAGATCTTACCTAGCAAGCTCAAAGGCCTGTCTCAGTAACCAGTACCACCACCAAAAGAGAAGAAAACATTAATATTTAAATTTCTTAGGAGTACTTGTATATAAGCTACACATATATAAAGAAGTGATTCATTTAAATATTTAGTTAGGATCCCTGATTAAAATATGCTACTAGAAATAAGCTGATCAAATAAAACCACTAAGTCCAAATTTATCATCATAATTTTTTTCCCAATGTGGCATTTAGTTTTAAGAAGCAGTATAAAGGGGCTGAAGAAATGGCTCAGCGGTTAAGAGCACTGACTGCTCTTTCAGAGGTCCTGAGTTCAATTCCCAGCAACCACATGGTGGCTCACAACCATCTGTAATGAGACCCAATGCCTTCTTCTGGTGTGTATGAAGACAGCAACAGTGTATTCATACTTAAAAATAAGTAAATAAATATTTTTTAAAAAAATAGGAGCAATATAAAAGTTAGTTGGTAAAGATAAATTGTTTTCAATTATTTCTATTTTACCCTAAAATATCAGCATAAAATAAAGCATGTCAAGTCTAAAATTTCTTTAAATATTTTATTTTCAGAGCTAAAAGATCCCTGAAACTGGATGATCAGATTGAAGAAAATGTAAGTATTAGCTTAAGAATTGTGGTGGCAGGCTGGCTGTAGCACGCGCCTGTAATCCCCTCACATGTTAGGTGGAAACAGGAGTATGCTGAGTTCAAGATAATCCTCAGCTGCATGGATGCCTGGGTTACAGGAAAGGGAGGAGGGGTGATAAGGAAGAATGAGAGCAAATCAGTGCTGTGCCTGCATGATTATGACTGTGTGTAACTTTCGCCTAGTGATTCACTTTGCTAAGTATAACGTTTATCGAAAAACACAGTTTTCGTTGATAGAATATTGTCTGCATACAAAGTATTTTTCTAGTATAGCAATGTCAAAATTTCCAGTCAGCTTGAGATAGACGTGTGAGAAGGAAGTTAGTTTACAGAAGTTTGCCACTTAAATATATAAGAAACAATATGACATTGTAGCAGTATTTTAATATATTATTGTCTAGTAAAGTAATATCAAAATATCAGTGGCATTATATCAAAAAGTAATAATTTGCCTCAATTATGTTGGCATAAATTAAATGATAGAGTACTGCTAGTATATAAATATATAAATGTTACCATGTTACAATAAAAATAAAATTGTACTGTTGGTATACTTTTCTAAATCTAGTCATAGAATATTCCCAGTGTCAACATGTTACAATGTATGCTAGCTAATAATCATCCCATATCGACTATGGATTTAGATACAAACACTAACATACTTATTATTTCTCTAATCTTAAATAATCTACTAAGTATCTGTAAATAATTAGTAAGGAAATAAATTAAGACAAATTGCTTGCTAATAAATGGGCTTTTACAAAATTCCATGAGTCTGCCATTTCAAGAAATGAGTTTTAAGCTGGGCATGGCAGCATGTTTCTTTAATCCTACCATTGGGACAGCAGAGGCAGGTGGATCTCTTGAGTTTGAGACAAGTCTGCGTTACAGAGGAAGTTCCAGGACAGCCAGGGCTACACAGAGAAACCCTGTCTTGTCAGGAGTTGGGAGGAGTGATTTCTCTTTGGAAGACTCATTGGTTTTAACAAAACAGAAAATCATTTAAAAACCTTACTGAGTGTTTTTTTTTTTTTAATTATACAAAGATGGCAAAATACTGCAGTGGCACTAAAAACACCATTAAAGGTGTAATTAGCAATTTAGAATACCATTATCCAACTTGTGTGCAGAATGCAGCTGTGACTGTAATTCTGCATCTGTTTCTTTGGTCAGAATGGTATTTTGGTAGATGGGTAGTCCAGCTTGAAATGAAATAGTTCTTTCCTGCCCCAGAGCTGTTCTTTGGGAGATAGACGCACCCTCTGAGAGGGAAAGCGACCATTGTGAACCCGCTCTTTTTGTGGGGCACAACTGTCTGTGCAGCAGGCTTTCTGTGTGAGTTTTCTGCAGATGCGGATGCATCTAGGTCAGTGTCACAGGAACTATCTTGTATGGGGAGACACATTGTTATATTTGTTCTGGGTCTGTACTTTTAAGCCAGTTATCTGAATATTAACTCAGTTTCTCTACTTGCTATTGATTTGTTCCTACTTTCTGGTTCTTCATGATTTAATCTAGCTGAACAGGTTGTATGTCTTAGGCCACTTGCCCATGTCCAAGCTATTTAATCTGCTAACACAGACTCATTCATCTGATATCCTAAAGACTCATTTTATTTTCCCAAAGTCAGTGGCTTAAGCAGCACTAATCAGAAAATCTGAAATGCTCTTAATTTTAGAATTTCTAACAATAAACATGGAGTTACATTTCCTCTGTCTTTTGGTCAGTCTTGTGACTTTCTAAAGCTAATGTTTCTTGCGTGACTATGTACAAATCCCTCCGTGGTCAACATGGATACTTCCATCTTCCTTTCTTGGCCTTCCATCAGGGACCATGCACACATCACTCAGTGTGCTCACTGCACTTGTCCTGCTTGGGCTCAGTAACGTAAGTTCACAGTGGTGTTGCTCTCCTATGCTGTCTTACTGACCTCCATAGCAGGCAGGTCACTGGCTACAGATATTGTGAAAACAGCCTCACTAATGGGACGTTTTAGAAACCAAAAGCCCAGAATTTTGAAAGGTTAAGTGTTTCCATGCATTCATTTGTGGATAGCAGCACAGATGGGCACTTAGGGGACTGTCACTAAGATGTGCTTATTTGACACTGATTTGCTATCCCAGGTATTCTCCTTTATGTTCAGCTATCTCTAAAAACCTATGCTAACCAATTCTTTTTTTTTTTTTCTCACATACACACAATCATTGTACATGGCAGCTGTAACTGGTTCATAGTAAAGGATGACTCTAGTTATGTTCCCTACAATTAGAGGTTCCCAGTAGGGATCTTTTGTTACATGTCATCCAAATCTTGCCCTCCTCTCCAGGTCTCCACCACATTCCTACTTATACTCAATTCCGGTCTCCCAGTAGAAGGAGACTAAGTCTAATGCCTGCCTACTAAAACAGAGTCTTGGGCGAATGAGATGGTAACATGTAAAGATACTAGCCTCATAAGCATGGTGAGCTGAGTTCAATCTGTGGAACCATGTAAAGGTATAAAGATCCAACTCCAAAAAGTTGTCCTGTGACCTTTACATATGTGCCTATACCCACATATGTTCACCCACATAATGAAAAATGAAAATGACTCTCATGAAACATTCTTTTTTTTCACATTCTTTTTTTTTAATGTGTAAGGAAAATATTTATCATTTGACATATTAAAATATTCCTGGGAGAAAACATAAATATATACATTAGTTTTATGTATATAAAAATCATATATTCTCAGTTTAGAAAAATGCAGCAATGAAAAAAGAACATGTATTTTTCCTTAGCCTTACCCATTGCACAAAGATAGTAGTGACAAAGTTATCCAAACAAAACAGAAGTATGAAGTAAATTATATTCTTAATTCTAGCTAGAGCAATTAGACAACAAAAGGAGATCAAAGGGATAAGAATTGGAAAGGAAGAAGTCAAATTATCACTTTTTTAAAAATTAGATGTTTTCTTTATTTACAATATCTTCTTTCCCAGGTTCCCCTCCAAA
>NW_022196900.1:59125099-59134561 GCF_008632895.1 Mastomys coucha | reverse complement strand
TGGGGCATAGAACCTTCACAGGGCCAAGGTCCTCTCCTCCCATTGATGACCGACTTGGCCATCCTCTGATATACACATGCTGCTGGAGCCCTGAGTCCCTCCATGTGTACTCTTTGGTTGGAATTTAGTCCCTGGGAGCTCTGAGGGTACTAGTTAGTTCATATTGTTGTTCGCGAAGGCTGCAAACCCTTCAGCTCCTTGGGTCCTTTCCCTAGTTCCTTCATTGGGGACCCTGTACTCAGTCCAATGGATGGCTGTGAGCCTCTACTTCTATATTAGTCAGGTACTGTCAGAGCCTCTCAGGAGACAGCTATATCAGGCTCCTGTCAGCCAGCACTTGCTGGCATCCACAGTAGTGACTAGATTTCAAAATTTGAAATGTATTTTTGTTTTATATTAAAGCTTAAAATAAATTTCAAAATGAAAAACAGATGAAAGAAAATGAATAGGCAGGCTATGGATTGAGAAAAAAATATTTGTCATTCATGTGTCTGACAAGACTTATGTGCAAAATAGATAAATAAGAGTAAATAAATAGAAAAAAATGCAAAAACTTGACCAAATTGTTAGTCCCACTGAATGAGAGTAAAGACCACTATCTAAATCCTTTGGTCAGATTATGCAAGCTTTGTTTTCTGTTCAATAGGGCTATCTCCCTAAAACAGGATTTGCAAAAATATCTTCTAACATAGGAGAAGGTAGGGTTTTTATAGCCCCCAAAATGGCAAGACTAGGAAGTTTTCAAGTGTTGGGGGATTTCCTGAGGAATTTTGGTTATATAGGAACTTGACTGAGCATTTCAAAATTATTTAACAGAATATCTTATATCAGGATGAAAGTCAGGTTATAGGGCATGAAACATGTCAAATTCCAGAAAATGGGTGAAGACCTAGTCAAATCCATAAAACAGTTTTACATTAAACAGGAATGAACTTATTTTGACCTTCTAACAAGATGGCTTTTAACCTTGACCTGGAGTCCAGCTGGCCCATCAAAACACTTAACAAAAGGAAGTGTTTAAGTAGATAATTACCAGACACTGATTATCAGGAGAAGGGTGTAGAATCACAAAGGGATATAACTATTCCCCCAACTAGAATCCAAAATAAAGGACAACAAAACAGAATGTTGTGTTTCTCTAATGTTCATAAGCATGGCTAAGGCAAGCAAGCAAAGAGAGGCTGGTAAAAATGGGGAGAGTTGAAAGGTAGATATTGATGGAAGCTGAAAGTGATGCACACATTTTGGGAAGCTGTCAAACTAGATATAGGTATAGATATAGCTAAAGCTAAGCCCATATCCATCCTGTAACCTACCAATCCACTCCTAGATACCCCAATAAAGTAAGAATCATAGATACAGAAAAGCAGTATAGATGAGTGTCCTTAGGAACTTCATTCCTGATAATCTTAAACTGGAAACAACTCACATGTCCACATAGAAGAAAATGGAAAAGCAAGTTAGGGCATATTTAAACAAAGGAATACTACCCAACAATGAAATAGCATATTATTAATATCTCAAGAACATGCTAAGCTGAAAAAGCCAAATAAATAGGTCATATGCTTCATATAAATGAAGCTCTCAAGGGGCAGCAGCTGTGTGTAGTTGTTGCCTTTGGGCCAAGAAGAGCAGAAGAAAAGGTGTGGTGAGCATGCCTGTCTCAGCTAGAGGCACATCGATGTATACTGTCAGAGCTCATCAAGTAAAACAAAATCTGCATTTTATGTAAATCATACTTCAATAACTAAAAAAATGTATTGAATGGACTTCACAACATTCTAGAAAAATAAAGGGAGTTTGAAAGTATGGTTAGAAATTACCAGGAACATATTTCATTTTAAAAACAAACTTTCCTGAGAATTATAGTGTGAGATAGTAATAGTACAATAACATGTATTCTTTGTGGTGCTTGGAATGCCTTTAAAATTAAAGATGGTAGTCTGGTTTCTTTAAAATTCTGGAAGATGGACCAGCAAGGTGACTCATCAGACAAGGGTTGTAGCTAAGGCTTGTAAATTAAGTCCCATATCTGGAATCTTCATGGTAGAAGGAGAAATATGATCCTGAGAGCTATACAAACATAAACTTAATAAATAAATGTAAAAAATAAACTAAGCTGCAGAAGACAAATTAACATGCTAGTGGCTATCACTCAGCCCACGATGCACTAGAGAAGCTGAAGCCAGGAGGGTTTCTGGGAGTAGAAAGTGGCCTGAGCTACGTATGGGGTGAGTTCCAGTATGGCCCATGCTACAGAGGGAGATCCTGCATCACAAGCAAAATAAACAAACCAATAAATAAATACAGCGTAGCCGTCTTCAGCCAAAGTTTTGTTTTTCTTTAAAACTTCTAATGCTATACTTATATGTAATTAAGTGCACATGTAATGTTTTTAACAGTGTATATAACCCTGTGTATCAAAGACCTTGTCAAGAATGTTTCTGTTCAATGAAGGAGTCAGAGAGAGGACCAACCAAAGGAGCTGAGGGGTTTGCAGTCCCATAGGACGAACAACAATATGAACTAACTAGTACCCTCAGAGCTCCTAGGGACTCAACCACCAACCAAGGAGTACACATGGTGGGACTGATTATTCTGGCAGCATATGCATAGTAGAGGATTCCAAAGTCGATCATCAATGGGAGGAGAGGCCCTTGGCCCTGTGAAGGTTCTGTGCCCCAGTGTAGGGGAATGCCAGGGCTAATAAGTGGGAGAGGGTGGGGTGGCAAGCAGGAGGAGGGGGGAGGCAACAGGGGTTTGTTCTTGTTGGTTTTGGGGTTTTATTTTTGGAGGGGAAACTGGGAAAGGAGAAATCATAAGACATGTAAATAAAGAAAATATCTAATAAAAAGAATGTTTCTGTTACCATAAACCTAATGTATTGGTCACACACACACACACACACACACACACACACACACACACACACACTGTCTGTGTAGCCATGGCTGTTCTGGAACTTACTGTATAGGCTACACTAGCCTTGAACTCCTAGAGATCCACCTACCTCTGCTCAGCACCTTCCTTTGTGTATGTGTGTGTTGATAGTCTTCCCTTGACATCCCTATATGCTCCCTGTATGCTACAGTATGCATACAGTATCCCTATATGCTCCCTTGACATCCCTGTATGTTCCCTATAGCTACAGTAAAAGCAACAACAAAATCCCAGTGTCTCTGGCACCATTAAGAGTGATAATTGTGGCAGCTGAGAAATGGTAGACCCAAAATGAAAATCACAATTAGTCTTCAGAGTTTCCTAATATAAATTCCAAACTAATACTGGTAATATGCCATAATTATATCATAGATGGGACATTCCAATACCCTTACCAACCAGAGTAAGATGAATAATAATCCCAGGAGGCATAATGACACATATGTGTAATCCCAGCACTGATGAGGCTGAGGCATGAGAATCCTGAGTTCAAGACCAACCTGAGTTATTAGCAAGATCCTGTTTCAAAATGAAAAAGAGACAAAAGAATGATCTTCCTTCTGCTGCTTTTCTGGTTATCTGGATAACCTGCATAGCTGGGTACTGTCCTGCTTAACAGGGTAGTACCTGTTTTAAGTACTCTAGTGGTAGTACTTAATAGTTCATAATAATAATTTTATATCCCATATTTCACAGTAAAAGAACCCTTAGTTAGTACTTTCCAGACTGTTTATAACAGGTACAAAATCAATAAGATGCAGGCACCTTTTTGGTTGACCGTGCTTTAAACCAGGTGACAAAGGGAGCTACAATTCATGAAGGATGTCAAAGGCAAATGCCGCATCTATTTGAAATTATAGAGAGAGCATTGATTTTTTTCTTTTTTAACAGAAAGATCTATGCTCGAATTTTAGTTTTGCTAAGATAAAAGGTTTGACCTCTTAACAAAAGTACAGTAGTAGTGATTGGGCTGATAGACTAAATCTTAGGTCACTCTTTCTTTGTTTAGTAGTAGTGTTAAATATCTCTAAGGTGCCAGTAAATATTTGAAGCAGACATAAATTATAGAAGTGGGTTAGTGTCTACCACATTTTGTTTGCATCCTGAATCCTTTGCCTTTTCTAGCTGACTCTACTCCTCTCATCTTTTCTTTGGTTTTTTGTTTGTTTCTTTGTTTGTTTGTTTCTTTTCCTAAAAGGATCAATAAATGGCACTCTTCCTTGCTGACCACTTAATTAGTAATCCAGTCTCTGTTAATCCCTTCCTGTTATTGGAGGTAATGTGTAAGTCGCTTGGAGCTTGGAGGGCGGCTCCAATGGAGTTCTTAGGATACTAGGATTGCTTGTTCTGAATCTTCACAGTTTAAAAGTTAGAGGAAAAGAAGCCCTCGGGGAAGTTTGTGCACACGATAGAGCAGTAAAGTAGGATGCACGACTGCTGTGGCATGCTTTGGTGAGACAGTAGGCAAAGGCAGGGTCTTCCTTTTCTCTCTGTGTGATAGTTCTAGATAAAACATTTCTCTTTTTAAGCAACAGAAGTGACTAAGAAGAAGAGAGAGGAGAGGAGGGAATTCTTGGTATTCACACACACACACACACACACACACACACACACACACACACACACACACACACATTTCCTGAAAGCTATAGAACTGTTGTCAAAAAGAAATATATTATCTACAGTTGCAATGTTTAGACATTTGGCAATTGGATAAAATAATTTTTGGTGAAAATAGGAAAACAGATGGACATAAATGTACAATAGGGTAGTAACTTTCATTTCTTGTACATACACAGTGAAATCATTGTAGGCAATAAATTCTTGGAGAAGTTGAGTAGGGCTTGGGTAAATGTCATAGTTTATGACTGAATACATATAAACAGGTGAAAACTCAATATGGAGAGGTAATGGTAACTACCTGATAAAGAGACTTAGAACCCTTTTCATCCCACAGGAAGGATTGCATTAGAGACATAATGGTACAATAGTTGGATTTATAAAGGTATTTTTAAAAAGATTCTGCTTACAATTTTGGCAACTGCAGATATATAAAAATAAATGCCTTTGTTCCCCCCAAACAATGTTAACTATAAAAATTTTTGACCTATAGTTTCTAGGACAAATACCAAGGTTACTTTTAAAGGTGACACTTTTAAAGGTTCATTAAAGAACACTTGACTATAGAGATTTATTGAATTGTTTGAAGACAGCATCCAAGCTAAAAATTGTTCCGAGCCTTGAAACCTTTTCTTTATGCTCTGAGTCCATCCCATGTACTCAACACTCCTGATTTCAGATTCTTGCGCCTGTCTCAATTTTCTTCTGGAACAGGGTTTTGTGTTTCTCAAGATGGCATTATCTACACAGTGTAGCTAAGGATGTCCTTGAACTTCTGATCCTTTGCCTCCACCTCCTGATTGCTGAGATTTATTCTTCCTAGGGTTTGCTAGGCAAGCACTCTGCCAACTGAGCTACATCCCCAACTCCCTTTCATGCCTTTTCTATTCTCCTGTTTCAGTCCTATCCTTCCCACTCGTAAGAAGCTTTCTGTAACAGGTTACTGCAGCCCACTTTAACAGTTCCTTCCTTCTTTTTGAATTTCTCACAGATATATTAACTTAAAACCTCATCTCAGGCTTGTTTAACTTTGGATGGCAGTCTTTGAGGCCATAGAAATTTATCTTTCTCTTTTAAAAGCAAGAAAGGGGGGGTGACAAGGAGGGAGAACGAAAATGAATGTGGGTACATGTATCCCAGGTCACATGTATAGAAGTTAGAGAGAATGTGGGAGTGGATGTGCATAAGCTGTGATACGTGTGTAGAAGTCAGAGGACAACCTTAGGTGTTGGTCTTCACTTCTGCCTTGTTTGGGACTGATTCTCTTGTTTGTCACTGTTTGCCAGGCTATCTGACAAGATTCTGTCTTCCAGGGATTCTTTATCTCCACCTCCCATCTTGCTGTAGATGAACTAGGACTGCAGACGTGTGCTGCGGAGTCTGGCTTTATGTAGATGTGAGAATCTGATCGTAGGTCCCCGTGCTCACTGGATTCTCATTTCTCCATCTACCAACTTGTCATAAGAGGGCTGGGGTTAGTTCATCTGGCTTACTGTGGATTATGGAAATGTGAGTCCAAGTCCTTGTGCTGAGTTATCCTACCCCTCGTTATGTTTCCTTATATATATTAGTTGAATGAACAATAAGCGTAATGGAAAACAAGGCATAGAGGAATTGAGGAGCAAACAATTAAGAGAGTGATAATAGATATTTAGATAAAGTTGTATTGGTCCAGCCCAATGCTTACGAGGGTGTAAGTGGTAGGCTCAGTTGTTTGCACACTTGACTTAATTTTTCTTAAGCAGAACAGTGACACAAAAGTGGGTAAGGAAAGCAATGAACTTGTGTAGAATTTCCTTCTTGGTCCTCGTACTAAGTGCCTCTGAGAGTGAGTTTTCCTGATCTGGCTCCCTAATTACATTTTGCATATGTAATTGCATTGAGAATGTGCTGGCCAGACTCCTCCTCTGTAAAACTGTTGGGACATATATCAGAAGTTAGCAATGTTTCATGTTGATAATCTCCATAATGTCAATGTATCAAATTGAGATTATTGTAGAGATCTGAAATAGCTACCTTATTTGAGAGGAATACTAGTTACTTTAAAGGTGATAAATGCATTCAAAATCTAAAGAAAGAGCAAGAAAAATAGTATTAATTTGAGTTTTCATGAGTTACTTAAGGTATTTTCAAAGATCTATAACTAAATGTAAGTACTTCTCTTCCAAATTATTATTTATTTCTAGTCATTTTGTCCTTCAAAAATCGTGAGGAAGAAAAGTATTACAGCTTATTCTCCAACTACTGGAACTTATCAATTGAGCTCATTTCCTTCTCCCACAACCCCCAAAGATCGAGAGCACAGAAACGGACCATCAAATGGTTAGTTGAACATTCTTACCACTTATGGTAAGATTTTTCTAGTTATTGGTTAAATCAAGATTTTGATTTAGTAATATATAGCTCTTGTTGCAGCTGGGTTTTCTCTCTTCTCAAGGAATTTAACATAGAAAAGGCTAGAGTGTAAATGTTACTTTGGACATAAATGTAAACTTCGTAGGCACTTCTTTTAAAATGCCGCTGCTGTTCCCTTACTTTCCCATCCATTAAATAGGAATTATGGCCTGACTGCCTTCAGCTATTATCAATTATAATGGTTACAGATATGCCCTTAACAAGCTATCCATCATGTGCATAAATTAAAGGACATATAACTCAGATACTGCCACACTGCAGTTTAAGAGGAATACTTATAAATGTTATTTTTATCCATACTGTCCATTTAGCTTTACCCACATCTAGTATATAGTTTATATAGTTTATCTTTATTGTGTTTCATGCCCTTCTTATTTTAAATGTATTTTCAAAAAAACCAAAAAAACCAAACCCCTAAAATTTTCCATATAGGATAACCTACCTATATAACCTAATTTTTATATAAAAAATATTATTCGCTTAATTCTGATATACATTTTTGTTACTCTCTAGTAGCTGATTGCTAAGATCTATATTTAAAGGCACAGGTCTCGATTTCATATGCTTAATTTTCTCCTATTGTAAGGAGTCATGAATCAGTGACATGTCATTCTCTGTAATATAAAATTTTAAATAGGCTCAAATTTAGTAAAATGTATTTTAGATATGCTGTGACTAACCTAACTCATATTTTATTGTTTAACATTTATTAGATATTAAGCATATGCTAGAATCTATACAGAAATTGGCCTCATTTTACCTCATTTATTTAATGAAATACATTATTAAATATATTAAGTTTTTTAATCTCTTTGATTTTAAGTTAACCAAATGCTTTTACCCTAAAGTTACTAATATTATGTTTTTTTCACAAAATTTATGAAAGTCTACATTTCTCTCAAGTTCTATAGTTTTTATATAGCAAATATATCTTCTTAATTAATAAAATAATAGCTTTGAGATTGTATATCTATGAAAATCTCAATAGATTTTAAATAGATACATACTCAATTTCTATATTGAAATTAAATATGGACTTAAGGGAACATTCCTTTTGCCCGTAAAAAGATTGGTCACATGATCTCCCTTGACATTTATGTGGGTAATTATCACATTATCGGTACTAAGTATGCTCTTTTTTAAAAAGTCAAACTGCAAGGGTTTCTGAGGTGCAGGCAATATCTACTTCTTGACTTATATGCTGACTACTGATTCACTCTAGTTATTAATTAAAGTGACATATGTGTTTAATTTACTCTGATAGATGTATATGTATATGTACACACATGCTCACATAACATCACATCACATATAGAAAGAAGCCTCAAAGCAGAAGTTTGTTAAGGTCCTGAATGAAATTACATTATTTGTAATCATACTCTAATCCCAATAAGTCTTCTGCATGGTTTAGAAATAAGAAAACCTAATTGTTATCAGATATTATAAGTTCCAAATTAGAAAATACAACTTAAAAAGTAATTTAAAGGGCTGGCGAGATGGCTCAGTGGGTAAGAGCACTGACTGTTCTTCCGAAGGTCCTGAGTTCGGATCCCAGCAACCAAAAGGTGGCTCACAACCATCCGTGATGAGATCTGACACCCTCTTCTGGTGCATCTGGAGATAGCTACAGTGTATTACAGCAGAGAGAATGGGGCCTGAGCGAGCAGAGGTCCTGAGTTCCATTCCCAGCAGCCACATGATGGGTCATGGCCATCTGTACAACTACAGTGTACTCATACACATAAAATAAAATAAATAAATCTTAAAAAAAAGTAATTTAAAATTTAGATGAGATCATGACCTCCTTTATATTTCCCTCTTTTAAAATATTGTTCAAAATCTAATGGGAAATTTTAATAACATCTAGAAGACGTTTTATTTCTACTTGCTTCTTAATTAATATACTTCATATTAAACCCCAAACCCATTTACTTAGACTTTGCATGTTCAAGTCTCAAAGATTGAATGTGGAGGTCAGAGGGCAACTTCTGCACATAAATTCTGCCTTCCATCTTATTTCACTTGTTTATGCAGCCAGGCTGTGCTCTCTAAGCTGGCTGGCATGTGAGCTTCAGAGCCATTCTCCTATCTCTGTCTCCTTTCTTTGGTAGGGGTACTGAGGTTACAAATGTGCACCACCACACCTGACCTTTTGCATGTATTCCTGGGACAAAACTCAGATGGTCAGGGTTGTATGACAAGAACTTTTACCCACTGAATCATCTTCTCAATCCTGCAGACCCTTCATGGGATTTTAAAAGCCGTTCACCAAGTTATGTCAGACTAGCATGTCAGACTAGCCTCAATCCTTCCCACTCTGTCTTTCAAGTGCTGGAATTATAGGGAGCTAAAATTTGGCAAGTCAGTCGATTACAATTTGGCAAATTGTCTCCTTAACTTTATGTTCTTTTCCCATACAGGAACAAGAAAACCAAGTAGCTTGAGCTCACCTGTAAGACAGGAGTCCACAGTGAAAGACAGTGATGG
>NW_022196900.1:59119868-59123926 GCF_008632895.1 Mastomys coucha | reverse complement strand
GTATTGGTCAAATACTATATTTGAAAAGCACTGCTCTTGGGGCTGGTGAGATGGCTTAGCGGGTAAGAACACTGACTGCTCTTCCAAAGGTCCTTGAGTTCAAATCCCAGCAACCACATGGTGGCTCACAACCACCCATAATGAGATCTGACTCCCTCTCTCTGCTGGGGCATCTAAAGTCAGCTACAGTGTACTTATATATAATAAATAAATAAATCTTATTAAAAAAAAAGAAAAGCACTGCTCTTTAAAATTCTTTATTACATTTATCTATTGAGTGTGTGCATGTGTCTGTGTGTCCATGTCTGTTTCCTTGTGTATGTGACTGCATTAGGGGAAAGCATTTGCCAGTGTGCATTTGAAGGTCAGGGGATCTCCTCCAGGACTTGGTTCTCTCCTTCCATCATGAGGGTCTTAGAGATTGAACAGGGATTGAAGCCATCAGACTGTTAGCAGGCATCTCAATACCTAATTACCCAGTAAAATTAAAACTCTTTAAGCTTTTAGTTAGCCAATCAGATTTATGTATCAATAAAATCACAATTTACAAGATGCCAAAACAATAATTTCAGAGCCAATTGATAATGATAAAAGCTTTATCCCAATATTTCTAACCTTGTGAAATCACAGCTCTTTGTGGCTGGTAAATGCCATGTGGGTTCATGCCCACAGCTACCTTCTGCCTCTCCTACCCCCAGTCTTTTTCTAATTAATAATCCTAGTTCCTTTATGAAGCCAATCTTGACTAGGTGTTAAGTATTTAACCATTAAAATAGGCAACATAATGTAAATAGCAAAGATCTGAAACTATGTAGGAGGATGCAGTAAAAGCAAGTAGCCCTTAACAACCTAGATCACTGATACCAGTGTATTTGAAAGTAGATGGGTGCTAAGCTGGGTGGATCTCTGATACAACTGTAAAATGAAGCAGTTAGAACTAGCAGTGCACAGTAGGAGAGGAAAGGGTTGACAAAGGTGATAGCATATAAGCAAGCCCGACCACAGATGACTGCCCAAGCTGGCTTAAACTGCCTTCATTTCCTGTACTTTACTGCCTACCTCTTCCTTCTTCTGAAGCCATTACATTCTTAACAGTATATCCCTTGGCAGTTTGTTTTCCGGTAGCAAGGAAGCCCCAAAACCTCCATTATGGGTTATTTGGGATTTTGTTTATGTTTATTTAATTCATTAATTCAATAAATTCATTAATTAACTGATAAATTTCTTTTTTTCCTTTTCTTTTTTTTTTTTTCTTTTTGGTTTTTTCAAGACAGTGTTTCTCTGTGTAGTCCTGGCTGTCCTGGAACCCACTCTGTAGACCAGGCTGGCCTCGAACTCAGAAATCCACCTGCCTCTGCCTCCCAAGTGCTGGGATTAAAGACGTGTGCCACCACCGCCTGGCAACTCATACATTTCTTAAAACCACATACCAGTTAGTATTAAAATTATTAAATTTAAATGGTGCTACTTTGAAATACTAAAAATAATGCATATTAAATATTTTTCCACTTTAAATTTTTTAAATTCTTGTCTTTTCCTAATTTGGAAACCCATTATAAAAACTTGATTTTTTTCTTTAAATCGCAAGTGAAATGGAACACATTTATGAATTAGTTTTTAATGATCTTAAAATATTGTAGCAATATTCCTCCATTGTTTTTTCTTTTGTGGAAAATATCATATATGAAAAAGGGCATGGAAAAAAGGAGGTACCTGTTTCTAGAATATTCTGACGTTTATGAGGAGACCCTTCGAGGCTTTAAGGTACCACACCTCAGGGCTCGACCCTTCCCACACACTCTTCCCTTCATGTTGCAAAAAAATGGCTGCCCCTTCACTAAATAAGTAGATTATCTATCTGCACTTAAATTTAACTATTATTTTCATTTTAATGCAGCTACTAGAAAGGTATGTGTGTGTTTGTTACATGTCTGTTATACTTTGTTGATATGTATTATTAGAGAGTGGGGAAATTTAAAATTAGAAAATAACCTGAAACAACTGCAACAATGAAGAAATGATGAAATCATCTTTGGCTTGTTTATTTGATATTATATCATTCAGCACTTAAAATTACACATTTAAGATATATGCATTCCCCAGAAGTTAAACAGCTGTAGTGGTTGGTGCCCAGGGTTCCAGCACTCTAGAAGTAGAGGAAAGAGAATTGCTCCATATTTGATGCCAGCCTGATTTACAAAGCCATTTCCAAGCCAACCAAAGTTACATTTTGGTACCCTTTCTGAAAAACAAAAACTCTCCTATTCTCAAAAAAGCTTGTTACGTTAAGAAAGCGTGATTTAAATCACGGGTTCTCAACCTTAATGTGTGACCCTTTAATGCAGTTCTTCATGCTGTGGTGACCAACATAAGATTGTTTTCATTGCTACTCTATAGCTGTAATTTTACTGCTGTTGTGAATTGTAATGTAAATATCTAAGGAATTATAACCCATAGGTTGATAACCACTGATTTATACTTAACAAAAAAACAAAGTTTAAATTTAAGAGACTGCTTTTTATTTTCTTCACACTAAACTATGCAAGCTATTATTTTTTTTTAAAGACTTATTTATTTATTTTATGTGTATAGGTACACTATAGCTGTACAGATGACCATGCGCCATCATGTGGCTGCTGGGAATTGAACTCAGGATGGCCCACTCGCTCCGGGTCGGCTTGCTCCAGCCCGCTTGCTCATGCCCCGCTCGCTCCGGCATAATACATTGTAGCTCTCTTCAGCACCAGAAGAGGGCGTCAGATCTCATTACAGGTGGTTGTGAGCCACCATGTGGTTGCTGGGATCCGAACTCAGGACTTTCGGAAGAGCAGTCGGTGCTCTTACCCGCTGAGCCATCTTGCCAGCTCCGCAAGCCATTATTATTTTTAAGCCTAAAACCATGGTAAGTGAGCTTTGGAATATTAACTCAAGAAGGCATGTATGGAGAGGAAAAGACATGTATCTCTTCCCGCTCACTCCTAGGTGGGAATGAAAGAGGAGAAGAGCGGGTCTTTGGAGGGTGGTTGATAACATGAATTGTGTCTATCTAGGGATGGCAAAATGACAGGGCACACTTACATACACGGCCCCTTTAACACGGAAAGGGCTAGGGAACCAAATCTGTCTCTTGGAATAGAAGTACAGCTCTGTAACCTGAAACACTCACATGCTTATTCTTGGTAATTATATTTGTTTTTTATTCCTAGATTCATGATGTTGCTATCTAAAATTGAGAGATCATCAGAGAAAACCATGGAGATAATGAAAAATTTAAGTAGTATACAGGTTTGCACTTTTTTTCTTATATATAATTTTCATACATCCACTATCTGTTTTGAAAAAGGAAAGTAAAAATCCTATATTTAGGAAGTCACTGCAGTCAAGAGTTTACAGGATATATATTTAAGTTATTTCTCTTCTTTCTTTCTTTTTTTTTTTTTTTGCATATTTTCTTTACATTTCAAATGTTATCCCTTTCCAGGTCTCCCCTCCAGAAACCCCCTATCCCATCCCACCTCCCCTTGCCTCTATGAGGGTGCTCCCCAATCCACCCACCTACTCCTGCCTTCCCACCCTTGCATTCCCCTACACTGTGGCATTGAACACCTCAGGCCCAAGGGCCACTCCTCCCACTGATGTCCAACAAGGCCATCTTCTGCCACATATGCAGCTAGAGCAATGGGTCCCTCCACGTGTACTCTTTCGTTAGTGGTCCAGTGCCTGGGAGCTCTGGGGGTCTGGCCAGATGACACTGTTGTTCCCCCCATGGGGCTGCAAATCCCCTCAGCTCCATCAGTGCCTTCTCCAACTCCTCCATCAGGGACCCTGCACTCAGTCCAATGGTTGGCTGCGAGCATCTGCCTCTATCTTTGTCAGGCTCTAGCAGAGGCTCTCAGGAGACAGCCATATCAGGCTCCTATCAGCAAGCATTTCCTGGCATCCACAATAGTATCAGGGTTTGGTGCCTGTATATGGGATGGATTCCCAGATGGGGCAGTCTCTGAATGGCCTTTCTTTCAGTCTCTGCTCCACACTTGGTCTCCTTATTCCCTCCCCCA
>NW_022196900.1:59109013-59119634 GCF_008632895.1 Mastomys coucha | reverse complement strand
CACTGAAGCATCCACACTTTGGTCTTCCTTCTTCTTGGGCTTCATATGGTCTGTGAATTGTATCTTGGATATTATGAGCTTTTGGCTAATATACATTTATCAGTGAGTACATACCATGTGTGTTCTTTTGTGACTGAGTTACCTCACTCAAGATATTTTCAAGTTCTATCTATTTGCCTGTGAATTTCACACAGTCATTGTTTTTAATAGCTGAGTAGTATTCCATTGTGTAAATGTACATTTTCTGTATCCATTCCTCTACTGAGGGACATTTGGGTTGTGTCCAGCTTCTGGCTATTATAAATAAGGCTGCTATGAACATAGTGGAGCATGTGTCCTTATTACATGTTGTAGCATCTTCTGGGTATATACCCAGGAGTGGTATAGCTGGGTTCTCAGGTAGTACTATATCCAGTTTTCTGAGGAACCACCAGACTGATTTCCAAAGTGGTTGTACCAGCTTGCAGTCCCACCAGTAATGAAGGAGTGTACCTCTTCCTCCACATCTTCACCAGCATCTACTGTCACCTAAGTTTTTGATCTTAGTCATTCTGACTGGTGTGAGGTGGAATCTCAGGGTTGTTTTGATTTGCATTTCTCTGATGACTAAGGATGTTGAACATTTCTTTAGGTGCTTCTCAGCCATTCGAGTTTCCTCAGTCGAGAATTCTCTATTTAGCTCTGTTCCCCATTTTTTAATAGGGTTATTTGCTTCTCTGGAGTCTAACTTCTTGAGTCCATTGTATATATTGGATATTAGCCCTCTATTGGATATAGGATTGGTAAAAATCTTTTCCCAATCTGTTGGTTGTTGTTTTGTCCTATTGACCGTGCCCTTTGCCTTACAGAAGCTTTGCAATTTTATGAGGGCCTGTTTGTCTATTGTTAATCTTACAGCATAAGCCATTGGTGTTCTGTTCAGGAACTTTCCCCCTGTGCCCATGTGTTTAAGACTCTTTCCCCACTTTCTCTTCTGTTAGAATCAGTGTATCTGGTTTTATGTGGAGATCCTTGATCCACTTGAACTTGAGCTTTGTGCATGGAGATAAGAATGGATCAATTCACATTCTTATACATGTTGCCTGCCAATTGAATGAGCACAATTTGTTAAAAATGCTTTTTTCCACTGGATGATTTTAGTTCCTTTGTGAAAGATCAAGTGACCACAGGTGTGTGGGTTCATTTCTGGGTCTTCAATTCTATTCCATTGATCTACCTACCTGTCACTGTACCAATACCATGCAGTTTTTATCACTATTGCTCTGTAGTACAGCTTGAGGTCAGGGATGGTGATTCCACCAGAAGTTCTTTTATTGTTGAGAATAGTTTTCCCTTTCCTGGATTTTTTTGTTATTCAAAATGAATTTGAGAATTGTTCTTTCTAACTCTATGAAGAATTGAGTTAAATTTTGATGGGGATTACATGAATCGGTAGTTTGCTGTCAGCAAGATGGCCATTTTTACTATATTAATCTTGTCAATGCATGAGCATGGGAGATCTTCCCATCTTCTGAGGTTTTCTTTGATTTCTTTCTTCAGAGACTTGAAGTTCATGTCATACAGATTTTACACTTGTTTGTTTAGAGTCACACCAAGATATTTTATATTATTTGTGACTATTGTGAAGGGTATCCTTTCCCTAATTTCTTTCTCAGCCTGTTTATTCTTTGAGTATAGGAAGGCCACAGATTTGTTTGAGTTAATTTTATATCCAGCCACTTTGCTGAAGTTGTTTATCAACTGTAGGAATTCTCTGGTGGAAATTTTGGGGTCACTTATCATCTGCAAATAGTGATATTTTGACTTCTTCCTTTCCAGTTTGTATCCCTTTGACCTCCTTTTGTTGTCTAATTGCTCTAGCTAGAATTTCAAGTACTGTATTGAATAGGTATGGAGAGAGTGGGCAGCTTTGTCTAGACCCTGATTTTAGTGGGATTGCTTCAAGTTTATCTCCACTTAGTTTGATGTTGGCTACTGGTTTGTTGTATATTGATTTTACTAGGTTTAGGTATGGGCCTTGGATTCCTGATCTTTCCAAGATTTTTCATGAAGAGATGTTGAATTTTGCCAAATGCTTTTTCATCATCTAATGAAATGATCATGTGGTTTTCTTCTTTAAGTTTGTTTATGTAGTGGATTACATTTATGGATTTCCGTATATTGAACCATCCTTGCATCTCTGGGATGAAACCTACTTGATCTTGGTGAATGATCGTTTTGATGTGTTTTTGGATTCAGTTTTTGAGAATTTTATTGACTATTTTTGCATCGATATTCGTAAGTTCTATTTCTATTCTGATATTCTATTTCTTTGTTGGGTCTTTGTATGGTTTTTGTATCAGCATAATGGTGGCTTCATAGAATGAATTGGGTAGTGTTGCTTCGTTTCTATTTTGTGGAAGTGTTTGAAGAGTATTGGTATTAGGTCTTCTTTGAAGGTCTGATAGAATTCTGCACTAAACCCATCTGGTCCTGTGCTTTTTTTGCTTGGGAGACTTTTAATGACTGC
The DNA here is from genome assembly GCF_008632895.1 of Mastomys coucha. Classification (NCBI taxonomy): domain Eukaryota; kingdom Metazoa; phylum Chordata; class Mammalia; order Rodentia; family Muridae; genus Mastomys; species Mastomys coucha. The sequence continues at coordinate 59,117,125 of NW_022196900.1, read as the reverse complement.
TTCTATTCCTTTAAGGGTTATGGGCCTTTTTAGATAGTTTATCTGATCCTGGTTTAACTTTAGTACTTGATGTCTGTCTAGAAAATTGTCCATTTCATCCAGAGTTTCCAGTTTTGTTGAGTATAGGCTTTTGTAGTAGGATCTGATAATTTTTTAAATTTCCTCAGTTTCTGTTGTTATACCTTCCTTTTCATTTCTGAATTTGTTAATTTGGATACTGTGTCTGTGCCACCCTCTGGTTAGTCTGGCTAAGGGTTTTATCTATCTTGTTGATTTCCTCAAAGAACAAGCTCCTGATTTTGTTGATTCTCTGTATAATTCCTTTTGTTTCTACTTGGTTGATTTCAGCCCTGATTTAGATTATTTTTTGCCATCTACTGCTATTGAATATATTTGTTTCTTTTTGTTCTAGAGCTTTCAGGTATGCTGTCAAAATGCTAGTGTATGCTCTCTCCAGTTTCATTTTAGGAGGCACTCAGAGCTATGAGTTTTCTTCTTAGCACTGCTTTCATTGTGTCCCATTAGTTTTAGTATTTTGTGCGTTCATTTTCATTAAATTCTAAAAAGTCTTTCATTTCTTTCTTTATTTCTTCCTTGACCAAGTTATCGTTGAGTAGAGCATTGTTCAGCTTCCATGTGTATGTAGGCTTTCTGTTGTTTTTGTTGCTATTGAAGACCATCTTTAGTCCTTGGTGATCTGATATGATACATGGGATTATTTCAATCTTCTTATATCTGTAGAGGCCTATTTTGTGACCAATTATATGGTCAGTATTGGAGAACGTACCATGAGGTGCTGAGAAGGTATGTTTTTTTGTTTGTTTGTTTGTTTTAGGATGAAATGTTTTATAGATATCTGTTAAATCCATTTGGTCCATAACTTCTGTTAGTTTCACTGTGTCTCTGTTTAGTTTTTGTTTCCATGATCTGTCCATTGCTGAGAATGGGATATTGAAGTCTCCCACTATCATTGTGTGAGGTGTAATGTGTGCTTTGAGCTTTAATAAAGTTTCTTTTATGAATGTGGGTGCCCTTGCATTTGGAGCATTGATGTTCAGAATTGAGAGTTCTTCTGGTAGATTTTTCCTTTGATGAATATAAAGTGTCCTTCCTTATCTTTATTTTATAACTTTTGGTTGGATGTCAGTTTTATTTGATATTAGAATGGCTACTCCAGTTTGTTTCTTGGGACCATTTGCTTGGAAAATTGTTTTCCAGCCCTTTGCTCTGAGGTAGTGTCTGTCTTTGACACTGAGGTATGTTTCATGTATGCAGCAAAATGCTGGGTCCTGTTTATGTATCCAATCTGTTAGTCTATGTATTTTTATTGGGGAATTGAGTCCATTGATGTTAAGAGATATTAAGGAATAGTGATTGTTGCTTCCTATTATTCTTGATGCTGTTTTTATGTTTGTGTGGCCATCTTCTTTGGAGTTTGTTAAAAGAAGATTACTTTCTTGTTTTTTCTAGGGTGTAGTTTCTCTCCTTGTCTTGGTGTTTTCCATCTATTATCCTTTGTAGGGCTGAATTTGTAGAAAGATATTATATAAATTTGTTTTTGTCATGGAATATCTTGGTTTCTCACTCTATGGTAATTGAGAGTTTTGCTGGATATAGTAGTCTGAGCTGACATTTGTGTTCTTTTAGGTTCTGTATAACATCTGCCCAGGATCTTCTAATTTTCATAGTCTCTGGTGAGAAGTCTGGTATAATTCTGATAGGTCTGCCTTTATATGTTACCTGGCCTTTTTCCCTTACTACTTTTAATATTCTTTCTTTGTTTTGTGCATTTGGTGTCTTGACTATTATGTAACAGGAGTAATTTCTTTTCTGGTCCAGTCTATTTGGAGTTCTGTAAGTTTCTTGTATGTTCATGGGCATCTCTTTCTTTAGGCTAAGGACATTTTCTTCTATAATTTTGTTGAAGATATTTACTGGCCCTTTAAGTTGGGAATCTTCGCTCTTTTCTATACCTATTATCCTTAGGTTTGGTCTTCCCATTGTGTCCTGGATTTCCTGGATGTTTTGGGTTAGGAGCTTTTTCCATTTTGCATTTTCTTTGACTGTTGTGTCAGTGTTTTCTATGGTATCTTCTGCACCTGAGATTCACTCTTCTATCTCTTGTATTCTGCGGGTAATGCTTGCATCTATGTCTCCTGATTTCTTTCCTAGGTTTTCAATATCCAGGATTGTCTCCTTTTGTGATTTCTTTATTGTTTCTATTTCCATTTTTAGATCCTGGATGGTTTTGTTCAATTCCTTCACCTGTTTGGTTGTGTTTTCTTGTAATTCTTTAAGGGATTTTTGTGTTTCCTCTGTAAGGGCTTCTACCTGTTTACCCGTGTTCTCCTGCATTTCTTTAAGGGATTTATTTATGTCCTTCTTAAAGTCCTCTTTCATCATCATGATATGTGGTTTTAAATCAGAGTCTTTTCTGGTGTGTTGGGGGTGTGTTGTGTGTCTAGGGCTCGCTGTCATTGGAGAACTGGGTTCTATTGATGCCAAGTAGCCTTGGTTTCTGTTGCTTATGTTCTTACCTTGCTTCTCACCATCTGGATATATCTGGTATTAGCTGGTCTTGCTGTCTCTGACTGTGGCTTGTCCCTCCTGCAAGCCTGTGTGTCAGTACTCCTGGGAGGCCAATTCTCTCCAGGAGGAATTTGGGTATGGAGAGCTATGGCATAGGGTCAGATCCAGGGTGCAGACAGAAACCAGAAGGATCTTGTCCTCAGCTGTTCCATGGTTTCTGTGTCCTGATTGGCTCTGGGCAGGTCCCTCATGGGACAGGAACTTGAGCAGAAGTGGTAATCATACTTGTGCTCACAGGTGTTCATCACTCCTGTGAGATCAGCTCTTTCCTGGTAGTATTTGGGTATGGAGATCTGTGGCACAATGTTAAAGGGTTTTTTGTTTTGTTTTGTTTTGTTGTTGTAGTTGGTGGTTGAGACAGGGTCTCACTATGTAGCTCTGTCTGTTATAGAACTCACTAATGTAGATCTGCCTTACCTTGAGCACAGAAATCTGCCTGCCTCTGCCTCCCAAATACTAGAATTAAAGGTGTGAGCCACCATGTACAGCATATTTACCTGCTCATAACTGAGTATGTTGATGCACTCCCTTAATCCCAGCAGAGGGTGGCAGATCTTTGGAGTGTGAGGCCACCCTATTCTACATAGAGAAATTGTATCTCAAACCTTTACCACCCTACAACCTCAAAACAACAACAACATCAAAGAAAACAAAATTAGCATTATAGTCACTATAGGGCTTGTAATTCGTGATGTACCAAGAAAACTCAAAATTCCTAATTTAAGTTCTTTTAAATGAAGAAAACAATGTATATATTTCCTTTGTAAATAATCTCTTAGTTGTAGAGAACTTACTTAACTCATTAAAAATAGTTTTCTTTCAGGCTTTGGAGGGCAACAGACAACTTGAAGATCTCATTGGTGTTTCCCTAGTATCATGCTCCTTAAAAAAAGAAGCGAGGAAAACCAAAGAACTAAGTAAGAAAAAATCTATTTCTTTAAAGATTCTTTTTAATTTATGTATTTTATGTATATGGGTGTTTTGTCTGTCTACCCAAAGAGGGCATTGGATTCCATTATAGACAGTTGTAAGCCACCATGTGGGTGCTGGGAATTGAACTTGGGCCTTGGGAGAGCAGCCAGTACTTTTAACTGCTGAGACATCTCTCCAGCACCTAGAATGTTTGTTTGTTTGTTTGTTTGTTTGTTTGTTTTTCGAGACTGGGTTTCTCTGTATAGCCCTGGCTGCCCTGGAACTCACTCTTGTAGACCAAGCTGGCCTCAAACTTGGAAATGAACTCAGAAATCCGCCTGCCTCTTCTTCCCAAGTGCTGGGATTAAAGGCATGTGCCACCACTGCCCCACCAGCACCTGGATTTTTGATGTTAGCAATTTTAGAGATAAGCCTTCCAATGTTTCTCAAGTTTCAATCTGAGAGATCACACATACCCCAAAGTTGTCCAGATAGAAGTATTGTTAGCATCTTTAGAAGACATGTGTTCTTTATCAAGATGTGGTGCTTTATGGCTTCCTCTTGAATTCAGAAGAAAAGAATGCACAGAGGAGACCACTAGCAAGCTCATTTTCAAAGTTAGGTAGTAAGGGGGCACTACATTGTGCTTGATACCTACAGTATCTATTGCTTTCATTATTCTTCTTCCACAGTTGCTTCTTCCAAACAATGAGAAATTATTAGTTCCTATTCCACGTTTGTCTGTTCCTAGTACAGAGTGTCCTGGAATTCACTATGTCCCCCAGGCTATTCTTAAAGTCACAGTAATGCTCTCTTCTTCTCAGCCTCCTGAATGCTGGGATTACAGGTATGCACCAGCCATGCCCAAGTATTTAATATAAAGTCTTGAGAAAAGAAGATTGTGTGTGTTTGTGTTTGAGATCATCTGTTCATTGTGCTCACCTGTGTGCAGGCATGGAGTGTTTCATATCACTGTTTGATCCAGTGAATCAGTATTTCTTCTTGAGCCTGGGACTTAGATTTTCTCTTCTAGGCTGGATGCCAGCATGTCTTAGAGATCTTTCTGTCCTCAGCCTACTTAGAGTTGGGATTCCAGTCATACACAAGATTCCCAGCTTGGTAAATGGGTGCAGAAACCCAAATTCTAAACTTTCACACTTGCTCAGCACACTATCTTAAGCATTGTGCCATCTCTACAGCCCCTTATGTTTCTTTTTTATGTGAAGGTGGTTTTGTTTTTATTTTTTTCTCTTTTAGTGACTAAAGTAATAAAACAAAAGCTGTTTGAAAAGAAAAATTCAAGAACTTCTCCCAAAGGTAAGAAGATTGTAGTGTTTTAGTTTATTACATTTAAAAAAAAAAATGTTTTCATGGGGCTGGAAAGATGTCTCACCAGCTGAAAGCAATGCCACTCCTGAAGAGCATTTACTTTTGGTTCCTTACAACCATCTAAAACTCCAGTTCCTGGGGATTTGGTACCTTCCTATCTATACAGGCACCAGGCACACATGGTCTTCAGACTTACATGTAGGCAAAACACTCATGCACATAAGATAAAATAAATATTTTTTAAAAAAAGAGAAGTGCAAAAAAAAAAAAAGAGGAGTACTTTTTTTTTTCCTGAGACAGGGTTTCTCTGTGTAGCCCTGGCTGTCCTGGAACTCACTCTGTAGACCAGGCTGGCCTCGAACTCAGAAATCCACCTGCCTCTGCCTCCCAAGTGCTGGGATTAAAGGCGTGTGCCACCACTGCCCAGCAAGAGGAGTACTTTTACAATTACTTCATGAACTAAGATCCTGTGTGTGTGTGTAGATATTTATCCATCTTAAATTTTTCTAATTTAGTGAAATACAAGTATTTAAAGTATGCCCTATTGACTTTCTGAATTCCATCAGTATTTCTTGTAATGGCTCCCTTTTCCTCTTTCATTTCATTAATTTGAGTGTTGTTGGGCCTTTTTGTTTTGTTTGGGGGGAGTTGTTTACTTATTTGTTTGTTTATTTTTTTAAGGGTTTGTCAAATTTTGTTTATCTTCTCAGAGAACCAGCTGTTTTGTTGAACCTTTACATTGCTGTTGTTTGTCTTTTTGCTTTTTACTTTCATTTCATTAATTTCTACAGTAGTCTTAATTATTTCTTTACCTCTGCTTTATGGCTTGGTTTGTGCTTGTTTTTCCAAGGCCCAAATCTACATCAATATGTTATCTATTTTGATCTCTCTAATTTTTTAAAGTAGTTATAAATTCCCTTAATAGAACTGTTTTCATAGGACCTTTTTGTATGTGTTTTTAATTTTTTCCAATTCTTGGAATTTTTTAATTTCCTTTTTGGTTCCTTCAGTGATCTATTCAACATTCGGCCAGTTATCCAATCTGTTTATGTGTGTATAGGTTCTATAGCTTTCATGTTGACTTCTAGTCTTAATTCCACTGTGGTTAGATAACTTACAAGAAATTATCTCAGCTTCGTTTTGTGTTGTTATTGTTACAACTTGCTTTGTATTGTATTATATAATCTATTTTAGAGAAAGTTCTATGTTATACTGTAAAGAATGTGTATTATTCAGTGTTTGGTTGGAATTTCCTGGAGTGTCTGTTAGGTCTGTCTGTGATCTCACTTAACTCACATGTTTGTCTTGGTTATTTTTTGCCAGGATGCTGATACACCTAGGTTGTTGATGTTATCCACTGTGTGGTGGTTTGAAGAGGAATGGTACCCATGGGCTCATATATTTGAATGATTGGTTGGTCATTAGTGAGTGACACTACTTGACAGGGATTAGGAGGTGTGGCCTTGTTCAAGGAATCACTGGAAGGGTGGGGCTTTGAGGTTTCAGAAGCCCAGGGCAGGCCCAGTGGCTTTTTCTCTTCCTGCTGCTTGCTGATCCTGATGTAGAACTCTCAGATACCTCTCCAGCATCATGTCTGCCAACATATACCATGATGGTATTGGACTAAACCTCTGAAACTGTAAACCAGTCCCAATTAAATACTTTCTTATTATAAGAGTTGCCATGGTCATGGTGTCTCTTCATAGAAACTGAACATTGACTAAGATATTCACTATTAATGTATTGGGATTCACTTGAGTCTGTACATGTAGTAGTATTTCATTTGTAAAATTAAGTCACACATGATCAGTGCACATGTGTTTAAAATGGCAATGTCCTCTTGATGGATTGTTGCTTTAATCAGTAATCTTCTTTCTTTTAATTTTGCTTTGAAGTCTAGTTTGTCAGATATTAGAATACTATCTGTTTGTTTCCTAGTTTCATTTTCTCTAAATATGTTTTTATATTCTGGCCCTTTTCTTTTGTATTGTTTTGTTTATGTGTGGTATGGATGCATGTGTGTATTCATTCACACAAACACATGCATGAATGTGAGTGTGTCTGTAAGCTACAGTTTGACATTGGCTGTCCTCCTTGATTGCTTCCCACCTAACATATATGGCAAGTCTCTTTCTTGAAACTAGAGCTTGCCAGTTTGGCTAACCTAGCTAGGCAATTTGCTCTTGGGGGTCTCTGTCTCTGTCTTCTGAGCACAGGCATTACAGGTGAGCCACCATCCCCTCCTGACATTGACATGAGTACTGGGGATCCAAACTCTGGTCTTCATGTTTGCATAGCAAGGGCTTCACCCATTGAGCCTAAATATTAATCTGTGATAGTCAAGTGTGTTCCTGCTTGTTATTCAACCTGCTAGTCTGTGTCTTTTGATTAAGGCATTGAAACGATTACTATTCAAAATTATTACTAAAAGGCATTATAGGTGAGCAACCATATGCTCTAGGCATTTATATGGGTACTAGGAATCCAAACTATTGTATTTCTGCCATTTTGTTGATTTTTTGGTTTTGGGTTTTGTCTTGTTTTTGTAGTGTTTGAGGTTTTCATAGTCTTTACCTGCTAAACTATTGTTCTAATGTGGTTTATTCTTTCCTGTAGCATCATGGATGAGTTTATCTTTGTCCTTGTTTCAGTGGATTCCTTGAAGATATCTACTGTCAAGCACTGGCCCTTGTGCATTGCCCAACTCCAATAGGTTGGGAGTAGGAGAGCTGAAAGGTGCCTAGCTGTGTATCATGAAGTCCTTTAGCCTGTTTGAATCATGAAGTAGTTTTACTGTGTATAGTATTCTGAGTTAGGTTTGGTTTTTTTTTTTTTTTTTCTTTTTTTGTTTTTCCAGACAGGGTTTCTCTGTATAGCTTCTGGCTGTCTTCGAACTCAGAAATCCGCCTGCCTCTGCCTCCCAAGTGCTGGGATTAAAGGCATGCACCACCACTGCCCGGCTAGTTTTATGCCTTTAACATGAAGTCTTTCTCATTTCTCCATCTCATGATTTATATAGACTTGGTCTTTTCATAGGGTCTTCTACATTATGTTTATCCTTTCTTATTAATTCATCTTTGTCATTGTCTGCATATTCCAATTCATCTCTCTTGTCTTCAGCCTAGTATTCTGTTCTCCTGTTCTATTCTACTGGTGAGTCATTCTATGGAGTTTCCTTGATGTAGTGAACTTTGAATTTCTTACATTTTACTTCCCTTTTGTTTTCTTTGGGTTTTTTTTTTTATGTTTTGTTTGTTTGTTTGATTGTTTTGTTTTTTCATT
>NW_022196900.1:59070547-59108949 GCF_008632895.1 Mastomys coucha | reverse complement strand
GGTTTTTTGTTGTTTTTTTGTTTTTTTTGTTTTTTGTTTTTTGGTTTTTTTGTACATGCATGTAGTGTATATATGCGCACATAACTGTATGTTCATTTGAAGGCCAAAGGTCAATACCAGATACCTTTCTCTGTCACGCTCCATCTTTTATTTTTATATTTATTTTATGTGTATGGGCATTTGGCCTACATGTATGTGTGTATACTACATGTGTCAGTATCCACGGGAGCCAGAAGAGGGGATTAGATCCCCTGGAACTGGAGTTCCAGGGGATTGTGAGCCTCGTATGGGTGCTAGAAGTCAAGCCCAAGCCCTCTGCAAGAGGAACAAGCACTCCTCTCTGTTGAGCCACCTCTCCAGCCCCTCTGGGTTACTTTTTGAGATGAGACTTTTACTGAACCTGGAATTCATTGATTTCCCTGTCTGGCCAGCAAGCTGTCTGGATCTACCTGTCTCTGCCTTTCTGTTACTGGGGATACAGACACACCACCATGCCTGGGTTTTAGTGGGTGCTGGGGATCAGACTGACTGAGCCATCTACTAGCTCCACACTCCTTTATTTCTTTTAGCTATTTGTGTTCTCTTATAATTCACTCAGGAGTTTGTGTCTTCTTTGAAATCTTTGAATAATTTATAATCGTTCTTTTGAATTAAGTCTTTGGGATTTCATATAATTCACTCCCATTAAAGGGCATTACTGTGGGATAAATGATTTTTGGAGGATTCATTATGCCTTGAATTTCCATGTTTCTTGTGTTTTTGCATTGATGTACTTGCACATCTGGAGTTGAATCTTTGGTTGATTTTTCTTTCTTTCTAAATCACCCCTGTTCTTCATTTGAAGTGTTTGCAATCTAGGAGAGTGACTGGGTTGTAGTAAGGTGTTATATTCTGCTAGACTACAAATCTAGCTTAGTTAGACCTCTCAGCCCACATATTCAGGGCACCAGGCTTAATCCCTAATACTCCCCTGAAGGTAGAATAATCCGTTTGCAAAAGCAATCTCTATCAAAGCTAGACCCGCCCACTGTGAAAATAACAGTAATGGTCAAATTAAAAGCAATCAAAACGAAACCTTAGGAAGTAGAGGAGCACTGATGGTTGTGTGCACTGAGATGCGTGCTAGTGTGTTAGAATGGGAGGGCAGAGCAGTGAGACTACTGATTAGTACTGGCTGGATGAAGCAAAGGAGAGCAGAGGGGGAAGTCATAGAGGGACAAGTGAGGTCAGGGGGTCATGAGAGACTATGCAGTTTTGGCTAAAGTTAGGATGAAATGAGAGCTAAAGAAATCCAAAAGGCCCTCTCCTGCAGGAGGCTGCAGTAAGGAAACGACATGCAAACCAAGCTGTAATGTTCTTCTAGAAAGTCTATCCAAAAAAAAAAAGAAGGGGAAAGTCTTCAAGTGGGAAAAGAGAGCAACAGAAGGTAATTTTCTTCCTAAGAGGAAAGAAAGAAACCCTCGTCAAAGCCTGCACACTAGCTCTTGTCTGCTCGGTCTAGCCTAGGTGAGCACGGATGGACAGCGAGTCCTTTGTACCTGCAGCTCCCCGTCCCCTTTGATGGCTTGCCATCATTGCCACCTCAATCTTGGATCTGGAGTCTAAGCATAATCTCAGAGTCCTCTTTATTCTTGGGGATACTATAACTTCAAGGATGACACAGATATCTGTAGAAGAAGTAACCTCCATCTCCTGAGAAACTGGGGCAGGGGCAAGAGTGCCTCTCTATAGCCCACTCTTGTTTAACCCACAGCATAAGAAGTGATAGCCAACCAACCCCAGAATCTAAGTTCTCTTCCAATCTTCTCCGGGTCCCTACTTTTTATCACTTCACAGCATGGATGGGGACCCCTAGGATGAGCAGGAAGCTTGGGACATGGGAGCAAGGGATACCAAGCATATTGGGGACTTGTATCTGTTCCTCTACAGACCCTGGCTCTCAGCAGGTCCCACCTTGCTAACCAGTGAGTTGATCTGATTCAGGTCTTTCCTTGTGGCTTTGAAGTGTATTGATGGCTAGGCTTCTGTGAATAGTCCCAGAATTCTTGCTCTGAGGTTTCTGTAGGTGTGATTGATGGAGGGCCTGGAACCACCAAGCCATTAAACAGCAGTGGTCTTATTTTTAAATGCCATACTCGGGCTGCTCCTGCTGAATGCTACTTTGGTCAGGTGCCCAGCAGAGACCTCCTTGTTCTTTATGACTGAAAAATACTCTGTTGTGTATAGAAGAATGAGAATTTTAATATTATTACATGAATGTCACTCAGCAGTCTCTGCAAGTGGAACTGGCTCTTGACTAGTCATATTTTAGGCTACCATCCTTAAGTACAAGCAACTTCCATTTAGTGAGTACCAGTAATTTCTGTGTTCCCAGTCCTAGGCTCAGCAGATCTTTACAGCAATATTACAAGATAGTTATTATTTTCACTGTCATTATGGACAATAAACAAAAACACACAGTTCATCAACTTGACCAAAGACACTGGCACTTAAGTTATAAAGCAAAGATTCCATCTTAAGGTCAGATGACTCAGAAAATCTGGCCTTTCCATGATTTCATGTTTCTTCCAAAAACAAGTGAAGTCAGCTGGTCACCCCAGTTTTCAGATTATACGTAAGTATAAATGACACTGGATCAATCAGTCTAATATGTTTGAGTGGGCTTAACTTGAATAGTAACCTCAGTGGAAATACTAGATTTCAGTCAGTTAGAGGCCAGCTGCATTACACAAGGATAACAACCAGGGCAAGATGCCTCCAAAGCTCTTGTAGAGAGGGAAGTAGGCTCCCGTGCCTCCCACTTGCACTATGCCATAGGATCTCACACAAGGGAGCTGTTTACAAGATTGGGGTCTCCTCTCCTCCTTTAGCTTTTCATGACTTGAGTGCAGTATATCACAGATTCACTTTTCTAACCTGACAAGATTTAGATTATAATGTGACATTTATATGTTTATTATTTCCCTAGAAGTCTTCTATATTTTCTGTGCCAATGATGTATTTTTAACAAATCCATGCTTTCCTAGAAGTGTTAATAATTAAAGATGGCACTTACCAAATTCTGAGAAATGAAGGAAAACTTCTCAGGTCATTAGTTAACAACATTATTACATTTAACTCATTTATTGAGGGGTATACCGTGGCACACTTGAGGTTCAGCAGGCAGATTACAGGAATCCCTCTATCATGTAGCTCTTGGGGATCAATCTCAGGTTATCAGGTTTAGGCAGCAAGGACCTTCACTATCTCACTAGCTATCTCACTAGCCCTCAAGTAATTCCAAAGAACTTTCCAGAAGTATTAATACATGACTAAAATCTTTTGGGGGGTTGGAGTATGTACCTCGATTCTTTGTGCATTTATGCAAGAATAGCCTTCTAGCTATTGTGTTATTTTTAGACATACAGACAGCTTTTCCATTGTCAGGCTTCTACAGGCTTGGGTTTCTTTCATTCATAGAAGAAATTGTATCACTAGATCATATTTTGAAACTTCCAGTAGGCATTAGTTATTTGTTGCGACTCAAATAAAAACTTAATTTAAAAACCTGTTTCATAATATATACCAATATTGCTGTGTCTATCTACTACTCACTTGCATTGATAATCCTCCATTTACACTTGGCCCAAGCGACAGTAGCTCTTTGTGTTTTCTAAGGTACTAAAAGCTCTTCACTTTCCAACTCATGGCCACGTGCTTTCTTGGAGTTTGAATCTGAGCTCTTGCACTTTATTGGATGCTTTCCCCACCTCTGTTTCCGGTTCCTACTAAGCATATTCTCAGTTTGGGGGTTTTGTCGCTAAAGTTGTTAAAGATGGTACACACATAACACAAACACATAAGCAAACAGAATTTTTCTTACTAAATCAACAGCGCTCATCTCTTCTTATCGCACACTGATGTAAGAAGCATTCGCTAATGTTCAGAATCTCCACCTGTGTGCCCCTGTGTGCTCCTCTGGAGACTGCCCCTTGATTCTTACTGAGATGTTCTACTTTACTTATTTCCTCATATTATCCAGATTTGTTTAAATTTTAAAACATCTTGTGAATCTTCATAGCATCATAGTTTCTTTTAATCAGCCCTTATGTTAGGTATTGAAGTTGTTTAATTTCTGTAATCATAAAAATGGGAATAGGCCAGTTACTAGTGTCACTGTCAACAGTATGTACCTAAAGTGGCATTTAGAATGATGATGGCATTTCTTCTTAGAATCCTTCCGTTTCCTCCAAGGTTTTCCTAGAATAGTTAATCAGGCAAGTGCAGCAGAAGTGCAACATTTCTGCTGTCCTCACCCTCCGAACCTTAGTGCCGGTCGGTTCCCTTCACTCAGCACCACTTACAGTCGCTCCTGCACAGAGAAGAGGATCCTTGTGACACTCCAGGGCTAAGTACACAGGCACCTGGCAGGTCCTGTGGAGGAGACTTCATGGAACTAAGAGAAACCCGAAGAAGTCACTAACCCTTTAATAAGAACTAGGCCTATGAATCCGAATGCCTTGTTAGACGAGGTGAATAACAGGCTCTCTTCAGCTAAACTCAAGGTTCTTGAACAAAGAAAGGCTTCTTTTGTTTACTCAGGATATAAGACTAAGTTCACTTTCCTTAATAATATTGGCTTTATGACTGTTAGGAAAATAATGAAATGAAAGATTCCTTTTCTGTTAGATTTAGATGTGAATTTTCATAATTATTTTAAATTCGTTATGCTTAAGATCTAAGACATCTGACTATTCAGTGGTCTGAGACTAATGATGGAGTCACACTATGATCACATGGTGAGGCATGAAATGTATTTGCTTTACACAATCAACCCTACTAAAAACAACCTCATACAGATGGATATTCCTTAGTCAATAGATGGCATTCTATAGCACTTGGCATTTTCATTTTTTCTAGAGATATTAAAAAATGCCACCATTGTTTGTCTGTGACAAGCAAGGACTTCCAGTAAACAAAATGTTTTTGAAAAGAATGTAAGCAAAGTGTAGAGCAGCTGCCAAGATAGGAAATCAAGAGACTCAGTTTCAGTCCAAAACACATTTTATGTTTTGAGAATAATTGTGTAGGTTGCAGAATGCATATTTCAAATGCTGCATAACCATCTGAACTTTACAGTGTTCAAAAAAGTTGATTGTTTTAGCTATTTGTAATAGAAACTATTTCAAAACTTCTAGCTCTGCTCTTCTGAAAAAAGCCCAGACTGTGTTTTCTTTAATTAACTTACATTGTAAAATTCATGTTGGCTACAGGATTCTGAAGCTACCACATCCTTTAGACTACAGGACAAGCTGACCCCTGTGCTGACACCATAGAGTAGTTTGCTATGGCCTTGTCCCTTTATTCTGGCCACCACAAAGGGATTTTTAACCAAATGTTATACTTCTCCCAATTCAGTCTTGAAAACATATTCATCATATTGGCCAAATCATTTTACTTCTTGAAGACTACTGCCCTTCTGGCATTTCATCTTTTATCTTAAATATTGAGCAGCATCCTTTTTTTCCCTCAGATACTTTAGTTTTAAAATCACTCAGATTTGAGTTTGAAGATTCTCTTTCAAATTCCCCCCTGTGCTTTCCTGGATTTATTTGGAGATAGCTGTTAATTTTGGTATCATAGATACACATTAATGCACATTGTAGCTCTCGGTCCTTCATGTGGACTCATTGTTGTGCGTGCTGTTCATGGGTCAGACCTCTCTGTCCACAGGGTGACTCTTCTTGCTTTATGCCCCATCATCACTGTTCGGGGACTACTACCAACTGCTGAGAATGCCGACTTAAGATTTGTCTTGGATATAAGGAAAGCCAAACAGGGTTATTACTTTTCAAAGCCTTTTACATAATTTTCTTCCATGATTTAAATTTTTATACTTTACTTAAAGTATGATAATTTTTCTTTTGAAAGAAATCTGTAGCAAATGTTAAAATTATACTTTTGGACTCACTTAATAGCAATTATGTGTTTAAAAGGTGTAAATAACTTGCAAGCAGACAGTACAAATATCCAGGTGTTCTTATGTGCTGATGACAACAAAATTGAAAAGAAAGACTGTAATAATTCTGACTGGTTTTCTCTTCAGAAGATATTGATTATTTGTGTGTGGTGAGAGATTTGGAAAATTCAATTAAAGGAGTTGTGCAAAGGTTTCATAAATTTCCCTTCTACAGCGTGTACACAGACATTGTTGCCTTTTAAATCAATGCAGCACTTCACAATATATTTTCTTTGAAACATAAAAATAAATAACATTTAAACAGTTCTGCTTACTACAGAAACAAATTTTATTTTCTGTGAAGCATTTAGTCATGTGCTACCACTGACTCAGACCCATTTGCCAGCTGTAACAAATTTTATAGACACTTCCCTGGAGACATAGCTCACGTACTATGAATTTTTAAATGAACAAATGGTGAAGAAGGGGTGTCAGCAATATAAAAATTGATCAGTTAAAAGATAAAAGCATAAGTAAAGAGATTTGTATGGTGGCCTTAATAGGTTTTATTAAATAAAAATACTATAAAAAGACAGTAATGACTAGACTGCGGACTGACTGCTCTTGAGAAGAAGAATTATCCTGGCACATTTATAGAAAATGGTTTTTTGTTGCCTGACAGGTGAACATTTTCCATTTTAACCCTGAAAAGTAGTCAGAAAAACTAACCCCATCCCCAAGATTCACATCAAATTGCTCAGTGGCATACATATTTTAGACACATAAGTAACAAAGTATATTTGCATTATTATATAGCTAATTATGTTAGGTGGTTTGCCGTCTCTTAAAGACTCAGAAGAAGAGGGAGGTCATTTGTATTTGCACTTAGTCGCAGCCCATGGAATGCCTGGGCTCCTGCCGCTTTCCTTCTCTTAAACTGCTTTTCTTCCTTCTTGGCCTCCAAGTCTGCTTATCTCATTATAAAGTACTGTAAAGTCAGTCTCAAATGGGCCATCCTCTGGGAAGCTCACCATTCTCCTAGGTGAAGCATGGGTGTTTCATGCCGTAGGCTCCTATGGTCCTTGTCAAGTTAAGTGTATTTAGGTAGTGCATTGTCACTCAGATTACTGGCCTTCTTGTGGACTCCTCTGTTGTAGCTCCAGAGCCTCAGCCAGAATCTAGAGCGAGGGGGCTGAAGCGTAACTACAGTAGAGCACCTACTTAGAACCCAGATCAAATATCCCTTATGCAGTACAATAAATGAATGGATGGATGGATGAATGTCTAGTCTAAGAATTTTTAAAATATTATCTATCAAAACTAAATACCTTGCCACACAAGAAGTGTAGCCTGATTCCAAGAATTATCTAACATTTCCAAACACTTAAATTTTTTTGGTTTTGTTGGGTTGGTTGATGTGTTTTGAGACAAGGTCTCACTGTGTA
Organism: Mastomys coucha; assembly: GCF_008632895.1. Taxonomy (NCBI): domain Eukaryota; kingdom Metazoa; phylum Chordata; class Mammalia; order Rodentia; family Muridae; genus Mastomys; species Mastomys coucha. The sequence goes on along the minus strand of NW_022196900.1, from coordinate 59,101,566 downwards.
GTCCTGGCTAACCTAGAACTTGCTGTGTAGATCAGGCTGGACTCAAACTCACAGAGATCCACTTGCCTCTGCCTCCCGAGTGCTGGGATTTATTCTTTATTTCCTTCATGTATTTAAAGTTTACAGAATGCCTGTTATGAATTAGTCTACTGGCCTTAGGGATACCATCAAACCAACAAAACATGACGGACCTCATCCTGCTGAACATAGAGTCCAGCACAAAGGGACAGGTAACCAGAGTGAAGCATGAAAGAATGGTAACAGCATCGCACTGATGCTCTTTGGGATGATGTACAAGGCATATAACAAGTTTCCTGGCTTTTATCATTTTAAGATGTATATTCTGAAGTAGAGCCTATGAGATGTTGAAATAAAAATTAAAAGGCCCAAACTTATTTATTATGGGAAATAAAGGTTTTGGAAAAGGTTTGTCTATTTTTATTTTACTTGTATGGTATTTTCCTCACATATGTAAATGCACCTCATGCATGTAGTACCCACAGGATACAGAGGAGGGTGTCCGATCCCTTAGAGCCAGAGTTGCAGATGGTTGTCGGCTCTATATGAGTACCGAGAGCCAAACCTGGGTCTTTTGCAAGAGCGGTGTATACTCTTAACTGCTGTGCCATCTCTCCAGCCCCCAACTTTATTTTAATTTCACTTGATTCAACATTTACTTTGTATCAGATAGTGTGGCAAGTTATTGTGAATTGATTTCTGAAAAAAAAATCTCTTTTTTCATCTAGATCATCATCTCGACAGCTTTGAATTCCTTAAAACCATTTTGAACTGAGGTAATGTCTTGCTTTTCTAACTCAGCTAACCTTGTTAAATTTCACTGCTTGATTCATGTAAAAGCATTTTACTTACATTGTAAAAATTAATTAATTAATTAGTTATAGCTTTCCTTTAAGGCAATTGTATTGTTTTATACAGATAACCTTTTCCTAGTAGCTGACTGTAATATAAAGGCTGTATCACCATGCCATGCAATGATGTGTTCAGAACTTCACTAGATGGAATAGCCTTGCTTGCTTTGGGCATTTCCTTCATCTCATCCACACCTCTGGCTGGCTCTCACCCTAGTGAATAGAGCTTCCATCCCAAGAGTAGACCACAGCCTCAGGGGCCTTGCTGTCTCAAGTATGGTTACTTCATCGCTTCTCCCTCAGCTCTTCTCCCTGCTTCCTTTCTAGGGTTTACAGCGCTCAACTCGACTAAGAAAAACACATTCAGAAGTGATATTATCTAAAAGCATTTTAGACATGGGGACAAAAAAGTTTTTGAGCTATACTAAATCACATAAGTTCAGATTCTTCGTTCTAGGGTTCTTGCCCGCCGCAAAGATACTGCGACTCTACTGAGGATCGCAGCATCAGCTTGGAGAAGCAGAGAATGTCCTGTGGGCAAGCCTCTCTGGCACAAAAGAAGTTAGCAATTAACATGGACCAGCTCTTAAAGCATAGTGGAGTCGCATGGAATCTAACCTTGAAATCCACGCACTGCCCCAAACTAGAGGCAAAAGGTTAATTTCTAAGTCTCTGAAGCCATGACTGCAGCTGGGCTGGCGAGGACAGGGGAGTCTCCTAACCACATGAGACAGGAAGCACAAAGGCCCATGAACTTGAAATAGGCAGTGATAGTGAAACTACACATGAGAAAGAATGGTGTGTAAAATTAATGACCTATAATATCAGTAAAATGTAGGCCAGTAAATGTTCTGGATTCTGCCTTTCATGAGGTATAGAGCCAAGGAAAAGTTGATAATGGTTATAAACACTGCTTTCTGCTGTGAGTACCAGTGAAGAACAAGCAGTGTTAGAAAATTCACAACAGACATACATCGACTCGGGAGTGTGACAAGGTAATTAGAGACTGAGGACTTCAACCAGCTCTAGCCTCGTGCACACAGCTGTAACCCCAGCACTTGAGCAGCTGAGGTATACGCCTGGGCTTTATAGCATCAAGGATGTCTTAAGATGAGTGGGACTATCCGACTAATTTACTTTACATCACCTCTGTCCAGGAACACTTACACTCTAGTGACAGATACCATGTGCTTAGCAGATGGATGAACTGAAAACCTGCTTTTGGTTTCTCTTTTTTTAAAAAAAAAGAAAAAAAGACAGGGTTCCATGATATAGCCAAGCCTGACCTCAGCCCTCCTCCTTCACCTTCCTAAATTCTGGAATGATGGGCAGGTACCAAACATACCTGGCTCCAAAAACATGGGAAATTTCAATAAGTTGTATAAATACACAGAAAGAAGTATGTAAGCACAAAAAAATCAGAAAGCGAGACCAAGAGGAAAGGTTCGGATAACACGACAATCAGCAGGCTCAGATAGTCAGATGGCTCAGCAGCAGAGAATGTGAGACAGCAAGCGTCTCAAGCATGCCTTAGAACATGCGGTTACCATGAAGGAGGTACACTGCCACTACCTGTCGTACCATAACAGACAGAAATCTTACTGTTTTCTGCTTGATCCTGGATATGACCTCAAAATCTTTTTCAGTAGTTCTCCCAACAACCAGAGTTGACTAATGAAAACTTTTTTTTTTTTTTACAGTGTCGTGTCTGGTGTAAGGAAAAAAAATAGCTTTTTGGTTTTTTGGTTTTTCGAAACAGGGTTTTTCTGGATCGCCCTGGCTGTCCAGGAACTCACTCTGTAGCCCAGGCTGGCCTCGAACTCAGAAATCTGCCTGCCTCTGCCTCCCAAGTGCTGGAATTAAAGGCGTGCGCCACCACCACCCGGCTAAAAAAATAGCTTTTTAAAATGCAAAGATGTTCAATGCCATCTCTACTACCTAGTTATGACCCTATACATGCTCTAGGTTCCCCTCATACTGGATTTAAGTGGGGATTGTGATACTACTTGTAAGAGTCAAATGAACTATCAGCCTGACTAGTATCTCCTTTATGGTAACATTTAATGAGAGCTTGCCTTTCTCTCCTTTATAGTGCTACCTTCAAGTCTGACAACTGTGTTAACCTACCTGGATACTAGTCGAGCCATAAGAATGCAGGCCAGCCTGAAGAAAAGAGCCAGTAAAAGACTGTCACGTTTGTAACCCTTCTTAAAAGACAGGTAGACAACATGTTGATTATTCTAAATAGGAATAAATAAAGGCATCTACTGTGCGCTGTCTTTGTGTGCAAAAATCTGTGTATATGCCTGTATGTATGTTTGTGGGTACAAGTATATATTTACCATGGCATATGTATGGAGCTCAGAGACAACCTCAGGTGTCCGTGTGTTTTCCTTATTAAGACAGGGTCTCTTGTCCAAATCTATACACCACTTTAGTTGGCCTGTGGGCATCCAGTGAGGGCTGGGAGTCTATGTCCATGCTACTGCCTCTGGCTGTATATGGGTTCTAGCAATCAGATGCAAGTTCTCACACAGAGCCATCCCCAAGCCCACCACTGTGCAGGACTCCTAACTGCTGATGAAAACAAAGGAAAGAGCCACAGGCATGCATGCAGGAAGGTTTCAGTCAGCCGTAGCCACTCTTCCTTTCACACAGCGCTCCTAAGTCTAAATGAGATTCTCTGTCACCACTAGGAGTCCCCAGTGGGACACACTGAGTAGGAATCTGTCAGTCACCACACCCCTACTTCTTGGCAGCTGTTGAAGGAAGCACCTGCTGGAAGCCCCTTAAGGCATGTAGACAAAGGCATCTAAATTGTGTTTTCAGTGGGTAATAGCGGAGTATCAAAATTCTCTCAAATTGATTTCTCATATTTCTTTATACAAATTAAAGAATGCTGTCAGAATAGCCAGATGAATTTGTGAAGGTGAATCTTGCTCAGAAGACTCAAAAATAAGCAAATGGGAGCTTATCAATGTCTAAAGCAGGCTCCGAATTACATGGCAAACAGCATTGACTCAGTCCTTAAGTCATGTATGAGATGTATGTTAATCTGGAAACTCGTAATGATGTAATAACCATCTTCCATATCCCAAAGGCACTTAGAAGAAATACACTCACTATGAACCATGTCTGCATCTGCCTGATCATATTTAAAGGCACAGAAGAAACGTGTGTAATTAATCTGCCCAGTAAATACCAACTTGTAGCACTGGCAGGTGCAAGTCTAGATAAAATTTCTTGCAGCTAATTTAAACTTTCTGCACACACCAGTAGATAATCTCAATGTAAATAATACATTTCTTCTTGACTCTTTAATGTAAGCCTTGCAGTACTGGAGTCTTGACTTATATACTATGTATCACATATGTTTCTATATACTTTTAACATTTCTGGCTAGAATTCTAACTCTAGTTTTGTAGAGTAACATAAACCAAGTGAACCAGCAACCAGCTTTCCTATGTACAGTTGCGGCTACTTATTAAGTTACAGGTTATTTTATGTTTATTGAAAATTTAGAAGTGTGTTGAGGAACTGGTGTCTTGGGTATTGTTCCAATCTAGGGACAATCCATTGTCTATGCTTACTGAGAAAATTGTTGTGAACATTTTAAGACTTCAGACATTTAGAAAACACTGAAATGAATCAGTACAGACATCTAAATATAAGTTGGTTTTGAAGTAAACTTCAATAAATGTAAAGAAAATACTTTTACTATAGGGCAAGTACATGGTCCTTTCCAGATTTTTTAAAGCATTAGCTTAGATGTGTGATTCTCTGGTGTTTGTGTTGTAGTGTGTGTGCCATCAGGATAAAGAAGGGGAGGGGAGTCTTCCCTATAACATGGTTTCTGAAACGTTTATACTTGACCCGAGCTGCAAGGAGAGCAATGCCTTGGCACTTGTTACTTGATTCTATGACATCTTAAAAATAAAAGCCCTGTATGAAAATGTGAAACAAAAATCAAGGCTAAAAAGAACTCATTTTTTACTTAAAAACATTTCAGATTGATATATTACATTTTTGAAAGTTATTACTATAAATGACACTGGCACTAAGTAGTAGTTCAATCAACTCTTCAACCTAGCTGCCTTCTGGGTTTCCAGGAACTATTTAAGCAAGATTCTTTTTATATCTGTCTGCAAAATATGAAGAGTTCTTACTGATATATCTTCAAATATAATATTAATAAAATATAGTAAGTAATATAGACTGTTCTAACATTGAAAACTAGGGTGTGAGGCAAAACATCTTAAAAAGTACCCTGAATTAGAGAATAAAGGGTTAAGAAGTGGGTTGGTTTCAGATATAATGAGTTATGTAGGTATGCGCTTAAGGAGGTTACTGTATGTTTGACTTCTTGATACACTGAGCATTTGCCTTTCAGAACAGCTGGGTCTGCTGAGAATCATTTCCCAGTTCTGTTCACTGTAGATCAGATGACTCTCGCTTTATCGCCCTTAGAGGCCACCTGAAGGACAAAGCAGAAAGATCCACAAACAAAACTAATGTTTATATGGGAGAGAGAGGGATGTACCTGGCCCTGATCCTCTAAAGAACAGAAAAGAAACCACTTGAGAACTGGAACCCTTGCACTCCTCAGTCATTCTTGAGTTGTCATCTGTCCATCTTTTGGTCCCTCCATGGAACAGTGGGGTATTTGGCCACCTGGACTTTTAGAAGTATTTTGCTCCTTCCTCACTGTAGCTTATGATTTGGACAGATTTTCTCCTCTCCCTAAACCCTGAAAGGAAAATGATTCTGGAATGCTTTATGTGGTATGAACCTACACCCTATTCTCTTCATTACATTAAGAAGGGAGCAAACCAAGTACATGAGGAGTGGAGAAAGGTCTTCTCAACAATGCCTCTTCCACTCTAAAGTGTATCTGAAAAGAACACAACTCTTCATTTTTGACAGGGAAGATGATGAGGCTTCTGATCTTTACTTAATTTAGTATCAGTATGTATTAAAAGATCCTATATCCTGATGTTAGCTGAGAGACTGAAATTTTCAAGGGAGGATCTGGTATTTGGAAGCTAACCTACAGCAAGCACAAAGCACACTTTGACTTTGTTTTGTTTTGTTTTTTAAAAAAACAGGTTTATGTAGCTCAGGCTAGTCTCAAACTCATGCTCCTCCTGCTTGTAGCTACCAAGTGCTAAGATGCCCAGCGTGTACCAGTAGGCCAACTCTGTCTGCACTCTGACTGGTTTCTATTGGATATGAGTTATTGGCTTACACTGCTCATTAGAACGCTCCTTTAAAACTGATGGAAACTTGGTATGATTAGACTAAACCACCTGGAAAAAATGTGTTTTTATTGACAGAACTTATGTGCACAACAAACACTGAATCTAGCATTACATTATACTTTTTAATACTTTTATTTTGGAGTTGTACTACTGAATTCCTGGGAAGATAATAGAAATCAACATTTCTGTGTTAAACTTAGATACATTATTATTAAAAGTAAAAAAGGTTCAAACAAAAGTAGCCAGGATGCTGCCTGCTGGACCCAACAATTACAGACAGTGGCCATGGGCCGTGAGGCAGTGAGGCAGTGGTATTGCCTGCTGATTCTGTAGCCACCAAGGCTGCGTCTCACACGTTTGCTTTATCAGACTGAGAAATACATATTTTCTAGCATCAGCCAAGTCCAGGGCCCAATTCTTTATACCACTTTAGAATACACCATTTAATGACTTAATGCTCTGGTTATGAAAAAATACACACAAACAAGACTAGTGGTAAAGTGACTTTAATTTTTGTCAGAGACTAAAGAAATAACTTTCCTGTGAAAGTAAAACACAATACACGAATTTTAGGAGTTGATATGGTTGAAGGGATAACCCTCCAATAGGACAAAGCCAGTGTGAGGCATGATTTGAATATACAGTTACTTTGGTGGAAATCCTAAACAAGTAACAGAAAGGGAAATGGAGCCCTTGATATGGTAGGTAGTTTTAATTTAGAATGACTCTAGAAATTTAGAATTACCATGAATAACTAAAAAGACTTCAAACTTCTTAGATTTATACTCAATAAAAGTTCTCTTTAAAAAATGGCATCAGATTCTATATTCTTGGAAACAAGAATACCACTTAATCTATAAGCATCTAATTTTGCATATGCAATAATACATATTCAAATTTCAAATAACATAATGTACCTTCTCAGTAATTAAGAAAAATGTTAATTCCCTGAGATACTTCTAAAGATTGATGTATACAAATACATATATACATATATTTTATGCATGTCAGTATGATAACTTCATGCACACCAGAAGAGGGCATCAGATCCCATTACAGATGGTTGTGAGCCACCATGTGGTTGCCGGGAATTGAACTCAAGTCCTCTGGAAGAGCAGCCACTGCTCTTAACTGCTAAGCCATCTCTTCAGCCTAGAGATACAACTTCTAAATGAGATGTTTACCAGTTAGAACAAGTCAGGTGCTTAATTCTTCCAATAAATTCATTTTAAATTTATTAAAGCATACGTTGTCTGACTTTGTTTTGTTTTTTAAAACAGGATTTTATGTAGCTCAGGCTAGCCTCAAACTCATGCTCCTCCTGCTTGTAGCTACCAAGTGCTAAGATGGCCAGTGTGCACCAGCAGGCCAACTCTGTGTGCATTCTGACTGGACTATATATGATACATAGTTTTTAAAAGTTAAAATTTATTGAATACATTCCATTATTAAATATTGGTGTTGAGGACATTTTCTCTCTCCCCCTTTGGTTGAGACAGGGATCTCACAGAGCCTAGGCTGGCCTCAAACTTGCTATGGATATCCAAGGATGACCTTGAACTCTAGGTACCCCTGCCTCTACCTACTGATACTGGGATTGCAAATGTGAGCTACTACGAGCAGCTGGGACTTTTTTTCTCTTATTTTACCATGTAAATATCTGTGAATATTACCAAAATTACAATAAGCTTTATCGAAATAATACTAAGAAAACAAATGCTTTGTTCCTTGTATACACGTTGTGTAAATAACAATGCCCTTTTACCATTTCTTTTCCTATAATTCCATGATCCTAAAGATGATTATGTTCACTTATACGTTACAAGAAGATTGCATTTGCTTGGGAATGTAGCTAGTCCATTTTCTTCCTATTTCTTCCATTTTTGGAATCCCACATGATTACAATGTTAAAGTATACCAAGAAGAATATAAAGTTTATACAGGACACAAAACATATAAGTACAGAAAACAAGTCTGGTAATTTCTGAGGAGGATCCAGTGTTACACTCAAAATCGTCAGAAGGACCATGGTGATGACTGAAGAAAGAAACTGTAAGGGAAAACAGAGTATCACTGGCTTGTACTGTCCCAAATGCCACATAATACCAAAACTTCATCTTCCAACAAGTATGGCTTTGTCTCCCTCTTCTCTGTATAGTGGGCTACCTAATTCCTTACTCCCAAATATCTGAGTTGCCAACTAATTACACATATTTATAAGCATAATTTTAGAAGTTAGTTAATTAGTCCTCATTAAAAATTGATCTTAGGGGAGGCATATTTATTTACACTATTAGATAATATTCCAAAGGTAGCTTTTCTTTCAACAACCAATGAATGCATAATGAAAATGTAGTGCATGTACACTATGAAGTACTAGTCAGCTGTTTATAAAGAAGTTGAAATTTGCAGGTAAATGGACAGAACTAAAAAAATACCATGAACTCAAACCATGTCACACGTTCTCTCTCATGAGACTCCTGGCTTCAAATGTGACTCATAGTCTAGAGTGACTGCAGAAAGCAGGACAGTAAGGAGGACATGGCCAGGCTGAGAGCATGGGAGAGCAATAGAGCAGTGACAGGGTACAAGTGGTCTGGATGGGGTGAATGGAAAACTGGGGAGTGGGGCTCTAATTAGAGGAGGGGAAGGGAGAGCAGTAAGAGAAGGAAAGAGAAGGGTAAAATAACACTATGTCTGAGTAAGTGGTAAGGAAAGTGCTACTAACTACGAAAAAGAAACAAGCCCACTAGACACATGAGTCTGTGTAAATAGACACAGTTTAAAAACAGTTTCCTAGCTCGGCTGATAATGCTGTCCCCAAAAGCCATCAAAAAAACAAAACAATAGTCCCAAGGAGCCTTCTTTTGACTCTGTGAAGGTTTGGGCAAGAGACTCCTAAAACATTACATGTTATTGCTATTGACCCTTGATTGTCCCTTAAAAATGGAAGGAAGTCCCCATTGCTGAAGGCTGGGCATTTCGGACACAGTGCCCAGAAGCCCCAAGCTGGAACTGACTTGAAAGCCTCCTTTAGGAGGACTAGTTCTCATGGTTCAGAAGGTCTCATGCAAGCTTTCAATGGAGGGAAGGAACCAACAGTCCTACCCAGATGATACTTAGGACCCACAGCCATGACCGCCATGGCACTCTGACCCTAAGGGTGCAGTGGTGGCACACATACCTGGGTGGTAAGCATTAGCTCTCTAACTGGATTTAACAAAAAGAGAGCTACCATGCCTGGCACTAGAAACCAGCCAATACTCAGGGCTAGTGAAGCAGTGATCAAATGAGGACTTGTAACTACCACTTTATTAAACCGGCATAATCCCTAACTGCATTCTAAACATTTATCCTTAAACCCATATGTAAGTATAATCCTCACCCCTCATCAAGGAAACTTCTCTTTGAAGCAGAAGGAGATTATTATAGAAAACCACAACCAATTGTATGCTTAGTTGTAGAGACCAGTCCTAAGGGATAAATTTATAAAACAACTCCCACACTTAAGGCTCCGGAATGGTTACAAAGGGGATGCAAAGATTCTAAAAGCCAGAGGATCAGAGAGTTTGCTGTTGATACCATGTTTCCTAGTAATATCAGAGGCTATACCCACAGTCTGACCAACATGGCTCCCTAAACATGAGCTGAACAAGGGCACCAGCAATAGAGATGCATGCTACTGTGGTTGGGGAAAGTCCACAAGGGCCCACTCCTATACAAAGAATTTCAGGCAAGGAATGCTGAGAGTGGGAGAAATATACTCTTCCCCAGGGAAGAGCACATAGTATACTGGTTATCCAATACCAAATAGTCCCTGAAAACTTACAAATAACATCATTCAGACTGAGCAGGTTGTTTTATGTGTTTAGTAGAATACATGTGTGTGTATATATATATATATATATATATATGCCTATGTGTATGTTACAACAATTCATGGAAAAAAAGAGGCCATGAATTAGAAAGACATCAAGGAGGAGTGTGCAGTCACACATCGAGTGCCTGAGCAGACACCAGCTTTTCTCAGTTGGCTGTATAATTAACAAGAATTAGTAGGTGTGCAACAGTTACTGTACACAGCATTCAAATACAGAAGTAACTCCTGAGTGTGCACTTTGAGGACAATATGGTTTTGAGGTATACTTTCTAGTATATTTCCAAATTAGTAATTTAGCCCAAAAAAATCCATCATTACAGTCACACAACTCAGTTTGGCTGCAAAGATTTTCAAAGTGGACAATGACACTACTACAGTAGTTGCAGCCTCTTGTCCTCCCGTTTCCTGTAATATCCCTGGAGATGGATTTTCTGGGGGGAAAAAAATGAATCACTTCACAGAAAGTGGTACCAATGCTTATATAAATACTCTTCCATTCATGAATCTATATAACTGATTGCTACACTCCATTTTCAAATTAGTTATTTCTCTTGAAAAGAAAACTTCAGTCTACAGAATTCCCTACTCAAACTGTGTGTTATGAACACTTTACCATTGTTCATTCAATATAATGAAGATAAATTCTGATTGGAAATTTGGATTTGAGTACACCAAAATTAAAGCACTTGACTAAAACGCTTTAAAAAAAAGAATAGCAAAAACCTACTTAAGAGAATTCTGAGTAGTGTTATCTGGGTTTCTGATCTCCACAGTGCCATGCATGTGTTCTCACAGAGCTCTGTGGTGGGAGCCCTGCACCACCACAGTACCCTCACCTACAGTAGTACCCAGTTCCTGTCTAGGTTCCTGTACACACTTCTTGGAATTTCTGCATGAAGAACACTGTGAAATGGAGCATGGCATCCCCATTGTTTTATTCGGCGCATTTTTTTTTCTCTTGGGACTCCATGAATGTTTCATATCTGATGGAAAATACCTAGTCCTGTTTGCAGCATGAAAACCTTCTTTGGTTCAGTGTAAGATGCCCCAAATACACAGGGCTCAGCGGTCATGGGAGCACCTGCCTTCCTTCCTGCTTTTCCTGCTGTGTTCTGGTTCAGCACCATGACATCAGTACTGAACTGTTTTCCTCAAGAAAATCAGGGATCTGGCAAAGTTATACAATGGCTTTCTGGCAAGTATAATTTTTTTTTTCTCCAAGGCTAGGAAGTGTCATAGGAGGACATAGGACAGTGGAGCGCATACACTGCTGGGGGTGAGAGAAACTAGAACAGCCACTAGAGAACTGAGTGAGCAGGATCCCTACAAACCACCACAAACAAAACCAAACAAACCTACAAGCTGCTACATCATCTACCTCTTACACTCCTGTACACAGAGCCAAAGGCTGCATGTCAGCGAGTGGGCCACAGCTACTCTGACAGCTCCACAACCATGCTTATTGTTACAGTGTTCACAACAGCAAAGAACCAGAACCAGCCCACATGTCAGCTAAAAAATAAATACAGAAAATAGGGCACATATATACAGTGGGGTTTTATTCAGCCACAAAAAGAAAAAGAAAGAGGAGAGGGAAAAAAAACATGCCATTTACAGAAAAGGAGAACTAGACTGGCAAATATTTACTCTCACATCACTAAACTCAGATCATCTGCAATAGCAGCATACACTCTTAACTTAAGCCATGTCTCTCACCCAATTAAAATTACACATTTTAAATAATGTATAAAAGGACAACTCAAAAATAAAATATATAACTGAATTAAAAATAGGCAAAAGTGGCTGAAGCTATAGCTGTCATTGAGAGGTAACCTAGCATGTGTAAATCTGATTACCACGATGGGGGAGAGGAGGAACAAAGATTTGAGTAATTTCTCCCAAAGATACACAAACAGCCAGTAAGGACATGGAAAGATACGGAATGTCTTTCAATAGGAAACTGCAAACTGAAGTGAAGTGACACCACTGACAGCTAAAAGGGTAGCTATGACTGAAGACACAGCAGTACCATCAAGGACTTAGAACGATGTCCTTCTTCACACGTCATGGCAGTGCAGAACCTTCGGGAAATAGGCCATTTCTGAAATAGCAAGCACTGAATTACCACACGGCCCACAACTCTACTCCAAGCTACATGTTCCAAAGGAATGAAAGCAGGGATTCAGTGTTTTGTACACAGATGTTCTTAACAGTATTATTCACAATACCAAAATCAGCCTATTGCCCATTAATTGATATGGGAGGAGAGGTAACATTTGAATGCAATATAATTTGGAAATAGAAAGAAATCTAAATAGTGCTATATGACTAACTAGTGAGATAGCATAATAACTATGCCATGAAAGAAGCCAGTTATGAAGGCCATGGACCCAACTGTGTCCTACCAGCAAGATGACTCAACAGGTACAGGTACTAGCTCTGTCAAGCTTGACAACCCCACTTCTACCCCTGAACCCCATGGTGAAAAGAAAAGAACTGACTCTTACAAGTTGTCCTCTCAACTCTACACAGAGGCCATGGGACAGGCACACACATATACTCATGCACACACACCAACACATGTAAAACAAGAAACTAACACATAACTAACCCTGATACTTGGACACTGGCTTTTAGAAGGCAATTATGGCTGTACTCTTTATAATAAAGGAAGACACCAGACAAGATAGAGGCCATATGAGAAAAAGCAAACTAGAGCTATGCCAGAAATGGCAGTCTCACTCAAAGCCAACCCTGATGGCTAGTGCCTCCAGCTCCACACTGTTGCTTAAGCATCCAGTCAGCCTTGCCTTGTTACAGCCCTGAAATGACTGACGTTCCCTTGATATGCAGTATTCAGAAGAGGCACGTTACAGACAAAAAGCAGATTAATGCTGTCCACTGTTGGGGTTAGCAATGATGTTATAACGAGAAATGACTGCCACTATGTAGGGACATTTTGGGGGAAGGATGATTAAAACTCATCTAAAACTCGGTGATGATGATAGTTATAAGCACCTGCATACTTAACCCCACTAAAATGTATAAGTTATATGAGTGCATTATACAACACATCTCAACAAGGTATGAATGGCCTTTCAAGTCTATGATCCTAACACTTAAAAGGCCAAGGCAGAAAGAGCAAAGTTTAAATCCTGCATGAGCTACATAGTAAGTTCCAGACTAGCCTGGGCTACATAATGAGTATGACCCTATCCCAACAACAACAAAAACTCAGTAATTTGAAAAGTATAGTAATATGCTAAAATATATACTTTTTAAAAACTGAACAGACCCAGTAAGATGGATCAGGACGTAAAGGCACTTGCCACCAGGCCTGAGTTCAAGCCTGAGAACCCACATGGCAGAAGGAAACAGCCAACTCCCAAGAGTTACCCTCTGACCTCTCCATGTATTGTTAGGCAAGCGGGTACATGTGCAGAATTAAATGTTAGAAACATAGCTGCTGCCTAGCTTACCAAACACTGTATAATTCTGGGAAGACACGTAAAGCCCGGAACGTGCCTCCTTACAGCGACAGCGAAGGACTTCAACTGCAACTGTTCCTCAGAAGTGTTTTCCAGCACTGGAAACAAAGTGCCACAAGCTATTACAAACGCCATCGCTGTCACAACCGAGGGCAGAAGGAGTTCATCCTTTAGTAGAAGAGGCAGCATGCTGTAAAAGAAAATCAAACAGCAGAAGCATCAACAGTTACGGTGTAAATTTCTCAATGACTGTAATAATCATACTGGAAATATTATATATGGAAATTGGTTTGACTCACCTAAATGTTGAAACCAGTAAAAACCAGGTTGACATGAAAGGAACTTCAGTTAAAACTAAGCAAACTGGTCTAAAAAGACAAGAAAAAGCATTTTATTGTTATAGAATATAAATTTACCCCTAGCCTGGGAAAAATAAATAGACTCTACATGTCTGACTTTCAAGGTTAGTTTAAAAGGAAAAAAGTTCTCCATGTGACTGCTCAGGAAGTGCTAGCTTCTCCACACTGTCTAGCCAATGGCTGTCGACTAGGTCACTAGCAAACACTTCGTGTGAACAGTCCCTTGAGGAAAAGAACAGAGAAAGCATTTCTTTCGACTCTGTGAACACAAAGTAACTGACAAAGCAACTGTTTTCAAACTTCATCATGCTACATGCTCCTCAGCCAGTTACAAACTACAGTTATGACAAACAGGATTGCCATGGCAATGGAGAAAGGACAACAAAGGTGAATTATAAAGGGGACAGGTTAAAAATATTAAACTAAAAGAAACATGAAAGCTGATTAATTAGAAGCTACAGGGAAAAGGCAAGGTCAAAGAACTGGAAACACAATGCTGATAGGTGGAGCCACCACTCTTCTGGTGTCGAAGGTATCTACCACAGCCTTTGTCTGATGCTTTCTGGACTTGACTGCATCCATACTCAAGGAGAGGCAGGCCAGTTAGAAGCTCTTACTCCTAGTTCCACAGCTGACACTTAACGATGTGACTCAAGCCAATGATTGATTTCACTGTTCTCTGCAAGTATCCCCTAATATTTATTTATGGCAATACAAAACAAAGTTTTCTAAGAATGACAGCTGTTGAATTACTGTTGCCATTACTATTAATCTCTCCCCCCTTATATTTAAAAAGGTTCTGAAAAGCTTGAGCATTCTCCCTGTGGTGGTTTGAATAAGAAGGTCCCACATAGGTTCGGTGTTTGAATACACGGTCCCTACTTGGTCGCACTGTATGGAGAGGTTAAGGACATCTATGCAGTGTTGCTGGAGGAAGTATGTCATTGGAGCTGGGATTTGAAGTTTAAAAAAATGTGACATTCAAATGTGCTCTCTGCTTCATGCTTATGATTAAAATGTGAGCTCTCAGCTCGATGCTCCAGCCACCGTGCCTGCCTCCTACCAGGCTTCCCATCATGATGGTGATAGATGCTCATCCCTCTGGAACCATAGGCCTATAGAAACCCTTTCTTGCATTAGTTGCCTTGGTCATGGTACTGTATCACAGCCACAGAAAAGTAACTAACATAGCCCCTTTCTTAAAGGAAGGGTTTTTTTCCCTTCCTGTCAACCAGTATATAAGATTTAAGCTTGGAGTCAGGTGGTGGTGGCACACACCTTTAGTCCCAGCACTCAGGAGGCAGAGGATGACAGATCTCTGAGTTCGAGACCAGCCTGGTCTACAGAGTGAGTTCCAGGACAGCCAGGGCTACACGGAGAAACCCTGTCTCAAAAAAACAAAAACAGACAAAAAAATAAAAATAAAAAAAGATTTAAGCTTGGCACTAAAAACCATTGTTTCCTATGAAGAAATCACAGCAGAGGAGTTCCCGCTGCAGTGCTGTAGATGCTAAACCAGAAGGGGTTATCAGCACAAACATACAAAGTACTCAAGAAATATGGTTTCTGAGTCTTCCTTCCCATTTACTCTGTCAGTGTGTAATTACCCAGCCAAGCACTAATAAAACTGTATTACATGTAGGCATTGCTCTGAAAATAATAAATACAGACACTACTCAGCCCTTAACCTCAAGGTGTGTGTAGGTAGTGTATCTGCTGTCCTTAGGGCCTCCCTCCCTCTCCTCTTCATCACAGAAAGCATGCCTGGCTCACCATTCCCTCAGAATAAAACCAAGGTTTCTAGTAGCCAGTACAAGGTCCTACAAGACCTGGACTACTGTCCCCTTTTAAGTGGTAAGCTCTAACCCAGGTGTGCGCTTCAGGGGCTAACATGCCCACCCATCTGCAATGACCATGGGCAGCAGGTTTATGTCAAAGTGCCCTCCTCAGAGGTAGCCCAGCTCTCAGCCCAGGGCTCCACCTAAGAAAAACACAGCCATTTCACTCATCTCCCTGGACATTTTGTACAGGTATCTTCCACATGACCACTGAGAGCACCAGGTAGGGCATGGCGGAAGGCAGCAGACAAATGGGACTGACCTGGGAGGATTTAAGCATCCCATGCTATTCTAGGTTTATACTATTGTAGTATTAGAGTAACACAGCCCCAATTTGACCCATTTTTTTCTATGAAGAATGGTAAACTGTAATGTTCTTTAACAAAATAATCTCTTTAAGGATTACCAAGAGGGTCTGAACCCTTCATGTACAGGCTGTGGTGTAGGGGAGCAGAGGGCAAAAAAACAGAACACAACATATGAAAGACATCATGAAGGTAAATGGAGGGAATAAGGCTAACAGATAGATGTGGAAATGAATGAAGTACAAAAGGCAAGGAGGAGAAGCAAGAAAGCCACTTTGAGGGAAGTATTTAATTAGTATAGAGAAAATATGAAGACCTAAAAGACATGAGAATATGTCAATAATAATTTTGTCAACTGTTTTGGTTTAAAATGTATTTTATAAAGCAAAATTAAAGCATTTTCCTTCTGAGAATGACTAAGATAAATATATTAAAAAACATTGTGTGGTTTTATTTTACATTTAAATTAACATTTTCATAAACATCCTTATATAACAAACATTATAATAAATGTACAGTTCAAAGGTTTCTACTTACAATGATACCAAGAGAATGGACTTTTCGTGTACTTGGAAAGAAAACAGAAAGAATGATAGTGCACAGCTAACCTTTAAGAAAGAACAAGGTAAACCATGATTTCACAGTGTGAAAAATGTATCACTGTAGTTACAAATCTAAATAAAACATCCAGTTCAAATACGATAGTTACTACCTGGAGGTAAAAATCAAACACAGAATATGCATATTACTTAACTAATTTTAAGCATATAAATTAAAAAGCCAATAATTATTGAGCTGGTGAGAGGGTGCAGTGGAAATAAGAGGCTTGCCACTGAGCCTGACGACCTAAATTCAATCCCCAGGACCCACATGGTGGAAGGAGAGAACTGGCTCCCACAATTTGTCCTTTGTCTTATTGTGGTACAAGTAGAGCCTCCCACTCCAAAAAAATATTAATTAAATAAATGAAAAACAAACTAAAACTATTAAGAGGCTATAAAGAACCACCTAAAATGGTTCTGAAACTCAGCTACTGAAACAAAACTACCAAGTACGGGAGATAACACAATAATCAAAGCTTGTCACCTCTCAGAACTTGGAAAGCTACTTAAACAGCATGAGGCCAGAAAGATGGCCCAGCCAGTAAAGGCCTGTGCTGCTCAGCCTGGTGACGGGGTACCACCTCCAGGACCCACTTGACAGAAAAGGGGAACCAACACCTATAAGCTGTCCTCTGCTTTACACATACACACCATGTCTCTGTCTCTGTCTGTCTGTCTGTCTGTCTCTCACTCGCTCTCTCTCGCACACAAGTTAAATAAATAAATGTAAACTTGGTAAGTATGAAGTAAGGTCGAAATCTAAAACTGAAAATAAAACATATCTATTATATGCTTTTAAAAAGTATGCCCAGTGAAACATAGTAACTGTTTTATGAAGTCACAGTATGCCCCATGAAACATCCAACTGAAGTCATCTGTCTGTGTGTGTGGATCTTGCAGCTCAAGCGCAACTTAGACCTACACATCACTGTAAATGCACTGACACCTCCTGCATACAGCAGCCATCCCCTTTGCTCCATTCTACTTTGTCAATGTTGGCAAAGCAAGATGCATGTCGTCTGGACCAGTACAGCAACTTAACTGGTAGCCCTGCTACCTCTCACAGTAACCTTTAATCACATAATACCTGATTCAAAACCCCACTGGCTTCCTAGTACACTTATAATAAATTCTGGACTCCTGTGAAATCTGTCATTCCTAAGGCATCAGTTATTGTCTCCTTCACTTGGCTTCGCCCCAGCCACAACGTCACTTATCCCTTTATGTTTTAAACAACCCAAAAGTTTCCATTATCTCCTCTTCCCAAACCTGCTTCTGTGCCTGTCCTAGACACACCTCTCAACCAAACATCTGACATCTTCTGAAATTCTCCCCATTTTTTATCTTTTTCTCACCTACCCATGGCACACAGAATCAGACAGGGGCACATGTAACATCCATTCGCAGCCTGCTTTCTGCCCTTCCATAGCTCAACCTGTCTTCCGCCTTCAGCTGTCCAGAAGTTCCAAGCCTTGCCTCGCCTCCTAAAACTGACTGAAATCCCACTTGCTCAGCAAGTCTACAATCCTCCTCCAAGTCTCTCCCTGCACCACCACATCTCAGACTTGCTCTGTGCCAGCAGAACACAGTGCCACCTGCTCAACAGCATTAGATGGACATACGTTACTGCCACCTTTGTGTCAACCAACCAAAACCAACAGTTCTTGAGGGGAACTAAAGATTCTGATTGTTCAGCCTAATGCCTAATGCCTAATCCAACACCTGCAAGGACAGTGTTTAATGTGTCATATGGTCAGTGTTTTGTTCTGCAGCCCACTCAA
Organism: Mastomys coucha; assembly: GCF_008632895.1. Lineage (NCBI taxonomy): Eukaryota > Metazoa > Chordata > Mammalia > Rodentia > Muridae > Mastomys > Mastomys coucha. The sequence continues at coordinate 59,083,186 of NW_022196900.1, read as the reverse complement.
TCCTACCCCAAACAAGAAAGTGATTACTGATGTCTTTAAAAATGTTAGTTATAGCAAGAACTAAAAAATGAGAAACTTACCAGAGTAAATCTGAATCCTTTAGAAGAGGGATGAACTGTCAATTTTATGCATGCAGGAAGCAAGCTCAAAAATGTGAAGCAGAAGCTAAAAAGCAATAAAATATGTTTCTGAGTTAGAAGTATAGGTAAAACAATAACTTTTTAAAGTAAAAAGATTATATTATTCAACAATCTAATATGATCTCAGATTAAACTTTATTATTTATTAAATTTTAAACTAGAATGTAAATAAAATATACATTGAAGTATGTATACACTTTTGTACACAATTCTGATATAATACAAAATCAAGCAATACTAAGTATTATATATCTCATTGCGTATTTAATATCATGAATGATATATCATGAAATATATACATGTAATATCATGTATCATAGTTGCAGGTCAATTATCAAACACTAGAAAAGAAGAAAAGACTATCAGGCCTAAGGAGACAACACTGTATTTTCAACACAAATATTCAAAAACTTTACTCCCCAGAGAGTCCTGGCCCTCACTCCACAAAAGTTGACAACCTTTTTCAACTCCAGAAAGAACCAATCATAAGAGAGTGTGCTGTGGTTTAGTCTAATATTTGTATTATGTTAACTGGGTTCCCAAAATTGTAAGAGAAACCACACGTAAGATGCTGAGGGTCCCTGCCCCAGTTTGTTTTGATTGGTAAATGAAGTTTCCAATGGCCAATGACTAGGCAGGGAGACAGAGGCAGAACTTTTAGCATTCTCATACAAGGGGCTGAGGGAGGGAACAAAGAGCCACCATGCCAGAAAAGTAGATGCCAGACCTGAGAGATGCTGGACAGAGAACATAGACCTAACATAGATGTTGGTGAACTCAGCCCAGGAGGCCTGGGTCTGGGGCAGCAAAGATGGAATACAAGTTTTAATAAGTAATAATTCAGGAATATCAGAGGGGAGAGTGTGTTAGCCATGTGGAGGTTTAGAAGTGGAACATTGGGGCAGGTAGTGAGGAATGAGCCACCCCCTGGGTCGATTTAAATAGAGATATATTGGCTACTACTACAGTTGGCACCCAACATAGAGCTCAAACCCATGACTCTGAGATTGTCTCTGACTACTACTACAGGAGTGAGCTGTGCAGCTTCTCTTAGACGTGGCTGATGAGTAAGGAGGAGAAAAGCTAGACACAGCCACCTCAGAACTGTGACCAGCAGCCCACAGAGCCCGAAGACAGATATATGTCTCAACACAGAAACTCAATTTGGGTGGTTCTATAACTTGTGAGTGGTGAGGCTTAAGTCCCCAACCTCCCTTTCTGCACACTTCCTGACAGGGTGGACTACAGAGTCTATTATGAGAGTCAGAGCTCACATGAAAGGCAATACTCATCTGCTAATGATGTCAAGCAATGATCAGACTGTCCTGGGGCTTAGCAATCACCTGGAAGCCCTTCTGATAAGTCACTGCGGATCAGTTCCATTTCCTTCCCAAGATATTCCCGATGTCTACCTTGTGGAGTTGTGGCTTCCATAGCCAGACCCCCACAACTCCTCACAACTGCATTAGCCAATTCCTGTGATAAACTCACACATACACAATAATCTCTAACTTGGTCTATTTTTCTGCTTGATGTTGGCACACACCTATAAAAATCATGATTCTTTAAAATAATATTAAATCATATTTAATGTATGTTCCATTTAAAGAAAAAAATAGAACAAATGTTCACATAAAATAATTCAACCTGGGGAGGAGAAGAGGGAGGGCGAAGGAGAAGAGCTGGGCATGGTGGTTCACCTTTAATCCCAGCTGGGGAAGCAGAGGCAGGTAGACGGATCTCTGAAGTTAGCCTAGGCTTCAGAGAAAGTTTCCAGACAGCCAGGGCTACACAGAAAAACTTTGTTTTAGGGGAAGAGGGTGCAAGACACAGAATTTTATTGTACTAAGTGGAAACTCACTAATAACCAGCTCAGATAAATAGCATACTACTGTGGTATTTTTCAAGAGTGGCTTATAAAGTACTACATATAAACTTTGTTAGTTACCTGATTGCTAGCTGAATGTGACGAGGCAAAATGTCCTTAATCTTCAGAAAAACGTTAAGGCTGCACCAAATATTGGCTACTTTATCCTTTAAAAAGAGATTTGTTAGTTTTACATTTTGATATAATTGAAAGAAATATTAAACCCCATGAAGTACAGCCTATAATCTCCAGGTAATAAACTTTCAAGACATGAAACTTTCATTCACATTTATAAGAAAATATATTAAACTCTTCAAGCACTAAAAGTATATACTTATAGCCTCAAGCATTTCCTTTTTTGACATGCAGATTATATAAAGCATCAGCAAACTATAATCTACATTCTAATAAACACTTAATATTTTTCAAAAAATATAAGCAAAAAGCTCCCCAAATTTATAAAATAAATATTAGTTACATTTGTCCCATTTTATTACAAATTTAACTTCCTGTCACATTATCTAATCGGTACTAGCAATGACAACACTAATTGCTAATAAATCAAGAACTTTTAAAACATTAGCAATTGTGCTAGGCTCACTCAAGATGAAATTTGCTATTTCAGCTTCCCAGAGAGTAGAATCTATCCTCTCACAGCTGTGAATCTCACAGGGGTGCAGGCATGATGACATCAAGAGAGTGAAGGCCTCAACCAAGTGCTCCGCCTACTTCCTCCTCCGGGTCAAAGACCAGATCTAGACTGGTGGGACTGGTGAGACACTATGATGCCTGACACCATCCCATGCTTACCATCATGGACACTTTCTAAAATTGAAGATACAGCAAATAACAAGTAGCTTTTTTATTACAGAAAAAAAAAAAAATCAAGTTTTTCTTTGCTGTTAAGGGTGTTAAGATTTGAAAAATCACAACTCTGCCACATAGCAGGTCTATGAATGCCTGGCCTCAGTTTTCTATCTGTATGATAGGGATGGCCTTCATTTTAGAGCTACAGGGATCATGAAAAATTATGTGGAACAGTCTAGCACTTAATGAGTAATATTAGCCACGATGGGGGTTATCAACAATATCTATACATTGACACTGTCACACACCCCTCTACCTTCACAACATTAAACACAAAGCCTAGTCTCTTTCAAAATGCTTATCCCACCCTCTTGTAAATCAACTGAAAATATTTTATAGAAATTATCTACTCAAAATTTAGAAATGCTTTCTAATTCTTTTCAAAAGAAATGTTATTCAAAAGCAAATTATCTATAAATATGTTGTCTCTACGTTTATTAAAAGACCTTTTGTTCCAGAAATAAATGGTTTGTTTAGCTTAATTACTAATTCTAAATGATCAAATTATTCATGTAATAAAAGTTTAACAAGAGTGATTAAACTAGAATTAAATGAAAGGTTCTCATTAAAAATTACTACAGATGAAGGTTATATATTTCATAAGAAATGATGAGATCTTTCTGAGGCAAACAGGATTATCAGCTTAACAAATAATTGTGGCAAACTAAGAGGAGATCATAAACCAACACAGTGGCGGGCTTGTTAACTAACTCGGTGACTGTAGCATCTAATGCTCTTTTATTATGGACCAATCTGACTAGAAAGAATGTACGAATGAATTATGGAACTAATTATGGCAAAAACATTACCTATTCATATAAGGCACTAAAAAATGCCAACTGAGCTAGGGGTGCTACACTGGATTAAATAACTGACTAGAGGAGGATATGGACATTCCTGTTCCTGGTATCTCCTCCACAGGCTCCCCAAGGTTACAGAGGAGGTCAGCAACAGAAAAGGATGGGTCCTTTCAATCATACCTCAAACAATCCACGGTCCACAGGGAAGAGCCTTCTTACAACCTGCAGGGCGTGCTCCCTTTCTGTCAAGAACGGCAGCCAACACAGAAGGAAGGAGGCCAGGACAGTACAGGCTATCCTAATGAACAATGTGAACCTAGAACAAAGAGGTGGAGGGAGCAGTAAGACAGAGAGGGGGATGTGACTATCATCTAACATGGTAACTATAAATGTAACAGTATTGTCTATCAATACTACCAATAAAGATTGAAAATGGGACACCACTCACAACACAGCTGAAAATTTCATAACTGTTAAAAGACTCATTTCTCCAGCCAAGGACCCACCAGTATCCTAATCAGTATTTAGCTTGGATGCTGTTGCTATAGGCATGAAGGGATGCAGCCATAAAAAAAAGTAGGAGTATTTCCTTTCTAATAAGCGAATAGCATGACAAGTTCTAAAGCACTCTACAGCAGGGCTCTGGCAAACCCGCCCACACTGCCTCCAAAGTGTAAGTTGACCAATCAGTCCTGTAGTTATGAAGATTTACAAGAATACAGAACATGGCTTAACAGCTTTCCTCCCATTCACCCATGGCCAGCACCTTTAGGAGAAACCACCAAAGACAAAAAACACCTTCCTCCAGAGAAGCATGCAAATAAATTCTCTGAAAATTTTGAATCCTATGCTTTAAAAATTACTTACCCCTTTCCTTTGAGGCCTTTTTTAAAACACTTGCCAAGTAAAAAGCAAAAAAATGGTAGGGAGTGGTAAAGTTCCATCTGTTTATAATTTAGAGCTAAGCAAAATGCCAATGACCCTAGCAGGTCCCAGTCACAAGATACTCCGAGAATACCCCACAAAGCAAAGCCAAGACTCGCGGAATTATATATGTTTGCGTGTCAAGGAAATTAGCTCAATAATTAAGAGAGAGAGCTTACATTATATAGAGCATATTTCTTATGTGATTTAAAAATAACATATATGCACAATGAAAGCTTACTTCTAAATATGAACTGAAAGCACTAAAGTGATGAAGAATGTCTACAAAGAATATATACAAAGCAACCTCAATTATACTAAATCACTGCTACACAGCAACTGATGTACAAGAGTTATAAATATAGATACCATAGCCGTGTTCTGTGTGTCAATCATAAAGAATCAAAAGAAAAAAGGGGAGGAAGAAAATTTTAATTAGAATTTCAAAATATGTCTAAGAAGACAAATGGAATAGAGGTATTAATGGCAAAGACGGGGTAATTTTCTATAAAGCACAAAACAGAAGGCAAACATGCAGAAAAGGGGCATTAAAAAAAAAAACCTAACAACTGGCTATTAAGATCAGAAAGGAGACAAGCAAAAAAGTTATCAAGGAAATTAAAGAATATGAGCTTTAAAAAAGAAAATGAATGAATCCACACAGTGTCCAAAACAACCAGAAATAAACAACTTTCTAATGCCTAAGGGAATCACTGCATTTTTAGAGCCTACACATAACAAAGAGAGCAGTTAGGAGCAGTGAGATGGTTCAGTGGGTGAAGGGGACTGCGACCAAACCTGATGATGACCTTAGCTTGATCCCTACCACCCACATAGTGGAAGGAGAAAACAGACTCCTGCAAGTCGCCCCTCATCTCCACATGCACCCACCCATACATAGACACAAAACAAATGAATGAAAATAAACAACCAGTAATTATGCCATTAGCAATAAATACCTTACAATGTTCAGCATCTCCAAAGAATTACTATAAGTGTTTTACAAATCCTAATTTATTTAATTCTCAAAACAAGCTCACCAAGTAAGAGTTACTGTTACCCCAATTTAAAAATAAGGGAACAGGACTAGAGAGATGGCTCAGAGGTTACAATCCCTAGTTGCTCTTCCATAGGATCTGGGTTCAATTCCTAGTACAGGGTAGCTCACAACCATCTGTAACTTCAGTTCCAGGGTATCTGTTCCTCTTACACAGACACACATGCAGACACAACACCAATAAAATAAAAATAAAAATAAAAAACTTATTTTAAAAAATAGAAAAAATGCTGGGTATGTTGGTCCATATCTTAACTATCAGGACTAGAGAGAAAAAGGCTGGTGGATGTCTGCAAGCTGAGGCCAGGCTGGTCTATACAGAAAGTTCTAAGATAGCCAGGGCTATAAGACCCTGTCTCAAAAAAAAAAAAAAAAAAAAAAAAAAAAAAAAAAAAAGCCATAAGTGAATAAAATTAAAATAAGGAAAAGAATAACCATTTAAAAAGTATCCCCACAAAAATTATGCAACTCAAAAGCTTTAAGATTTAATTCATACCTGACTTCTTCCAACCGTTTCTATCGCGTGAAAAGAATTTGTATAAGTAAGTATACAGCATATATGGCAGCAGCAGATGGCAATGCTATATGCAGTGAGCCTAGATCATAATATGTAACTGGTTTTGTGTTTAATTTAATAAAGGATACTGAAAATGTCCATAGTCGATAAGAATAAGACCTGGATACAGCAATATGCATAACGCACTAGCGATCTGTAAAGAAAAGTATGGTGGATAAAGAGATCATGATCATTACTACAGCAGAGTGATGTGCACTGCAGCTAGTGTCCCATCTTCCCAAGACACTGTACTTCCTTAATCAGAATATTCCACTGCACAAGTCACCTATTAAGACACTAAAGTGTTCATGGAGGCAATAGAAAATATTTTAATAAAAAGTAAAATTACTGAAAGGAACTTTTAATCTGTTTGTTTGTTGACTCTCACTATATAGCACTGGCTGCCTTAGAACTCACTATGTAGGCCAGGCTGTCCTCAGACTCAGAAATGCCCCTGCCTCTGCCTCCCACAATGCTGGAATTAAAGACGCCCTCAACACCACACCCAAAAAGACAGTTCTGGTCTAATGATTGGCTATCTAATCAGTCAATGTAAAATTCTCAAGGAAGGAGACTTGATCATGACTGTGGACAGACAAACTTTCCAAAATGCCTTTTAGCTGAGTTCTTGTCACAGCCAGCTCAAAATTCTGATGGATGAGCTTAGCAATAAGTCCAGCATGGTGTGGGTCAACAGTGCAGCAATTCTAAAGTTCAATTCGTTCTGTTATTACTAGAGAGCACTTAAAGTAATTACTGTAAGTTAAACTGTTGTTTTTTAAATGCAAATTAATCAATAGAAGATAAAATATTCATTATCCTATGTATTCCCAAAGAGCAGGGCGTCTTCAAAGTCGATCCTTAATAGACCAGTAATAACACACTCATTCAGAGATGAAATGTCAAGCAGGGTTAGCAGTTACCTTTCTCTTAGGTGAGATTTCTTTTAAGGAGTAACAGTACAAAAGCACTGCAGGTATGTAAATGAGCAAATCAGCAGCGAGAACTGAAACACAAGCGGATGTGATGAGTTCATCAGTCTCCAGCAACCCACCACCACCATCCTCCTACAGCCTCCACTGTCGTCCTATGCCTCCACTGTCCTCCTACAGCCTCCACTGTCCTCCTACAGCCTCCACTGCCCTCCATTGTCCTCCTACAGCCTCCACTGTCGTCCTATGCCTCCACCATCCTCCTACAGCCTCCACTGCCCTCCTACAACCTCCACTGTCGTCCTATGCCTCCACTGTTCTCGTACAGCCTCCACTGTCTTCTTACAGCCTCCACCGTCCTCCTACAGCCTCCACTGCCCTCCTACAGCCTCCACTGTCATCCTATGCCTCCACTGTCCTCCTACAGCCTCCACTGTCCTCCTACAGCCTCCACCGTCCTCCTACAGCCTCCACTGCCCTCCTATGCCTCCACCATCCTCCTACAGCCTCCACTGTCCTCCTACGTCTCCACTCCCACTGCCTATGCCTGGTTATAAACACTGTATCACTGGACGATGTCAGAGTTGCACTCCTGCTGCTTTAACTTGGGCATCAAATGAACTCTCAAAGCACAGGAAGACACAGTATATTCTCTCTATCTGTATACTCAAAATGTTGTGCTCAAAAGAACAACTCGAAGGAGAGAACCTTTAGTGCTACTATTTATGAAAAATAGAAAAAAGTTAGAGAAAGTCTCATAAACATTGTTTTACTCATCAGCAGAGTGGGCTTCATAATGAGCTCCAGACCAGCCATGAGACAATAAAACATAGCAAGACCCCATCGAGAGAGAGAGAGAGAGAGAGAGAGAGAGGCCTGGGTAAGGAAGTGAAAATACACACAAGGTAGGTGCATGCATGTGCATGCGCGCGCGCGCGCGCGCGCGCGCGCGTGTGTGTGTGTGTGTGTGTGTGTGTGTGTGTGTGTGTTCAAGTATGGGATGGGATGGTGAGGGGCAACAGAACAGGGACAAAACAAAAAAAGAAAAAAAAAAAAACAGCAGTCCTTTTAGAACAAAGGAAAAAACAGTGCTATCCCAAAAAGTCTGCTATCCTGATACAAGAAAGCAATTTTTAATGCCAGCACTCTCTTTGTGGCTACCCTAAAAGCTGTAACTCTTGGAAATACAGATACTAATTTGGATGCTGTGAACCACAAGATGAATATGCAGTCAAAAAAGGGTTAAGGACTGAAAGGAGGAGAGATGTGAAAAGGACAGACAGATAGACACAGGTCACCTCCTGGGCCTGAGAGTCTATCACATGTGACCACACTGTGTACCTAGACTAATTAACAACAAAAAGTGTGAGTTAGAATGAAGTCTTAGTTATGTAACGCTTTTACAGAAATCAAAGCTTACTACTTTCAGCCTCCTAGAGAAGCACTCAAGGATGCTCAATAAACATTATTGACGGGGATATAGTTCAGTGGTAGGGGCTTGACTAACATTTTGAGTCCCTTTGTTTAATCCCCAGAAACCCTCAAAGAGAGAGGAGGGGTGTCTTAATGGACTGTGTAATGTACAACCCACACAGTGTGTGAAGGACTGCCTTAAGAAGGCTGAAGGAGCTGGCATTAGTGCACGAAATCAGCACCATGAACAAGTACAGCTTCAGCCTCTTACTGTCTGACCTATGGCAAGTCTCCTGCCTCATGCAACTGAGCCTGGGTGGTTTCCTCAGCTTTAGATAAGAGTAAGACTGTTCATGTCAATTGATGTTTCATAGGGTCAAGCGATATAAAAAAAATGAAATACCCAGATTTACTCTCTCACTCTTGGTTTAAAGGTTACATATACTTTTAGTCTACAGCATTTACATATGCATATGTATATATGCATAACTATAAATTTCAAATCCATTAGAACAATAGCTAGCAGCACTCAGGAGGCAGAGACAGGTAGACCTCTGTGGGTTCAACACAATCCTGGTCTACATAAATGTTCTAGAACAGCCAGAGCTACATACAAGTGAGACACTGCCTCAAAAGCAAACAAAATAAGACTTTTTCAATTGAATACTTTTATCAATTTACCTAAACTGTTATTGAGGATTGAAATTCTGGGCAAGGTGGTGGTGGCACACGCCTTTAATCCCAGCACTTGGGAGGCAGACGCAGATGGATTTCTGAGTTCCAGGCCAGCCTGGTCTACAAAGTGAGTTCTAGGACAGCAAGGACTACACAGAGAAACCCTGTCTCGAAAAACGAGCAAGCAAACAAACAAACAAACAAATTCCAGGTGCTAGAGCGATGTCTCGGCAGTTAAGAACACTGGCTGCTCTTCCTAAGGCCCAAGTTCAATTCCCAGCACCCACATGGTGGCTTACAACTGTCTACAATGGAATCCAATGTCCTCTTTGGGTAGACAGACAAAACACCCATATACATAAAATACATAAATTAAAAAAAGTCTTTAAAGAGATCAGCTTCACTGAGGTGAAATCTGGGAAGGGTTTTCTGAGAGCACAAAGAGGCTGTGTTCCAGGGCTGGAGAGATGGCTCAGTGGGTAAGAGCACTGACTGTTCTGAAGGTCCTCAGTTCAAATCCCAGCAACCACATGGTGGCTTACAACCATCCGTAATGAGATCTGACACCCTCTTCTGGGGTGTTTGAAGACAGCTACAGTGTACTTATGTATAATAAATAAATAAATCATTAAAAAAAAATTGAAATTCTGAGCCAGTACCAACTGTTGTCTTACCTGTGGCGCGCATGAAGAGCTTATGTGCCTGACTCTCATAGCCTCGTGAGGTGTGGAGAGCAACCCAGTCTGGGTTTATAAATTTTGCCCTGCAGATCAAACATATACACATGCACCTTATTCCTCTCAGGTTTACTACTTAGGACATCTGAGAACACAGGACTTATCTGAGAACTAAGATTTATCTGTTGCTGATAATAGGGTCAAAACTGAAGCTTTATTCCTTATATTAACCAGGTAGATTCACTGAGAATATACAACAGTAGCTCCTCTGCCCTGCTCATCTTCCAATAGACCCTTGTAATAGGCAGCTATCTGACCCTCACTATCCTAGTATAAAAAACAATTTGACATCACATTTCATTATTAAAAACATTCTCTTCAGATACCATAACAACGCCTTTAATAAACATATTCATCATGAATTTTATTAAAACTCAGCCATTATTATAGGTAAATGATGCTTTTCAATCATAGATAATACCCTGAATACTACAAAGTATAACAAACCATCATGACGTTTAGGTGCTTTACTCTCACGCATGAAAATTTATGTTATAAAGCATAAAACAGTTAAAAGTTGAAATAATAAATCATGGCAAAGTAAAGAAGTTCCTCAAATTTCTGCTGACACATTTCAAGTCTAAGAGAAACTGTGCTACAGAGGTAATTGGGGTTCCCACCAAAACAGAAGTCCCCATCTCTAAACTACTTAATTTAAAAGGGGGGGCACTACTCAGCAGCCAATGTGAAGTTGATAACACCTCTACTCCAAAGCAAATGTAAGCCTCGCATTCTTTCTAGCATGTACACAAGCTACAGAAATGTTCAGATTCTGAAAGTAGTCCTTAAGCTTGTAAAACGATTGAAGTGACAAACAATAACTCTTTAATAAGTCAGGTCACACTAAGAGCATACATATTGTTATATTAAAAAAGAACTTACACATAGGCACATAAGAGACTATGATAGGCCGTAAGAGGTGGGTAATCCAATCCCCAGTACTGTAAATTGTTATCACTACTGTTAAAATACCTGGAAAAATAAAAGGCACCATTATCAATATTTAAGACATAATTTAATATCCCATGCCATTTAATTAAAATTAAGCTTGATGATTTAACTAATTAAAACATTAATAATTACCCTATGACATCAAATACAAATGGAGCTGCCCCAGGTCCCTGGGACTTATTGTTATTCTATTCTTAGTAGACTTTAGTAAATCAATTATACTCATACAACAAAAAACATGCAACAAGACAATTGGTGTCTGATACTGTAACAATTCAGAAAAACAGCACTTTTAATGTATAATCTTAAAACATTGAAGGCCAGTTTCAAAGAATACATGAAGATATGCCTTATGTAAAGAGGAAGACTTCATGGATAAGCAGGCTTGATCAAAACTTTGAAAATAATTCAGCTAGCATATGTAACTCAGTCCTACTATATAAGAGTCTGTGAACCAATGGGAAAACCTGGTCTAGAGTCCATAAAGGTGCTTGGTTCCTCTAGTTAAAGATGGGAAGGAATTATAAAAAAACCACTGTATCTCTAAGAGGCAATTTAAGTTTATATGAATCTATTTCTTAGTTGTGTCCTTTGTAGCTAAGCAATTTCTTCCATTCACTTTACTCTGTCACAGGAGCAATTTACAACCATAGTGGTTTGAATATGTTTGGCCCACGGAATGGTAATATTTGGAGGTGTAGCCTTGAAGTAGGTAAGTCACTGTGGGTGGGCTTTAAAGACTCTCTTCCTAGCTGCCTGGAAGCTAATCTTTTCCTGTTTGCCTTTGGATGAAGAAGTAGAACTCTCAGCTCCTCCTGCTCCATGCCTGCCTGGACACTGTCATGCTCCTGCTTTGATGATAATGGACTGAACCTCTGAATCTGTAAGCCAGCCCCAATTAAATGTTGTTTTTATAAGAGTTGCTTTGGACATGGTGTCTGTCCACAGCAGTAAAACCCAAACTAAGACAAGAGTGGTACCAAGAGTGGGGTATTCAGATGTCCCTCAACAGAGGAATGGATACAGAAATTGTGGTACAACTACACAATGGAGTACTATTCAGCTATTAAAAACAATGAATTTATGAAATTCTTAGGGAAATGGATGGATCTGGAGAATATCATCCTGAGTGAGGTAATCCAATCACAAAAGAACATACATGGTATGCACTCTCTGATAAGTGGTTATTAGCCCAGAAGTTCAGAATACATGAAGAACAACCCACAAACCATAAGAAACTCAAGAAGGAAGACCAAAATGTGGACATTTCATTCCTTCTTAAAAGGGGGAACAAAATACCCATGGAAGGAGTTGCAGAGACTAATTATGGAGCAGAGACTGAAGGAAGGACAATCCAGCCTGATATAGCTGTCTCCTGAAAGGCTCTGCAGTATCTGACTAATACAGAAGTAGAGGCTCACAGCCATCCATTGAACTGAGTACAGGGTCCCCAAATGAAGGAGCTAGAGAAAGGACCAAAGGAGCTGAAGAGTTTGCAGCCCCTTAGGACAAACAACATTAACTAACTAGTACCCTCAGAGCTCCCAGGGACTCAACCACCAACCAAGGAGTACACATGGTGGGACTGATTGCTCTGGCAGCATGTGTATAGTAAAGGATTGCAAAGTCCGTTATCAATGGGAGGAGAGGCTCTTGGCCCTGTGAAAATTCTGTGCCCCAGTGTAGGGGAATGCCAGGGCCAATAAGTGGGAGAGGGTGG
>NW_022196900.1:59055107-59070470 GCF_008632895.1 Mastomys coucha | reverse complement strand
AGAAATCATATGACATGTAAATAAAGAAAATATCTAACAAAAAAAAAAAAGAGTGGGGTATTGTGTGATAAGCCTGACCATGCTTTTGTTTGGAAGAATGTGGATTTTGGGACTTTGGATTTTGAAAGCAGTGGAATGCTTTAAATGGGGCTTGATGTGCTTTCCTAGTAGGAATATGGAAGACTTTGTAACTGAGAGTAATTTGAATTGTGCAGACCTGGCCAAAGAGGTTTCAGTGAAGAATCTCAGTATGTGGTCTAGAAACTGTTTTTGTGGTATTTTGGTGAAGAATGTGGCTACTTTTTTGCCCTTGTCTGAAGAGTCTGCCTGAGGTGAAGAGAATCAATTAATTGCATTGACAAAGGAAGTCTCAGAAGCAAGCACCCATCATAGACTTTGTTAAGTCTCATGAAGAGTATTTGTAGCAAGCTGAAAAAGGAAAAATATAAAATATATGGTTGGAGTATTAAAGGGGCACCAGGAAGTAAAATGGAGCTGAATCCGGTGTTCAAGGATATCAAATTGAATTAAAGCAGCAGTGACCTTGAGGCAAGACCCCACCCAGCTAAATTTAGGTCAAGGCATGGTAGTACAAGCCTTTAATCTCAGGAGGCAAAACCAACAGATCTCTGAGTTCAAGGCCAGCCTAGAACAGAGCAAATTCCAGGTGAAGAAAATTTAAATCTGGGCTTGGTGGACCACGCCTTTAATCTGGGTGTTTAGGAGACAGGCATGCAAATCTCTGAGTTCAAAGTCAGTCTACACAGCAAGTTCCAAGGCATCGGATCTTAGGCAATGAAGGAGTTGAAAAACAGAAAGCTGGTGATAATGTAATAGAACAAGGCAGGCCATGTTCCAGCTCCAGCAAGCAGCAGAACTTGGCAGCTTTGGCCACATGGCTCTGGCTTTGGAAAAGAAGGGACTACTGGGACAACTGATGTTAGTTAGCTGGAGCTAAGAAATTAGTGGTGATTAAGAAGAGACCAGCTTCACTGAGGTGAAATCTGGGAAGGGTTTTCTGAGAGCACAAAGAAGCTGTGTTCCAGGGCTAGAGAGATGACTCAGAAGTTAAGAAAGAGCACTGGCTGTTCTTCTAGAGGTCCTGAGTTCAATTCCCAGCAACCACATAGTGGCCCTCTGTAGTAGGACCTGATGCCCTCTTCTGACTTGTGGATATACATGCAGACAAAATTCTGTATACATAATAAATAAATCTTTAAAAAAAAAAAAAAAGAAGAAGAAGAAGAAGAGGAGGAAGCTATGTTCCAGAGATAGTCAAGGTTGTACCTCGTGCTGCATCTAGCGTTGGCGTTGCTAATGTGTAAGAGTCACCCAGGTGGTACTAGTTTTGAGGCATGAAGGCGTCATGAAGAACAGGTGAGGCTTGGCACTGTGAGGGGCCCTGGAAGGCCATTGGTGAAGGTGCAACCTCATTGCAACTGAAGGCCCAAAAGTGAAGGAGTCATGTAAAGGAATTGAGGCTTGGCACCATGAAGAGAACCTATGAGAAGCTATTGGTAAAGCCTAGTTGCAGCAGAAGACTCTAATGTATTGGAGATGCCAGTACCATGGGATGGTCACCAAGAACAGCAGCAGCAGTGGAGTGGGTCAACCTGAGCTAAACAACTGAGTTAAACGTGTAAAGCTGTCAAGTTACCACCTGGCGAAACCTAAGTACTTAGCAGTAGTTCTAATTTACCATTAACCACTGAACTACTAGGATGGATACAGCAAGGGAAGATCAAGTAAGTTCAAGATTACATTTTCACCAGAACAACTTGATTTGGTTTCTAGCTTGTAAAGAAAAGGCCGCTTCTTGTTTACTTTAACCTTGAGATTCACTACAGATGACGAGTGAAAGAGGTGCTGAGATGACAGCAAGCTGTAAACATGCAGACGCACATCAGGAAAGAAGAGGCAGTTAAGGACTATGTTCCCCAATCTTAGAGTAATTCCTCAGAAAGGGAGTCAAGCTCCTAGGCACACGGCTGGTAATCACAGCTACTCAGGATGGTAAGACAACAGAATGACCACTCCAGGCCAGCCTGGACTACAAGGTGGGACTGTTCCAAGGAGAAAAGAAAAGAGAAGCATGACAGAAGACAGCGGAGTGGTGGAGGCCCTGTCTTGCAAGTGCAGACGGTTTGTAAGAATGGCTCCGAGAAGCTCATACATTCCAGTGCTTAGTCATCAGGAGTGTAACTGATAAGATCAGAAGGACTAGGAAGGGTGGCCTTGTTGGAGGAAGTGTGTTGCTGAGGTGGCTCATATATTTCAAAAGCTCATACCAGGCCCAGTTCTCTCTCTGCCTGTATCAGGATGTAGCTCTCAGCTACTGCTCCATCTTCTCTCATATGTGGGTCCTAAATTTTAATTCGCATATTGGTAGGGAAACTAGAAAGGGAGCATGAAAGGAGAAAATATCTTAAGGGGCAAGAAGAGAGGAAGGAGGAATGGGGGGCTGGAAATCTGGTCCAACGGTCAAAAGTGCTGTTCGTGGAGAGGACCAGTGTGGTTCCCAGTACCCATGTCAAGAGGTTCACAACTGCCTCTAACTCCTGCTCCAGGGATCCAACACCATCCTCTGGACTCAATCGTGTACATGCCCACACACAAACACACAAAAAAAGTTTGAATTCCTTTTCAAAAAAGGGCTGTGGAATATATAAGGCATGAAAGGAGAAAGGGGCTCTTGGCTGGGGAGAAAGGGAACCATTGGGAGGGAAAGGGGGAGGGAAAGGGTGTGAGAACAAGCATGTGTAAAGTGCCTTAATAAAGCCCTTGCTGACCAGTGAAGTATGCAGACGGTCACTTCCATTCTGCAAGTGATAAAACTACAGGAGAAAGTTAGAAAATCTGCAAAGGTCACAGCAGCAGTGAACAGAGCTGGGGTCTGACCTCTGACCTACAATCTTCACATTACATCACTAAGATTCCTCCAGGTAGATGTGTATATGAAACTAAGGTTAGTGACACTGTTTTAGTGGTTAAGAATAACAATTTCTACGATGTTCTGAGTTCTACAAAACACAAAGCCATACAAACCACACCATGGAACCACTGACAGTTAGAGTGACCTTTTCCTTACACTACAGAAAGAACTACAGAAATGAGATCATGTAAGAGGGGACAAATGAATACTCCTCCCTTCGAGAGATGGTCACTGAGGTCTGAGGTGTGCCAGGATCCACGCTAGATACAGCGTAATCAGAGATGGTCAAAGGGGCAGAAGTAAAATTTCCAGTTGAAGACAAATTCAAATCTCCTTTTTATTGCTTTTCAGCTACACACATATAGCCAGTTATTATTGCCAAGACCTTTCAGTTTTTACCTAGAACTGATGTCACAGTAAGTTTTAGTGAAAAAAATACAGATTAGTGAGGGGTTTGCAGCCCCTTAGGACGAACAACAATATGAACTAAGTAGTACCCTCAGAGCTCCCAGGGTCTCAACCACCAACCAAAGACTGCACATGGAGGGTTCTGATTGTTCAGGCAGCATGTGTATAGTAGAGGATTGCAAATTCAATCATCAATAGGAGGAGAGGAGCTCGGCCCTGTGAAAGTTCTGTGCCCCAGTGTAGGGGAATGCCAGGGCCAGAAAGTGGGAGAGGGCGGGGTGGCAGGCATGGGGTAGTGGGAGGCAACAGGGGTTTGTTTTGGTTGTTTTTGTTTGTTTCTTTGTTTTTTGGAGGGAAAACTGGGAATGGAGAAATTTACATATAAATAAAGAAAATATCTAAAAAATATATAGAGAGAGAGGGATTAGGAAACAGGGCAAAAATACTGTCCACTCATGATGCTGTTTTTTTAGCTTATATCCATCCAGAGGGGTTTCCAAGATATACAGTGTTCTTGTGTCAGACTTGTAATTTAGGGCGTGGCAAGATGTCTCCATGGGTGAAAATGCTTGTACAAAGCCTGACAACCTGAATTTGATCCCTGGAACCTACATAAATGTGGAAGGAGAAGACCAACTCTACAGAGCTATCCTCTGACCACTACAGGCACGCTGTGGCATGGTTGCACCCCCATATTATTACACATGATAAGAATAAATACAATTTTAAAATGTTTAAAAATTAGAAGTTTTAGATTAATAGCAAAACCTAGCTAATTGGGTATGTGTATGGATAATTTTCAGAACTGTGAAACTTCAAAGATGAGATTCAATATGCAAGAGATGAAGAAAGTGGTGTTTGAAGAACACCATATGAAGAAGCACCACCAGACAATCTATATTAACTATAATAAACAATAAAACCAAGCCAAAATTATCCGTACCATTGTTTGACTGGTAAATTAAGGGTAATTTCTTGCCAGTGTCTCTGAGCTTCATAATCACCAAACATAGGTGGTTTTCCAGCACCTAGAATGAAAACCAAAAAGAGAATAATAATGAACTTTTAGCATACTGTGTAGGCCTTTTTTTTCCTTATAAAAATGTCCTATATTGCTGGGCAGTGGTGGCGCACGCCTTTAGTCCCAGCACTTGGGAGGCAGAGGCAGGCGGACTTCTGAGTTTGAGGCCAGCCTGGTCTACAGAGTGAGTACCAGGACAGCCCGGGCTATACAGGGAAACCCTGTCTTGCGGGGGACAGGGGGAAGGAAGTCCTATATTACAGGGATAATACAAGCTAAACAAAGAATGCAGGAGTTACCAAGGTCAAAGATGAGGCCTGAATCTAATACTGCAAGTCACCAAGTGACCACATGATGGGCAAGTTCCTTACCCTCCCTAAGCTCAAGAACCACACAGCCTACTCAGAGAACCCCTAGTGCAAATACCAGATAGGTGAACACCCAGCAGAGAGCCCAGCACAGCAGGCCCTCAGGAAGCAGGGCCACTGGAGCACCTCAGTTTATTACTAGGACAGGGCATGCATGATTGTTTTGTTTTTTTCAGTTTTAATTTGCTAGCACAGCTTTAATCTCAGCACTGAGGAGGCAGAGGTTAGATGATCTTTATGAATTCAAAGCCAGCCTGATCTACACAGTGAGTTCCAGAACAATCAGGAATACACAGTGAGACTCTGTAATAAATAAACAAGCAAACAAACATGTGCGCACGTGCACACACACACAAAATCCAACAATGTTGGGGGAAATATAATGTATAGAAATCAGAGGACGCCTCTCAAGAGGCAGGTATCTCTTGCCACCTTATGGGATCCAGAGACTCGAGCTGTCCAGTGTGCATGCAAGCACCTCTACCCAATGATTATCTTGCCAACCACCAGGCTTACTTTGACTTTATGAGAAAAACTGCCACCAACACAGTGGCTTACATGTGAAATGTCCTCTCAAGACCCATGTTGGAGCGCGTGGTCCACAGCTGGAGGAGCTGTTTTAGAAGGCTGTGGAACCTTTCAGAGTTAGAGACTTGAGCAAGTGGGTCAGTGGGGCAGGGCCTTAAGGCCTGCTAGCCACACCCTACTCCAGGCCTCTTCTCTTCCCTCTGGGGATTCAGCATGAGCAGCCTTTTCCCATTGCTGCCACAGTGCCTTCCCCATAGTGACTTGCCAACCCTCAAACTGGAGGGAAGATAAACTCTTGTGTGGCTTCATGTACAGCATTTGGTCACAGCGATAAGAAAGGTAACAATGCAAATACTTCAGGAAAGTATGATAAATTAACTACAAACATCTGCCTTCACAAAGTGAAAATAAAAAACTTAAGGTTGAACAGAGAATTTAAAACAGGCTATGTATTGATAAGGATCAGACTACTATCAAATGATTTATATAAAAACTCAAAAGGCCAATGAGATATCTCAGTAGCTAAAGCAACCTGCCACCAAACCTGCGGTCAATCCCTAGACCACACATGGCGGAAGTGAGAACCAATTACTAAGTTGTCCTGACTTCCACACGACAAGCACCACACACAATAAGTAAATAAACAGATTTAAAAAAAAAAAAGTTTGTAATTTATTATCTTCAAAGTTATAAATAAGGGGTAATAAACCTTTAATAACTAACATGTATGTCTAGTGCTAAATACAATGATCCCGTGAACTAAGTGTTATTATTTCCCTACTTGAAGACTGGGGAAAAGAGGAAATCGTCACTTACGCAGTAAAAGCACGTTCCAGATCTCAACCAGCAACTTGCCTCTAGAACACGTCCTCTCGTTTTAATCTTTTTTTTAAGAGTACCTTTTTAATGGTTTACTTTTATTTTCTGTGCACCGGTGTTTTGCCTCAATGTATGTCTGTGTGAGGGTGTCAGATCCCCTGGAACTAGAGTTACAGATGGTTGTGAGCTGCCATGTGGATGCTAGAAATTGAACCTGGGTCCTCTAGCAGAGCAGCCATCTGTCCAGCCCCTAAAAGCACATTCCTAACTCCTGTCCTATCATGCCCGCATAGATGACAAACCTCCATCTAGCAAAGAGAAAGCACCTATTAACAAGCAGTTGACCGCTGAAATGTGAGGAAGCCCAAAAAAGTACAATAGAGTCACAGGCTTTAAGTAAAATCAAAATCAAAGTGGCCATCTATAGGTCTAACCTACTCAAAAGATATGTCCCACTGAATAAGGACAGATCCTGCTCACTGAATCTAGCCCAGACTTAGAAAAGGTGTTTGCTTTGGTGGCTAGATTCTACCAATGGTAGAATTTCTGAGGAGACCACCTGTAGTTATGGGAAAAGCAGACTAACAGTTCGGTACACTATATATGCATGTTTACAGACATGTACATGAGTAACTGGCACAAGAAATGACCCACAGTTCAAACACACTTGTACATATGTGACTCCCTGTCTCTCAGAATGTCTAACTCATCTTTGTCTCCTCAGGACATGTTCACCTAGTGCCTCTCAGAGCACCTGGCAGATTCCCAGTGACTGCTGACATAGCAAAGACGCTGGTGTAGCTAGTGTGGCACAGCAAGGCTTTTTATTCTAACGATGTGAGTCCTTCGGTTCCCACTCAGTGAATGCTCAGCATCCATTTGTGATGGCAGACTAGTATGCCAAGGCTGTTTGAATATAAAGCCCATGTACTGGCTCTTGCCCCAAACACCTTTACCGTATGGCACTTTAAAACTTTTGTTCATTGTTTACTCTCTATTCTATATATAACTTCTATCAGTTCATACATACTGCCTTCAAGAATTGTCTTAGAGGACCAGGGAGAGGGCTCTACGGGTAAAGTGCTTGCTACTGAATCCTGCTGGTCTGAATTTGATCCCTGGAACCCATATAAAAAGCTGAATGTGGCAGCGCACATCTGTAATCCCAGTATCTTTAAAGCAAGGGAGAAGGTAGAGCAGAAGCATCCAGAAGCCTTTGGGCCAGCTAGCCTGAAACAGTAAGAGCAATCCTGCCTTAATGAGGGAGTAGGGGAGAACACACTCCCTCAGGTCATCCTCACATCTGCACTTACACTCACACACTAAATAATCTTTAATCACCTCAGGGGTATGGCTGTATCTTAGTGATAGAATGTGCCTAGCATGTACAAGGTTCAATTCCTAACGCCAAAAAAAAAAAAAAAAAAAAAAAAAAGAGTTGAATTGAGTTGAGTGTAATACAAGAATCACTTCAAAAGTTAAGAATGAATGGGGCAAGGAAGACAGCATACATCTTTATTCTTCTACTTGAGAAGTAGGGATAGAAAGATCTCTGTGAGTTTGAGACCAGCCTTGTCTACTTTAGGCCAGCCAGAGCTACATTTTGAGACCCTTATGTGTGTTATGTGTGTGTGAATCTAGTTCAGTGAACACAACCACTGAATATATAGTTTCTTTGAAAAGACAAAAGGAGGGTTTCTTATTTTTTTTTCAATGCCATTAGGATAATAAATTCAGAAAACATTTTGGTAATTCCCTATACCTGAAGAAAAAAAAAAATCAAACTATCTTGATTTCCTAAACTACTCTAGAAATCGTGCAGTAGATGTGGAAGAATTTATTACTGCTCTCTAGCAAACAGAAGAATGGATAACGACTCTCTTCAGGGTTGGGAAACAAGTTTTTACCCAGAGTCTGACCTACTTCAATAAATTCAGCTGACACTGGCTATGAAATTAGTACTTAAGTTTTTAAAACTGCTAAAGTGCCCTCAAAGCAACCCAGAGGACAGCCCAACTGTGCCTGTGGGAGCTTCACTCAGAAGGGCAAAAGGATTCCTTCCACAGTGATTAAGTCTACACACTTACTCACAGGAGAATGAGAACCACAGAAAGACAACACAGCAACGACCGACGTGCATTGACAGAATCCCAGCTCTGTCACGTTCCCAGGAAGAAGGGAGTAAGGAGGACTAAAAATGTTCACTTTATTAAATGCTAACTTATTCAAAATGGTGTTTAAATATGAATAAGCAGTCTGTCAGCAATGCATACTTTACAGTAAGCTTTAAACTTTCTAAGAAAAGAGTCGACTGCATTTTTTCTATGAATTTCATCTCTTGTTTCTGGTAAGAACATGTAGTCGTTCACAAATAGGAGTGGTTAAGCCAAATGAATTTAACCAATTAAATCTCATGCTGTCACGGCTTTTAATAAATGATATTTTGCAAAAGCTGATTTTTTTTTAGGTTTATTTTTTTAAAGGTCTTTTTTTTTTAAAGACTTATTTATTTCATGTATAAAAATACTGTAGCTGTTTTCAAACATACCAGAAGAGGGCATCCTATTACAGATGGTTGTGAAATGTTGCTGGGAATTGAACTCAGGACCTCTGGAAGAACAGTCAGTGTTCTTAACCCCTGAGCCATCTCTCCAGCTCCCTTATTTATTATATGGAATACACTGTAGCTGTCTTCAGACACACCAGAAGAGGGCATCAGAACTCATTACAAATGGTTGTGAGCCACCATGTGGTTGCTGGGATTTGAACTCAGGACCTCTGGAAGAGCAGTCAGTGCTCTTAACTGCTGAGCCATCTCTCCAGCCCAAAAGCTGATTTTTAAATGACTTTTTCCTTAGCTACCAAAATGAGTTGGGGTTGGAGTCAGGGGAAATAACAAACAAAACTCTAATGTTGTTATAATACTTTAGGTAGAATGCGAGAGGCATTGGTAAATCTCTGTGAGAGGTCAGGCAGGGGTGGCACACACCTTTAATCCCAGCACTTAGGAGGCAGAGGCAGGAGGATTTCTGAGTTCAAGGCCAGCGTGGTCTACAGAGTGAGTTCCAGGACAACCAGGACTACATAGAGAAACCCTGTCTCAAAAAACAACAACAACAAAAAATCTCTGTGAGAAATAACAAACTAGTACTAAATAAAAACCTGTCTATTCTCCATAGCTTATTTAATGCAACATATTCAGTATCTTAGTTCTGAGAAAAAGCAAGACTAAAAACAAAATGGGGATAAATTTCAGAAGAAATTAAATTACAATAATGTATTTAAGTAGTTTCCTAAATGATGTATACACTTCAAAGGAAGAATAATTCAGTAAAACTAAAGAAAGCTAACCTGAATTTCTATATTTTAATGTGACAAAGATTTGGACATGCTACCCAAAGTACAGTTGGTGACACAATGCAGATGTTAAGCAATCTGCTGAAGTATTTATTGACACTCCTGCTTTGTATAAAAGCTCAGAGAAATTAAATAACTTCCCCAAGATTAGGCAACTCACAGGTAAATTACTAAGATTTGAGCCCATGCTTACTACACCACATTCAAGCGACTTTAAACTTTCTCAAAATTACAAATTCATCTGAGGGGCAGGGGTGGAAGAAAAGTTGCTGGCACAAATCAACATCCATGTTTGGATGCATGGAGCTATCACAATGACTCAGCCGCTGTACCATGACAACACAGCCCCACCGTGTAGCCAAGTTGGTCAGGTCCTCTCTTTCTCAGAAGCCTTGGAGCAGAGTCACACAAGCACTGACTGGAATCAAGTGATCACACTTGAACCCTGTCGTCATTTATTAGTTGTCTTGGTTTTTTTGGGGTTTTTTTTATTTTTTTTTATATGTATGGATGTTTTGCCTGCATGTATATCTGTGTACCACATGTGCATGGTGCCTACGGAGGCCAGAGAGGATGCTGGATCCTCTGAAAATGGAGCCACAGCCAGTTAGTAGCACCAAGTGGGTGTCAGGAGCCAAACCTAGACACCTTGAGCCATCTCACCAGCCCACTTTCTTTCTTATTCCAAATTATGTTCAGATGCATTAGTCCTGGCGAATGATCAGTGTGGGCTAAATATCCAGTGTCATGACCATCACTGGTCAGGACTGCCCCATTTTGTATTTATACATATAGCTATTTCCCATCTTCAGTGGATCTGTTAAATACTAAAATGTGCAGTGCCAGTCATCCTAAATGCTCAACATTCACTTGCTACGAGTTCTATTCTGTCTCTTTACCTCTGACCTTTTTCCTACCATCTTTTTTATCACCAGAAAATTCTACAACCAGATAAATGTAAAACCTAAACTCTGCCATTTCCAAAATGGCTATGCTGAGTTACATCCTGGTTCTCTTTTCTCCCCAGGACACTTCTCCACAGACACAATCAATTGTTCATTTTTTTCCTCCCATTTTTATTCCTTTTGAAGACTTTTTTCAATCTTAATTCTTTTTTGTGCTTAAGATCACTCTAACACTACATAGTGGTAGCTGTATTCTCTTATGTTTCCCTCAAACCCTTAAGTCAGACATCTTATCTCAAATCCGCTCTGGTGTGCTTTTCATCAGTCACTTCTGTCACCCTTGTACCTCAAACATAACTAAATTATCACTTCTTACAATGACTGATTATCTATGTGAAACTGAATTCTATGGCATCGATATTCACTTTACATTTCAAGCACCCAGCACATGTGATACCTGCCACAAAACAGTAATTACAGACCTGCAGGACTGAATTTGATCCCATCTCCAGGCTGCAGGATCAAGCTCCATCCCTCATTTCAATTGTACTCTGCTCCACTGTTTCCTTTCTCAATCTAGTAACCTGCCTCTCCACCACAAACATCAACAAACACAAACCCTGGACTCTGAGGCCATCTTCAAGGACTAGCTGAAGACAAAATCACACCTCAATTTGTCATACTACAGTATGACAAGCTAGAGTACATTTTTGTCTTCTCACATAACACAGTATATTTACCTCTTACACTTTTTCATTATAATTAGATGGATATATTTCCTCAATCATAACAATAAGAACTCAAATTCCTCGATTTCAGTCAACTAGGACTATTTCCCAATCTTTGAGACAGGAAAAGGACACTACCTGAGTAAGAATTGAGAGAAACCGCCCACCGCACAGTGAGTCCTATCAAGACCACGACTGTCATCCAGGACCAGCTCTCCATAGCTCTTCAAACTCGGGGAGGAAAGCAAAAGCCAGGGCTACAATGCTTCCTCCAAAGCCAGTCACTTGTCTCCTTCTTCAAAGCGATGTCACCATCCCTGCAGTTAGGAGCGTGAGAGGATCTTAAAGGATGCTTTGCTTCAAAACAATGAAAACTTGATCATGTCTTTATAGCCTAGGGAGAAAACACAAAGAACCAAGACTTAACTCAGCACAGCACCCCAACAAAGAACACGTGGGGCCACTCCAGAGGTGGTTCTGGAGCAGTAGATTGGGCGAGCTACCGAGGGCTCCAGGACTGAGACACATACCACAAACAACAGTTCTTTTAAGATAAGATAGACAAAGGCTTGGGGATTGTTTTGTTTTGTTTTGTTTAAAGGCAGGTTTATTTGGAAGCTGCTCTCAGGTGGGAGAGTTCACTGGCCCCTAGGACCAAGGCCAGAGAAGTTGCCATGGGGAAAGGGGAGGGGCTAAGGGAGGGGGGGCTGGGCCCTCAGTTCTGGACTATAACCTACAAAGTAACTTTTCCCCTAAGGTTAGTTATGGCTATGGTGCTGATCACATCGACAGACAGCGAGCGCTAACACAGCGAGCACTAACAACTAGGGTAGATGTCTTCTGATTGTCCTCTGTTCCAGATCATCTGAGTTTCTAGGTACTTCTTCAGGAAAGTCTACAAAAACAAAAAACAAACAAACAAACAAACAAAAAACCCAAGCCTTTTGATAAGAGGAATGATCAGCATCATGAATTTATAAATGTTAGAAAATTTAATAGGTATCATGCTGCCCAGCTTGCCAAAAACACAATGGTGGGAGACCAGCTACATGAGAGATGAAACACTCAAGTACAAAAAGGTTTCTCTAGCAACTATGGAGAAAATCTAACCCTACATCTAACAAGGATTTATAAATTCAAGTATATTCAAAGCACTGTATTTAAATGTGTGGGGGGGGGAATCAAGTGTGTGCTCACTGACAAGAAGTCAATGGATAGCTAAAACTCTTCAGTTCTGCATGGACCTATGAATGATGGCCCATTTAACAGACACGTTGATTATCAGCAAGAAAACATGGTAGGAGTGTAGTCCAGTGGTAGGTCCTGGGTTCAATACCCAACATCAATAAACATAAACACTGAGGGGCAGACTGTGAAAATGAGAGCTGCCCAAACACAAACAGGCTTCGCAGGAAGGACGTTCCTCTTCAAGTTCAAACGGGAACTGGCTGACTATTTGATGGTGGCATTTGAGATGTGGAGACAGGATCTCACTATGTTGCCTAGAGTGGTCACCAACCGGGAATCCTCCTGCCTCAGGATCCTAAGCACTAGGATTATAGGTATGTACCTATAGGAATCTTGAAGATTTATTTTTTTAATTGTGTGTGTGGTATATGCATATGTCCACAAGAGTGCAGGTGCCCTCAGAGGCCAGAGGTGGCAAATTGCCTGGAGCTAGAGTTACAGGCAGGTGCTGGGAATCGAACTCAGGTCCTCTACAACAGAAGCACTCTTAACTGTTAACCAGACTCCGCAGCGCCCCCATTTTTAAGAGTCAGAAAAAAATGACTAATTTTTTTTAGTCAGCGTCTCCCTGCTACATGCTGACACTTTTACAGAGCCTCTCTGACATCAATCATCAGTCCAGTGACTATCCTATCCCATGCCTTCTAGCCCAGCATTTTCCTAGCCCAGAGGCAGGCAAATCTCCAAATTCAATACCAACCTGGTCCACAAATCGAGTTCCAGGACAATCAGGGATACACAGAAAAACCCTGTCTCGAAAAAATTTATTTTTTAAAAAAAAAAGAAAAGCACCATTCTTGCCAACAAGCCAGTCTGGTGGGAGCATTTTTTTTTTAATTGAAGTTCTCTTCAATTAAAGTTTCTGACTCTAGCTTGTCAAATTGACAGTAAACTAGCCAAGACACATATATGGTACTATAAATTAAGGAAAAAAAAATACCTGAGGGTGGAGGGAGGGTTAGTGAGGATGGGGGCTCTCTGGAGAAGTATTGTGAGATGAAATGAATATTGTTATTTGAACTGAGAAACAGTAAAAAGATGCGTTCACTGGGTGAGTAATTAATGAGGAACAATTTCCAGTACAGTTATGTACAGTGTAGTTCTGCAAGCATGTTATTCCAACAAAAGAACTTAGGAAATGCCATTCACCTGTTATTCAGAACAAAATTGCTATGTGAGCAAAGATCATCTCTAGTCATTTCAATGTCCTTCCATCCTTTGAGCGCGAGCGCGGCTGGCAGAAAGCAGGAACCCACTTGAATAGAGAAGACAGTAGGGGTGGACAAATGTGGGCAGGTGAAGGGAAGAGAGAGTGAGGGATACTAGATTTTCGGAAGTCCTGTGTGGTTATTCAGTGAAACACAGGGTCTCACCGTGTTGCTCTGGCTAGCCCAGAACTCTCTAATGTAGAATAGACTGGCCTGGAAACCCGAGATCCGCCTGCCTCTGCCTCCCTGTGCCACCATACCGGCTATTTCCCCCTTAAACTGTGACTGCTGGGCCACCTGCAAGAGCAACTCAGCAACTTTCTCAGGAGGCCACGCACAGGTAGCAGGCACATCCCGACAGGAGCCAGGTCGCCAAGTCCCAGGCTGTTTCTTTTTCCTGCTAAGGTAACCTCGGGACATCCGCCTTGGGAGGGTCAGACCCGTAGGACGGCGGGGACAGGGTCGCCGGGGCCACTCCGGCCAGGCCGCGTCAGCTCTGCAGGACGGCCGCACGCCGGGGGTCTAGGGGATGGGCGAGACCGCCCAGCAAGCCCCCGAGACGCCCGCTCGAGCCGGCTGCCGGGACCTCCAGATGCCAACCGCCTCTAGACCTCTGCAACCCCAAGCTCTTACCAGCCTCTGGTCTCCGGAATTGGCGCCCGCAGAGAAGCAGCAAATGCGCCTGCGCACTCAGAGCCCAAAGATCACGCGCGCCCCCAGCGGCCCTCACGGGGGCGAGCCCGTAAGGCGAGGGGGCGGGGTGATGGGCGGAGTCATCGTGGAGGGGCTGGACGGGGAGAGCCGGACTGCCACGTTTCGGGAGGCGGGGTGCGAGCCCTGGAATTCGAGAAGCCTGGCGGCCGGGGTTAGGTCAGGGGCAGGTGGAAAGCCCCTTGCTCCTCTTTCCCGGGACCGCGGCCAAAGCTCGAGCGGCTGCTTAGCCCACGGATTCCTGTGAGGGGCGGCTCCCGCGCGCTTCGCAGTGGCGAGCCCTTGGCCAGTCCTCATCCCGAGTGGCAGATCTTCTTCCTGGGCCAGTGCCCTCCAGCAGCCACCAAGCCAGCCTACTTTCTTAGAGCTAAGCAAAGACTACTTGCCTAGTAAAGTTGGGAAGTTGCTTCTAGTGAGAAACCATTTCTAGAGCCTTTGGGTTGAGCCTGTGAGCAGCAATAGCCACACGTGGTGACTTTCTCACCTCTAGGGAGGCTGAGGCAAGAGGACGGAGAGTGAGAGGGTCAGCCTGAGATACATAGCAAGACCCTGTCCCCGACCCGCCAAAAAAAAAAAAAAAGCTCTGTCCCAGAATAGACACTGCATGATCCATCAGGCAACTTGAACCAACAGTTCCCACATTTGCCAAAAATAATATATCCCTCCTTCCCTCACACCCTGCTTTTGAATTGTGCCATTTTGTAGACACCAACTCCGACATAAGTGAAAACAAATATTGAGTATTGCTAGGACTGCTTTACTTGCTTGGGAGGGAGGAGAGAGAGAGAGAGAGAGAGAGAGAGAGAGAGAGAGAGAGAGAGAGAGAGAGAGAGAGAGAGAGAGAGAGAGAGAAGTACACAGGTAACTGTGTGTACTTGAAGAGGTCAAAGGTCGATGTGGGTGTCTTCCTCTATCCATCCCTACCTTATTTTACTCAACTTGGAGCTCACTGTTTGACTACACTGGCTGGCCAGTGATCTCCAGTTATGTTTGTCAGTCTTTGCAACATGAGTCGGCTTTACTACATGAGATCCTGTCTCAAAAGAAAAAAAAAATTACCATAGAAATATGGCAAGCTATGTCTCTGTGCTCATAAAATTATCTTCAAAAAGCATTTCCCATGCAAAAAA
>NW_022196900.1:59047836-59055089 GCF_008632895.1 Mastomys coucha | reverse complement strand
AAAAAAAAAAAAAAAAAGAAAGAAAGAAAGAAAGCAGCATAACGAAGTTACATTAGTGATGTACACATTAGGAGTTAAGACAAGACTTGGGCTCAATGTAAACTGTCAGGAAAGTTTTCTTCCTGAATGAGCCACCTTAGCTTTGAAAGAAAAATCGGACGCAGGTAAATAAAGCCAATAGCATGGGTGTCTGAATCTAAACAATGGAAATTGACACTAAAACCATGGCAACTGAAAAAGTGCAGAACTCTGTAACCACTGGCATATACGGTGGTCAGTGAAAGGTGGTGTTATGAGGAACTCGGAGCTCCAGGCTGTGGTGGTGAAGTGGCCCATTAGTGACATTTAGTAGGGAGTCAAGTGTATGTAGTGCTGGGCTGGAGGAAAATTAAACTGGCGATAATGGAGGAGTCAGAGGGAAGGGTTATGGTTAGACAAGGGTGAGAACGAGGAAGGGTCAATGGGACAGGGGATGTGTACAGGTCTCTGTAATACACGAAGTGTGCAGGAAAGCAAAGTGAAAGGAGAGGATATTATGGGATGGTCCCCAATGGGGTGCGAGTTGGGAAGCTTGGAATTGATTTGGAAGAAGCTGCTAGACTGTAGTGAATTTGATGTGAGGTCAACAAAACAAAATACTAGTACTTGTGTGCCACCTGTGAATCAGAACCTAGGAAAGACGCTGGAGCTGAAGATAGAATGTTTTTATTTGCTGAAGAAGTAAGGGAGCTAATGGAGAGGGGAAATAAACAGCTGTACTTAAGTGAGTATGTGTTTAACTGGCAAGGAGGGAGGTGAGCTGACGAAGTCTTTAGCAAGCTTGCACGTGTTGTCTGAAGCCCAGCACATTGCAAGATCGTATATATGAAACACCTTGGGAACAAGAACCATGCGTGGCACACCAAAATTCATGTGTTAGAGTGTTCAAGCTTCTGCCAATTGAAAGATGAAGCATTGCTATGTTACATCCCCCTGAGACCAGAAGAAAATGGCAAGCTACTATTTAAACTAGTAATGGTCATAAAACACGTAACTCAGAAAGACGAATTTGAAAATACATATCAAAATGATAAAAAGTTATTAATGTCCTCTTCCTGCCTCTCAAGCCAAATAGTTTTTGACCCAGTGTTTATCTTGGAGTTGGTAAATTGTTCATTGAAATAATAGGAGTGTCGAAGCCTCCAATTCGTAACTGAACGGCCCAGCACTGTGATCTACATACTTGTCCTGCTCTTCCTCAGTAGGTACTATCTTTCCTCTCTGACTGTGCCATGCCTATAAGTCACAGAGGCTAAATAAATGTTGTGAATGACAACATTTACCATCAGCAAGAAAATAATGATATAGCACAACTGTTGAGCAAATCCAGCTCTCAGACACATGAGACAGTAAGTAGTTAAGAACTGTTGTTATCCAGGGGCTGAAATGATGGCTCAGCAGTTAAGAGCGCTTGTTGCTCTTGCATAGGACCTCAGTTCAGTTCCCAGCACCCACACAGTGGCTTAGAACACAAGCATGAAGACCTGAGTTTGCATCCTCCACACCCACACAAAAGGTCAGGCGTGGCCCTGCACCTTCACTGGGAAGGAGGATATGCAGCCAAGGAATTACTGGGACTTGCTGGGCCTAGCCAAAATACAGTCCCAGGTTCAGTTCCCCCTTGTCTCAAGGGAGTAGGGTTGGAAGGAATAGAGGATACTCAATGCCTAGATCGAGGCTACCATCTTCATTATCTGTTCCTTGACAAAGAGGGAGGGGCCCCCAAGCCCTTTCCCGCCTAAGCCACTTGCTACTTGAGTTCTCAGCCTGTCTGCGCATCCAGCTTTCCCCATCTGTCCACTCTGGGGACATAGCAGTTGATTACAGCCTCCCTAGTTTGTTTGTTCCTTGTTATCAGGCCCTTGGGGTAGTCAATAGGTTCCCTCTCAAACTGGCACCCACACATAGGCCTCCTCTTCTCTGCTGACCCCTGCCAAAAGGTCACTGTGTCACATGAACCCCAAAGACATTTGAGGCTTGCAAGAACTGTGGAGTTGGCCTGAGGATAGGACTGCCAGACTCTCAGCAGGGCCATCTGGTTTACCTTTTGGATGAGGTTTCCACTTCCCATCCCCAGGCCAGGAGCCGCACAGCCCAGCGCTGTGCCGCTTACTGATTATTGCTCATCTGACTTCATGTTCTCTTTCACTATTCCACTGTCTTATCAAGCACTTTGTGGGGTGTATGAGTATGCATGTATATGTGGGGAGTGTGTGTGTGTGTGTGTGTGTGTGTGTGCACATATGGGGAAGCACTTTTGGGGAGTGCACATGTGACAGGTGTGAGTTGGGGATGTGAGTGTGTGTGTGTGTGTGTATGTGGGCTGTGTGTTGCTGTGTGTAGGGTGTGAGTGTGTGTGAATGTGTGTGAGGAGAGTATGTGTGTATACGTGGTGTGTGTATGAGTGAGAAGGGTGTGAATGTATGTTTATATGTATGTGTGGGGCGCATGTACATGTGGAGAATGTATGTGTATGTGCACATGTGTGTGTGCACATATGTGTGAGAATGTGCACATGTTGGGGGGTGAGGGAGGAGTATGAGTATATGTGTGTGTGTATGTGTGGGCTATGTGGGACTGTGTGTGGAGTGAGGATGTATGTGTAAAGTGTGTATGACTGTGGGGGGAGGGGTAAATGTATGTGTATGTGTGTATATCTATGGTGGGTATGAGTAAGAAGGGTATGAATGTATGTGTATGTGTGGGGTGTGTTTGAGTATGAGGGATGAGTTTTGTGTGTATGTATGGGAGATATGAGTGTATGTGTATGTGGGAGATGAGTGTATGTATGGGGGGTGTATATGTATGAGTGTATGTGTATGTGGGGAGTGAGTGTATGTATGGGGGTGCATGTATGTGTATGAGTGTATGTGTATGTGTATGTGTATGTAGGGGGTGAGTGTATGTATGGGGGGGTGTGTATGTGTATGAGTGTATGTGTATGTGGGGGGGTGAGTGTATATATGTGGGGGGTGTATGTGTATGAGTGTATGTGTATGTGTATATATATGTGTATGTGTATGTGGGGAGGTAAGTGTATGTATGGGTGTGTGTGTGTAAGTGTGTATTTATGTGGGGGTGAATGAGGAGTGAGTGTGTATGTGTGTACCTTTCAGAAGATGCTCTAATATGGTGTCTTAATGGTTGTTACTGGTTAGTTGCCTGGTTTGTGGGATTTCGTTTTTCATTTTTGCTCCTGTATTTATAATGCTTCCCCTTTTACTATATTCTTATTATTTTTAAACCTGTTTTACTTTTAATAACTGAAAATAATAACAAATCCCTTCACCATGTGAATGAATAAATTATGTCGTACTCAGAATACTGCTTAGCAAAATAAATCACTGACACACACTAACCCAGGTTAGGGTCACAATGATTATTTCTGGTGAAAAAAGCCACACGCAAAAAAAAAAAAAAAAAAAGGTCTTGTAAAAATTGTGTCAATTCATTTACATTCCTAGAAATGATATCACTCAATAGTGGCAAAATCAGCATTCTCCTGGGCTGTGGAGAGAGGAAGGGAGAAAGGAGACTACATCAGTGAGTGCGAGGAAAGAGTTGTGAGGGACTGACCTGTATGCACATTTTCAGATAAGAGAGCTTTAGAATCTGCTTGTAGCAATTTTTATCAAATTGTGTGTTTGAAGTATTAGGTAGTTCATTAGATGTCAATTATATTTTAATAGAGCCATTAAACATGTGGACAGTGACAGGTGTGTTTCAGGTCCAGGAACTTAGGTCCAAGACTGAAAACTGTAGACTAGCATACTGTCTACTGTAAATCCACTATCGTCTCCAAGTAAGAGACGAGTCTGGCTCAGCAGATAGTCATTAAGATAAGATTACTTCTTCCCCAATTGAGCCAAAAAAGTGAAGAAGCAGGAAGCAGGAACAGAGACAGATTAGAAATAACCCGGTTTTTTTTTTTTTTTTTTTTTTTTTTTTTTTTTTTTTTTTTTTTTTTTTTTTTTTTGGTTTTTCCAGACAGGGTTTCTCTGTGTAGCCCTGGCTGTCCTGGAACTCACTGTGTAGATCAGGCTGGCCTCGAACTCAGAAATCTGCCTGCCTCTGCCTCCCAAGTGCTGGGATTATAGGCGTGTACCACCACTGCCCAGCAATAACCAGGTTTTTATGCACATAACTGTTTGAGAGGGGAGAGTTAAGGCAATAGTGAGGGGGGAGAGAATGTCTGCGTAAAGCAGGGGCAGCATGCCAGGTTCAGAGATGGAGAATACTGACGAGGACCTAGTCAGCCTGGTGAGCAGCCAATCAGGAGAGGGCAGGTCATCTACTGTCCTTACTCTTTGTATAGCATGTGTCTAAATAGACTACAAAGTTTTAGAATAGGGACAACAGCAGTGACATCACTGTCTCTGTCCCCTTCAAGTCTGTCCATGAAATTGCATGCTCTCAGATCGTGGTTTTGAGTGGGTCTGCCAAACCCGTCCCCCTCTGTTCAGTGGAGCTGAGGATCTCATAAACACCAGGGTGCTGGGAGCGGAACAGGGAAAATGATGAGCTACATTGCCAGAGCCAGACGTTCTCGCAGCGATTCTAAAGTGAGAAGCTGGGACTGTAGCGATTTGCTAAGCACCTGGCTCTTCCCACATGCTGGCTGGGCAGCGACAGGTGTGCTAAAGGTAAACCAGGGTGATTTCATGCCCATATGTCCTGACTACCTGGTGCTGACACTGGGAGGCTGGGTATGCCAATGGCTGTAACTGAAGCTGGTGGGTCCCTCACAAAGAGCTGTCATTCAGCTGTTTATTAGGGACCCCAAATGAGAGCTGAAGAATGGATCTAGTATGAAAAGTGTGATTGCAAGTTTCAGTTGGCCCAAAAACTTACTACACATGGTAGAGGCAATATGACCATGGGGTGGTAGGTTCCCAAAACCAATGTAGCTGTCGTTTGAAACAAGAGGAGAGTAGAAGATGATGGCCTTGTTGGAAGGATGGCTGGTATCCATATCCTTGAGTTCAGCAGCAGGGTAGGATGATGAATTAATTGCACAGATGCTGCCTGCTAACATAGTTGGGAGTACAGGATGTAGTCCATGGAGGACCCCCAAGTTGAGGAACATTCATGGGAAAGGTGGTATTCTACTTTTCAGTAAAAACCTGAACTATGGGAACAGAGAGGTGGTTGGGCAGGAAAGGCATTGTCATGAAGCCTGAGTTCAATCCCTAGGACCACATGGTGGAAGGAAAGATTTGACTCCTGAAAGCCATCCTCTGCACAAACATACACACAATAGATAGACAGACAGATAGACAGACAGACAGACAGACAGACAGACAGATAGACAGACAGATGATATATAAAAATAAACGAGATTTTAAAAGATCCTCCAATAAGGGCCTCGGAGTGGTTTCTAAGCCAGAAGAATAAGCAGATTGGAACTGGAATGAGGCAAGAGGCACTGGATGTAAGTGGGATGATGGAGAGTATCAGCATTTATAGTGGGCCTCTGCTGCACAGAGGAATGGGAAAGAGCTTGTGCTGCAGCCTGGAAGAGACCTCAAATAGCAGCTTGAGGAAAAGGGTCATGTCTAACTCATCACCACAGGCACTAAAGATGGCTGCCAGATCAGGCTCTGCATGGGCTACTGTGGTGGAAATGAATGGGGGAAGGAAAGAGCATGAGGGGAATCTATGCACACTGGTGTTAGGGATCCCTTCTGCAAGAGGAGTGGCAGGTCTGGCCAAATAAGTGGGGTCTTCCTTCTCATCAGGTGAGACCCCTACATTAGTTAGGCCTGCCTCTACAGAGGGGAAGAGGATCAGAGGGCATAGCCGAAGACTGAGGGTTAGGGATCGTGGGGCCGTTTGGTGTAATGGAGGGTAGAGGGGTAGACCCAAGAGGGGTAAGACCTTGTCTCTTACAAGGCAGAGAGACAGGAAGTTGCAGTCCCTGCAGCAGGTAGGGAAAGGCTGAGCAGACATAAGGCAATTCAGACTGCCACCACATGATTAAGCCCCATGACACCTACCTTATCATATTAGATCTTATTATTACGACTCTACATGCTGCCCAAGGTGACTAAGGCAATGTGGGGGAGCTTGGAAGGAGGCACAGCTCACCAAGACCTCCAGTGTAGTTGTAGTAACAGCAGTGGGGATGGCAAGGGTGGCACTTGCCTGGCCTCCACACATGCACACACACACACATCTGTACACAGATGTGTTTATTTACATGCATGGGACACATGTATTTTCCTGTTTCAAACAGGTTTTTCAACGTTTTTTATCAATTTAAACTTATTTTAAAAAAATTAGTGATCTTAAGAGCACATACTACTCATTCCGAGGACTCAAGATGAGTTCCTAGGACCCATGTTGGGGGGCTTACAACCACCTGTAACTTCACTTCCAGAGGATCTGATACCTCTGCCCTCTGCAGACACCTGCACACACGCACGCGCACAATTAAAACTAAAATAAGTCTTTAAAAAACAATTTAAATAAAGCCAACCTGGTGCTGTCTGCTCACTCTGCTTGGTCAATAATCAGGTTCAGCTCTATGCCTTAAAAATCAAGCCATTATCTTTAGAACTCCAGCTTTTAGATTAAGGATTTCTTAGTGCTATAAAATATCAGTAAACAGTCTATCTTTAAAACTGAAAAATGATAGTAAATGTTATGAGATTCTTGGTATATTTTTAAATTCTATTTATAAGTCTTTTAGCCTTAACAGGCTATGGCACTCCTGGATTCAGCACATATGGTTTCCAGCACAGACCTAAATAAGATTAAGCCAGTCAATGGTCCAGCATGGAGAGGGAGGGGCTCCTGAGGTCCCACCCATAGTATAGAGCTATTGCTAGAGGGGTGCTGCTTGGGGGGTTGAGAATCCACTTTCTTCAGTGGTGTGGCCCATGGTAAGCAGCCCATGAACACCCACGAACAAAGGACAGCTCTATTTGGACTCAATGGGCTGTAGAGGACTGAGGAGCGGGTGGAGGAGCAGGGACGTTGAGAGGGAGAGGTTGACAAAGTGTCCAAGAGGACTTCTGGTAGGGAGCATGAGGGTGGATATGGTCTAACCTCGTTGTAGCATATGAGATCACCCAAGAATGGTTTCTTAAAAAGCAGTGGGAAAAAAATCTTTTTATATATGACTGTGTATATATGCTGTCTATATGTGCTTTTTGTTTAGTAATGTCTAAACAAAAACTTGGTACCAAACTTTTTTTTTTTTTTTTTTTTTT
>NW_022196900.1:59039285-59047714 GCF_008632895.1 Mastomys coucha | reverse complement strand
GCTGGCCTCGAACTCAGAAATCCACCTGCCTCTGCCTCCCAAGTGCTGGGATTAAAGATGTGCGCCACAACCGCCCAGCTGGTACCAAACTATCTTATAAGTAAATTGTCATATACATTAAAACTATGAAGTTAGCCCAAATTCTTTTTAGTTTGTACTTTACAAAATTTCAAAATAAAAAAAAAATATATGTAGTTAAGCAGTCTTAGTCAAGATGTTATTTGAGCTGGAAAGACAGCTCAGCAGGTAAGAGCACACGCTCTTGCAGAGAACTGGAGTTTGGGTCCCAGCACCCAACCCTGGGCAGCTTGCAACTACCTGTAACTCCAGCTCCAAGGAGATCCAGTGCCTCTGTCCACTGAGAGCACCTGTACTTGTGTGCACACATCCTTCCACCCGTAAACACACACACACACATAAACATAGAAGTGATATTTAAAAGATAATTGATTATCATTGCATCCGGTCAGATTTTATTCCTCCAAATTATACTTGGCCAGTGTTTCTGTTTAGCCAGTGTTTCTGTTTAGCGTGAGCTAAACAGAAAGCTAAGTAGAACATTTTTTTCATTTTTCCCTTTCTCTTTATTCTCTCTTTATTCATCATCCCAAAATCATAAAGCTTCCTGGTTTGCAGGGGCCCAGTGGCTCAGCCTTCTGAAAGAAGGGTGATTCCAGTTATCTGATACCTTTACTGTCTCTCCCCAGTCACCTTCAGCCAAAATTCTACCCCTGATTTTACCCCTATAGTTCTACTCTCTTCTATAATATTTTTATTACACCTAGTGTGTGTGTGTGTGTGTGTGTGTGTGTGTGTGTGTGTGTGTGTGTGTATGTGTGCAACTTGTGGGAGACAATTCTCTCCTTCCACCATGAAAGTCCCAGGGCCTCAAGTCATTGGCCTTGGCAGTGTAAGTAAATACCTTTACCCATTGAGCAATCTTGCCAGCCATAAGTTCCCTTGTAAAACTCACATTTAAGTCCATAGATTAATGCTGCTCTCGGCCTTTGTCAGAGACACTGTTGCAGCTAGTGCTGGTTAATACAGAGAGACCTATAACTGGTCAAAATGCCAACATTGGATGATGATGAGATGCTTGACCTAAATAAGGCATCTGTATCAGTCCCTCCAAGCTCAGGGAACATTATGAAAGAGGGGACACAAAAAACTGTAAGAGATAGAAGATGGGGAAGTGTGCCACACAAGCAAGTCTTTGAACATGATACAGCTGTTGCACTATGAAATTACTACAGCTGTGGTCACCTAAACAAGACTGAGCATGTCAGACATCCTGTCATAAAAAGGGGGGATGATTCATGAGGCTTCACCCCTCCCTAAGAGACTGTTGCCAGATAACGGTTGCTAGGGGAGGTATATCTCTTTCTTTGGTGATGTATCTACTGATTTGCTTGCCTTAGAATATAACCTCTACTTATGTAAGCAACCCTAATGAAACTCAGTGGGCCACTCACCCAAGAGACACGGAAGTAGAAGGGGGCTTGCATAGAAGAAGAATTTAAGCAAGAGAGTAAGAGGGATGAGGGAGAGTGATAGGGACTAAAGATGACTAATATCCTCTGAATACATGTGTAAAACTGTCAAAGGATTTTTAAAAGTTTCATATTTGCTTTTTTGGCTACATGGCAATTTCAAAGTAAATTTCACATGATACAGGTATTCATCCAGCCAGCACTTACTACAGAAAATCCAAAGCTTTTTCTCCAACCAATGGATACAGAAGGGAGTCTTTTAGCTCCTCAGACCCAGGGACCATAGCATCAGCATGGACATCAGAAGACTGATTTTTGGTCATGGTCCTTTTGCTTCCCCACAAATGCTCTGGGATGGCAAGTCTCAGGAGTGGTTTGTGACTTGAGAACTGGGACTGGAGACTTGAAGAAACAAGATTAACCATGAAAGACGCCAGGTGGCAATTGGAAGCCTTTCCCACCAGGGTATACCAGCAAACGGCATGCTAGAGAGAAATCACAATCTACATACCTAAGAGGGGCCGGCACTATCTATCTGACCTGTGAAAGGTCCTGAGTCTTACAGTTGATGCCCTTTGAGCACACCCTTTTCCCTAGTACACCCACTCTCAGTAATACTATTCCTTTCTTAATAAACTGCCTCTTAGAGCCAGAGATGGCTCAGCAGGTAAAGGCAATGGCCACCAAGTCTAAGAACCTGAGTTTCATCCCCAAGATGCACATGATAGGAGAGAACTTACTCCTGCAAGATGCCCTCTGACTTCCTTCCTCATGCATGTGAGAACACACACATACACACACACACACATACACACACACACACACACACACACACACACACACAAATGGGCATACACACACTAGATAAATAAATAGTAAATGGTTTAAAAAGCAACTTTCTATTTCGAATCATGTGTCTCTCATCCAGTTCTTGGCCCTGTGACTTGAGACCCTGGAAAACCCTAGCAGGTGCCCTCCAAACTCAGACTCATATGTAATGAGAGAAGAGTGACAGGCTCATGGCAAATGTGAAATAAGAGAGGGAAA
Organism: Mastomys coucha; assembly: GCF_008632895.1. Taxonomy (NCBI): domain Eukaryota; kingdom Metazoa; phylum Chordata; class Mammalia; order Rodentia; family Muridae; genus Mastomys; species Mastomys coucha. The sequence goes on along the minus strand of NW_022196900.1, from coordinate 59,045,177 downwards.
GAAGCCCAGGTCTCGATACCTCTTTCTTTTTTTTTTCCTTAAAGATGTATTTATTTATTATACGTAAGTATACTGTAGCTATCTTCAGATACCCCAGAAGAGGGCATCCAATCTCACTATAGATGGTTGTTAGCCACCATGTGGTTGCTGGGATTTGAACTCAGGACCTTTGGAAGAGCAATCAGTGCTCTTAACCACTGAGCCATCTCTCCAGCCTCTCGATACTTCCTTCTAAAGCAGACCTCTAATAATCTAACTTTCTCCACTAGGCCCCATCTCCTAAATGTTTCACTGCCTCTAAATGTAGAAGGGACACTTCAAATTCAATTTAAAGCAGCTATGCAATTACAAGAATAGGAAAGTTAGAGGCTGGCAAGGAGACACAGCCAGGAAACTCACTTTCCCACAAACCTGCTGGACTTCGTTTGATCCTGGATTCCACGAAAAGGTGGAAAGAGAAAACCAGCTCCACAAAGTTGTGCTCTGACCTCCACAAATAAGTCATAGTATGCATACCCATGCGCATGCAAGCGCAAGTGCACACACATGCACACACACACACAGGCTAGCTTTCTGTTGTTATGACAAAAACACTATGACCAAAAGAAACTTATGGGAGAGTTTATTTTGGCTTACACTTCTAAGCATGGTGACAAGAGTAAGAAGCTTGTGTACAACACTCATAAACAGAGAGAATGAACTGGCAATATCGCAAGCCATTAAACTCTTAAAACCTGCCCTGGACCCAGTGAACTACTTCCTCCCAGAAGGCTGCCCCTCCCCACAACCCCTCTAAACAGCACCAACAACTGAAGACCAGGTGCTCAAACACATAAACCTAGGAGGACAGTTATCATTCAAACCAGTACACACATCAAAAATAATACAAAACAAGTTAAATAGAATAGGAGCATTGGATGTAGGCATGCATATGCACACAATAAAGAATATAATATTGCAGGAGAAAGTCACTTATGAACTCAGGAGAAGGGCTTGGAAGAAATCAACCCTCAGGGAGAGTGGTGCAGCTTACCTGGTAGAGAGTTTACCCCACCATTCTCGAAGCCCTAGGCTCCGTTCTGAGCACTGAACAAGCTGGGACTGGTAGCCATGCTTATAATTCTAGCACTGTGTAGGTGGAGGCAGGAAGACGGGATCAAGAGTTCAAGGTCAATCCAGCTACTCGAATTTGAGGCTAGCTTGGGCTACTTAATATGATGACTGAAAGCTAAAAGAAAGGATTTTAGCTTTTTGGGGAATGAATGAATGAATGAATGAATGAATGAATGAAGATAGATAAACCCTGTGGACATTTTGATATGGAATCTCAAGACTCCAGAACTCTTCTAGTATTTTTGAGTCAGAGTTCTAGGGTTACAGGCATAGCTGTACCACAAGCTTAGCTTCATGTTCTAGAATCTTGAGGAAATATATTTATGTTATTTACACACCCTGGCTTATGATATTTTGTTACCTAAAATCATAGTTAATACATATCTTATTGGAACTATTTTTCAATTATATATCTGTATTTTATATGTATTGATGTTTTGCCTGCATGTATGTCTGTGTGAGGGAGTTGAATTTCCTAGAGCTGTAGTTACAGACAGTTGTGATCCACCATGTGGGTGCTGAGAATTGAGTGTGGGTCCTCTGGAAGAGCAGCCAATGCTCTTAACTGCGGAGCCATCTATTCTGCCCTCTGTCAGTGATTAATTTAAACTTCCTCATACAAATCACCACCTTTTTTTTTTTTTTTAAAGATAGGGAATCACATGGCGCAGACTGGTCTTGTTATGTAGTCTAGGATAACTGTGAACTTCAGCTCCTCCTCTGGCTTCCATCTCCTAGATTCTGGAAATATGGATGTACCACAATGTCTATATACAAATCATACTTTAAGAGTAGCTTTTGGTCTCTCCTAAGCATTTCCATTCATGAAGAAAACAAACCCTTTCTATATAGATCCCAAGCATCTTGATTTCTAGTGAGACCCATTCATCTGTTCACAATAGTTCTTGATTTTTGTTTTTTGGTTTTTTGGTTTTTGTTTTTGTTTTTTCCAAAAAGGGTTTTTCTGTGTAGCTCTAGCTGTCCTGGAACTCACTCTGTAGACCAGGCTGGCCTCGAACTCAGAAATCCACCTGCCTCTGCCTCCCAAGTGCTGGGAATAAAGGCGTGTGCCACCGCTGCCCAGCCACAATAGTTCTTGAAGTATATTCTCTTTTGCTATCAGTAGAGCTTCCTCAGTTGACCTTTGCTTGCCATTGCCTATCCTTCTGAAATTGCTAAGTCTCATCACACCCTTGCCCCTCCAGGGCATAAGTCACCCAAATAGTGCAGAGTTAAATTAACCGCATCCTCAAGTACCATGCAGGCGTTGACAAAAGTCTTTTGTACACAGTTCACTTGACCTTCAAAGTGGCTTTGAAAGAATGCTAGATGGACATTATTAACCCCTTCCTACAAATGAGAGAACTTGAAATCAATTTTTACTGAAGTATGGTCCACAAAACTCTCACTTTGTGTAACTGAGTCAACTGCAAACACAGAAATCTTCCTCGTTTTTGAGTTCTGAGGACTGAACCTAAGACCGTCTGCATTCCAGAGAAACACTCTACCATTAAGCTATATTCCAGCCCACCGTAATAATGTTCTTTATTCTTATTTTGGTTTTTGTACTTGGGTTTTTTTAAATAAATAAGTTGGCAAATTTCATATCCATAATACCCTTGTGTATATCTGAAGTTAATAAAGCTAATTGAAATCTCTGGGGTGGTGGTGAGTTTAGGGCCTCCCACAGGCTACAAACCTAGCTTTATAATTGCTATATCCCTAAATCAGCCTCACTTTTTCCTTTTAATTGGACTAATTTTGAGATGTTATCTCACTGTCTGTGGATGACCTGGAACTCACTATGTAGACCAGGCTGGCCTTGAACTCACAGAAATCCACTGCTTCCTAAGGGCTGGGATTTAAACACATATACCATTCTGCCAACTTTTCTGGTTTTCCTTTTTGCTTTTCTTTTCTTTTCATCTTCTTTCTTTCTCTCTTCCCTCCTTTCTTTCTTTCTTTCTTTCTTTCTTTCTTTCTTTCTTTATTTATTTATTTATTTATTTATTTTTGAGATAGGATCTTGTTATGTAGTTCGGGTAAACTCACTATGAGGTTGGAACTCATGATCTTCTTAGAGTTCCAAGTAGCTATGATTACAGCTATATGCAAATACATTGACATCCCGGCATATCCCTAGTTTTTGCTGCCCCTCAACCCAGGCTGGGATCCCAACCTATATCAAGCATGCTAGAAAATGCTCTAGCACTGACTCATACTTCTAGGCACTTGTGTTTTTGTAATTTTATAAATATTTCATTTTTATCTATGTGCATGTGGTTGTGTGTCTGTATGTGCACCATTTAAGTGCAGGTGCCTAAAGAGGCATGAAGGCAGCATTAGATCGCTTGGAATTGGTTCCAATCGCTGCGATACACTCAAATGTGACCAATATCAATAAACAGTACCTCAGTCTCTACTCAGTTCTTGTCCAAATCTCATAAAAGGCCAGTAGGCAAGGCAATATAGTAGTGAGAAAAATATGTTGGGTCTAGAGGGGAAAAGGCCACACTGCACCAGCATCTCTCCCCTTCCACCCTCACAGACATCTACCAGGTATATCTCCAAGGTCATGCCAAATCCAGTGAAGTTGGCAATGAAGATTAACTGTCAACTGACACCCAATCAAATCATTTTAAAAAAACAAAACTTTCCTTCCTCGCCTTTGAAGTATGGTACTCATCTCATAATGCAAATTTCCATTTAGTCCATTTCAAAAAGTTTCCAAAGTTTTAACAGTTCTAGTGCTGCTCATAAGACCACAGTTCAATCTATTCTAAAACTCAACATAATTTATTAACTGTGAGCCCCCATAAAACAAAAAGGCATGGGGGATAGAAAGATGTCTCAGCAATTAAAAGCACTGGCTGTTCTTCCAGAGGTCCTGAGTTCAATTTCCAGCAACCACATGGTGGCTCACAACCATCTGTAATGAGATCTGGTATCCTCTTCTGGCCTGCAGACATGCATATGGCACAGAAGACTGTATACATAATAAATAAATAAATAAATAAATAAATAAATAAATACATCTTTAAAAAAATAAAATAAAAAGTAAGATACATACTTCCAGTACAAAATTGCATAGGGTAAACATTTCAAATGGGAGAAATGGGAACATACCAAGGAAATATCAGATCAAAATAAAAACTCAACAGGGAAAACACATCATGCAGCTCCATGCTCAGCATTTGGGACTCGTGGTGGTATTGTCTAGTTTCTGACAGCCTTAAGTAGCCCTTCCCTTCCACTTTTATCTGAATACAATCGGCTTCTCTCTTGAGCCAGCCCTATCACATAGCTTTCCTAAGTGCATAGCCCACAGTCCTAACATCTAAAATATCCTAGAGTCTCTGTTGCAATTTAGGCTTTACCTTCCCAGGCTCACTTGGTGAACTCGTGATATTCTTTCAGGGAGTCTGACTTGACAAAATGGTGCCTTGCCTCAGTAGTTTTCTGGGATATTGATGGTTCCGTAACTCTTATATTTTGCATATCTGCAAAATTAACATCATGTAGATGACTTCTCAAGTTCTGCTGGTAGCTAAAGATGTATTCTATCCCCGTCTACTATAACTGCAGTAACCCTTCATGTGCCTTGGTAGGTTAACCTAGATTCATTTCCCTAGATGACTGTTTTCCGATTGGAAGACCTGTGGTGGGTGGCCTACTCAGTTATTGGAAGTCTCTTCCTTTCAGAGGAATTTACATTTTTATAACCTGGGACCTTCCATGAGTAGAGTCTTGCCCTCCTGGCAAAATATAATGTTCCTTCTTTATTATACAAATATATTTAAAAATTACAGATGTTAAATTTTGCTTCAATCAACTTGTCAAGACATGAGCACATGTAGCCAAGTTGATTGCCAAAATAAAACAGGATCTCTACTCCATTTCCCACAAGTCTTTGCTCTCTTCTGAAACCTCATATGCTCAGACTCCACTCTTTGGTTTTTCTTGGCATCCTGGTCTTCTGAGCTCAAATCAGAATAGGACACTAAATTCTGGGCATAACATTCGAGGACTTCTCTAGCCTGAAATTACAAATGCAAATGAAGAACCTTGTAGTCAGGTTCATCCCTGTAAGGACACCACTCTGTGGTACCAATTTCCTGTATAGTTACTTTTATAACTGCTGTGAAAAAATACTGGTCAAAAGCAACTTCAGGAAAGGTTTGTTCTGGCTCATGGTTTGAGGGTACAGCCCATAGTGATGGAGAAAACATGGCTGCAAAAGCACTTGCAGATGTGGCAGTGGGAGGCTGCTCACATCTGCAGGTGTTGTGGGGGCTGCTCACATCTGCAGGTGGAGTGGGGGCTGCTCACATCTGCAGGTGGCAGTGGGAGGCTGCTCACATCTGCAGGTGGCAGTGGGGGAGCTGCTCACATCTGTAGGTGGCAGTGGGGGGCTGCTCACATCTGCAGGTGGCAGTGGGGGCTGCTCACATCTGCAGGTGGCAGTGGGGGCTGTTCACATCTGCAGGTGGCAGTGGGAAGCTGCTCACATCTGCAGGTGGAGTGGGGCTGCTCACATCTGCAGGTGGAGTGGGGGCTGCTCATATCTGCAGGTGGAGGGGGGGAGCTGCTCACATCTGCAGGTGGCAGTGGGAGGCTGCTCACATCTGCAGGTGGCAGTGGGGGAGCTGCTCACATCTGTAGGTGGCAGTGGGGAGCTGCTCACATCTGCAGGTGGCAGTGGGGGTGCTGCTCACATCTGCAGGTGGAGTGGGAGGCTGCTCACATCTGCAGGTGGAGTGGGGGCTGCTCACATCTGCA
>NW_022196900.1:59033768-59038144 GCF_008632895.1 Mastomys coucha | reverse complement strand
TGCTCACATCTGCAGGTGGCAGTGGGAGGCTGCTCACATCTGCAGGTGGCAGTGGGGGGGCTGCTCACATCTGCAGGTGGCAGTGGGGGGGCTGCTCACATCTGCAGGTGGAGTGAGGGCTGCTCACATCTGCAGTTGGAGTGGGAGGCTGTTCACATCTGCAGGTGGAGTGGGGGCTGCTCACATCTGCAGGTGGAGTGGAGGCTGCTCACATCTGCAGGTGGCAGTGGGAGGCTGTTCACATCTGCAGGTGGCAGTGGGGGGGCTGCTCACATCTGCAGGTGGCAGTGGGGGGCTGCTCACATCTGCAGGTGGCAGTGGGTGGGACTGCTCACATCTGCAGGTGGCAGTGGGTGGGACTGCTCACATCTGCAGGTGGCAGTGGGTGGGACTGCTCACATCTGCAGGTGGCAGTGGGTGGGGCTGCTCAATCTCCTCAGATCAGGAAGCAGAGAAAGGGAAAAACATGCTCAGCTGGCTTTCTCTGTCTTCTTTTTATCTCATCAGTCTAGCACCTTGGGATGGTACCACCTACATTCACAGTAGGTCTTCCCTCCACAAACTGGAGGTAAGTCTCCTAGTAATTCTTTTTTTTTTCCTTTAACAATTAAGTCAATTTATTCAAACTGTTGACTTAGGCATCTGCAAAGGTGACTTCAACCTCGACTCCTGGCTCAATACTGATGGAAGTAATCTGCTTAACAATCTCAGAAGGACTATGTAGATCAATGAGTCGCTTGTGGATCCTCATCTGGAACCGATCCCACGTCTTAGAACCTTCACCACAAGGTATTTTTCTGGTAGTGATGCTCAATGTCTTGGTAGGCATGCGGACCGGTCCCTTCACTTTTAGATTCTTTTCCTTTGCGCCTCTGGTCAAGTCCGCACAAACCTTCTCCAGCGACTTCACGTTGCGGCTGGTGAGCTTGATTCGAATTCGCTGAATCGCCTCTTCGGGCTCCACGGGCGTCTTTCCGGTATCTTTAAATGCCATGGCTGTGGCGCGGCTTCCTGACCAACTTGTTCCTCAGCAGGAGCGAACAGCGGTGAGTCAGGACGGAGCAACCTTGACAGAGCTCCACAACACGTACCACCAGGTCTCAGAAAGGCTCTTTTTTTTTTTTTTTTAAGATTTATTTATTTATTGTATGTGAGTACACTGTTGCTGTGTTTAGACACACCAGAAGAGAGCATCGGATCCCATTACTGACGAGCCTATGTGGTTGCTAGGACTTAAGACCTCTAGAAGAGCAGTCAGTGTTCTTAACCACTAAGTCATCTCTCCAGCCTCCTCCCAGTAATTTTTAGTCAAGTCCATTGTATAATCAAGTAGACAATGAAGATCTACAGTCACAACACTTCAAGGAAAAATAATCTATTTTAAAATAAATAAAATTATGTTTGTTGGTATTTGTGTGGTTGAATCGCTATTCTGAAGTATAAAGCAGAACAAAGAAAATTATTTCTATGATATGTAAATGCTGTCATTGATGATTTCTTGCCCACCCCCTTTGAGTTTTTGAGACAGGTATTGTGTAATCTAGGTTATCTCTAGGTGACCAAGGCTTATCGTGAACTCCTGATCCTCCTGCCTCTGTCTCTCAAGTGTGGGGATTGCAGGTATGCATTACCATCCCTGGCTGAGGACAATGGTTCTTAGTCTGGAAAAATGAGTTAAGAGGTAAAGACGTTAAAGAAGTTTAATATCAATATGAGTTCAGGGTTTCCTTTACTAAATCTGAAAGGAAAAAAAGAAGAAAGACAGAAAGGGAAGGGGAAAGAGAGGGAGAGAGGAAGGAAAAACTAAATAAGAAAACATTTCTTTTTTTTTAATTTATTTATTTTATTTACATGAGTACACTGTAACTGTCTTCAGACACACCAGAAGAAGGCATTGGATCCCATTACAGATGGTTGTGAGCCACCATGTGGTTGCTGGGAATTGAACTCAGGACCTCTGGAAGAGTAGTCAATGCTCTTAACTGCTGAGCTATCTCTCCAGCCCTTTAAAAAAAAAAAAAAAACATATTTCTTAATGTATGCTTTGGATCTGGTTTCCGCATATCCCCAAAGGAAGTTTAGACTATAATTTAATCATCACTGTGTGTTCTAAAGGGATAGAAACTTAATCCCATTAAGATGCTGAGAAATGACACTTTTGGGATGGAGAGATAGCTCAGCAAATAAGAGCAGCTGCTGCTCTAGCAAAGGACCTAAGTTCAGTTCCCAGCACCCACACGGCAGCTTACAACTACCTATAACTCTAACTCCAGGGGAATCTGACCTTCTTCTGGCCTTCTCAGTTACCCGCACACATTTGCACATAGCCACACAAGCAATTTATTTATACATATAAATAAAATGAGTATTTTAAAAAATATGAAAGTGGGGGCTAGAGAGATGGTTAAGAGCACTCTCAGTGGTTAAGAGCACTGACTGCTCTTCCGAAGGTGCTGAGTTCAAATCCCAGCAACCACATGACGGCTCACAATCATCTCTAATGAGATCTAACGCCCTCTTCTGATGTATCTGAAGACAGCCATAGTGTATTTACATATAACAATAAATAAATCTTTAAAGAAAATATGAAAGTGACTAGGGTTAGATAAATTCATCAGAATAAAGCCTGATGATCCTAAGTGGTAGATTCCTAAAATACGAAGGAAACAAGGAAAAACACACACATGTTCACATGTACAAATACACACACACACATACACACACACACACACACACACACACACACACACACTACTGTCTCTTGTCATTCAGTGTCCTGTATTTCCTCAGGACTCTGCTGGCCCTGATATAAAGATCATCAGATACAGCCTTGGACCTTGACAACTATGTGTGGGTATGGGGTGGGGCTTGGGGGTGCTGGGGCTCTATAAAGCTCAGCAGGGTAGAGTGCTTGGCTAGCACCTAAGCTGAACCTCTAGTACTAATAAAATAAAATATGTATAAAATAATAGCAACCCTATAGACATGAGTATCCTCAGCTTGCAGGCTACAGTCTTACAAAACCATTTCCTACTAAAAGGATCTAGGGATCCTTGGAGAAATACTGGACTACAGACCTGAAAGAGAAATAAACAAAACTGAACTCAGAACCTTTTGTTCTATAGCAAAAAAAAAAAAAAACAAAAAACAAAAAACAAAAACAAATGGTCTAAGCAAATGCTTGTAGGGTTTTGTCAACCGGCCTCCGTAGAGGTCAGTGGTAGAGTGCTTGCCTCAGGTGTGTGAAGCTCTGGATTTCTTCCCACTGGGGTAAAATGAAGATACTGTTGCCGGCTGTTATAGTAAGCACAAGCATTACAACAGATCCAGACACATCAGACAAGCATTCTCAAATGCTCAGAGTGATGCTTTTCTTTGAACAAAATGATCAGCTGAGCTGGAAAGCTAGGTCAGTGGTCAGGAGTTCTCTCTTCCGTCAGAAGACCTGAGTTTGGTTCTTGGCTCCTGTCAGGTGGTTTACAATTGCGTGTAACCACAGCTCCCAGGGATCTTATGCCCTCTTATGACCTCTGTGGGCAGCTGAATTCACATGCACATACACACAGACATACACATATTTTAAAAGAAAGAGAAATTGTTTTCTCTTTTCTTTTTTTAAGAAAAGGAACAGTGAACACCTGTGGAGGAAGAAAACAAACTCATTATTTTGAAACCTGCTAAATAGCAGAACGAAGAAGTTATTTTATCTTATCTAAATGATCACACTAGGTTGAAAATAAGATACCAACCTAAATTGAAAAATCAGTCAACCAAGTGTTTTCTAAACTATAATGATATTTATTTGGGAATAGCAAAACACTGTTGTCATTCATAGTAAACTGTGGGAATGTTCAAAGAGGTGGAAGCAAAAGGAATATGTTAAAAACAAAATGACTAGGCTTGGTGATGTGGAAATTCCTGGTTTCTTTGGAAAGTGTCTTGTGAGGGGATGTTTTTCTGAAGCAGACATGTGAGAGGGCATATGATGTTTTGCTGGAGCAGACGCTTGAGATGGAGCATCATGTTTGGAAAGAGTATGAATAGAACCCCCGCAGACAGTGAGAGGACTCTCTTGCATTGCTATGCCACACAACGCTTCACAGGTATTCACTCACCACTTCACAGGTCTTCACTCACCATGCAAATCTTCACTGGTCTTAGCAGATCTTCACTTGTGACTTCGTAGAGAGAAACAGGCCAAAGAACTTCTCATGGTATTCTGGCTGCTTCTAGACTGCTCATTGCGGTTTCCACTGACTCATGCTGATTCGGTGGGGCCTTGGGGTTTCTGCTGGATTAAGCAGCTGCTACTGATTCATGTTTGATCTTTTCTATTGGACTGGATTGCTGATATCCTGACAATGAAGATTGGAATC
>NW_022196900.1:59029648-59033758 GCF_008632895.1 Mastomys coucha | reverse complement strand
CAGAACTACTTCTAAACAGGTCCACAACCCCGTGTCCTATTCATCATATTTCTCTCAGACCTTTGGTTAGTGGACTAGAAGGGAGGTTGAAATGCTAAAGAACCCTAATTAAAATAGGTTTCAAAAAGAATCTAAGCCTACATCTTATGGTTCAATATGTAAGGAAATAATATGAATTGTAAAAGAAACTATGTATATAATGTAGAAATGATACCAGGACATTCATTTATATTTCATTTATATCCATTCATTTATATTTCAAAATATATAAGACAGAAAAATATAAAACTATAAAGAACTCCAGATAAAATTTGAGATAGAAATCTAAGTTTAATAAAAATCCTGTGGGTCACCCAAAAAACTGGAGTGAAGACTCTCCCTAAAGGTGTAGCTAGATGGTGGTGTCTATTTCCCAATAGGATTGCCTTGCTCAGCCTCAGTGGGAAAAGATGTACCTACTCTGACAAAGACTTGATGCCCCAGAATGAGGAGACACAGTGGGGTCACTCTCTCAGAGGAGAAGAGGAGGGGCTTTGGGGAGAGGGTCTCTGTGGGTAAGGGACTGGGAGGGAGGCAGTATTTGGGACATAAATAAATGAATATAAGTTAAAAAATAAAATATGCTCCTATATTAAATAAATACCTCCTAAAATTTTACCATTTTTTTTGTTTGTTTAGTTTTGGAGACAGTCTCACTATGTAGCCCCTGTAGGGGTGGAACTCATTATGTAGACCAGGGTGGTCTTGAACTCAGAGTTCTGCCTTTTTCTGCCTTTTCAATGCTGAGATTAAAGGAGTGCACCACCATGCCCAGCTTACACGTCTGGCCTATTACTCTGCTTTTTTAAGTTCTTTAAAAATATAGAATGGTGCTTATATCATTACAAAGAGAAAGAGTTCTTTAATGTGGAAATATAATGTATTCCCTGGTTCATGGACCCCAAACCTCTAAGGAATGCCACAAATCTGCACCTCTCTCTCTCAGCCCAGGGTTTTGAATTTAAATACATGATATACAACTCAGCCTAAGATAGTTTTGGAGCACTATAAACATGTGTAATTTCTGATATGAGTTCCAGGGTCAGGTCAGTGTGCATATAAGTGTGTAAAGACGATGTGATAACACAGATGCTGTTTTATGACTTCGGCTCCAATGTCTTTTACAACCGAGTGAACTGTCACACTCTATTATGTCGCACACACATCCAGATCCACTGGCTTACAGCTGTCAGGGTAACTTGTCTAAAACTGTCTTTGAAAATGAAAATTTGAGCTAAATATAAAGGAGGCAAACTGTTAGAAAGAGCTACTCAACCCAAAATGTCCCCGAGGGAGATGGTAAAAACTCCATTTTAAAATCATTTCAATCAAGAGGGCTGGAGGTTGTGACCTGTAAATTAACATTTACTTATTTGCTGTGCGCATGTCTGTATGTGGGTTTGTAGACATGCCACAGCACATGCGTGGAGGCCAAAGGATAACTGACAGGTGCCGTCTATAGATTCAGTTTTCTCCTTCCAACGTGAGGGAAGGAGATCAAACTCAAGCCATCAACATTGGCAGCAAGTTCTCTCACCTGTTCAACCCATCTCCCTAGTCCATCAAGTCAGGTTTTGAAATGAAATTCTATTTACACAAAGAGTCTGGGGCAGTGAAATGACTGAGCAGGAAAAACACTTGATACCATAAGCCAAGTTCAGTCCCTGGAACTCACAAAAAGATGGAAAGAGGGAACTACTGAACCAGCTGGCCTCCATCTTGAACCTGAAAGCCATCTTCAGGTAAAGACAAACCAGGTTCATTCCTATTTATGATTAACCTCAGTTTCTCAAGGATTGGGCTATGCCTCACCTGGAACCTTACAAATGGCTCTGTACTGTCTGTTCCAGAAAATGGCCACAATAGTTTTGTTTCAAAAAGTTGTAACCATCTTGCTACCCTACCTTCCCCCCCACCCCACCCCCGAAAGGTTATTATAACCACCTGTTGTTGTGACTACTTTATGTTGCTCCAGTAACCCTCCTATTTGCCTGCCAAATTCCCCAGTTGGAAACCCCCTGCCCCTTACAGATATATATAATTGTATAATCTTGCTGATGTCCAGGGATGATCTCTTAACCTGCCTTTATGTAGAGTCAGCCGTGTACATCAATGGGAAAAAAAAAAGCTTGCTTTAATTAATTACTTCCTTTAATTAGGCCATGATGGTTTGGGCCTGAGGTCTTCCCCTTTCTTCTGTTAACCTTTGGGATTAACGGAGCCACTGCATTCCTTGCATACTTTGAGGTGATTGCCAAGGTAGGGCCACAGAGTACTAAATCCTATTTGCCACGCACACTTTGTGTGAAGGCGGTATTTGAGGCGTAAACTTCAAGGAAAGTCAGTCTCCTGCCTCCGCATTGTCGCCTGGCACCCCATACTCAGAGGTAGCCCAGATATGTCCTCGTACTTGTGTGCTAGGGGCTCACCAAGATATCATTTCTTAACAGCTAGAAAAAGAAAATTCGGACATTGCTCTCTGACCTTCACCAAGGTTCCAACGTCCTAGTCAAACCCTGGCTTGGAATGTTAAGCCATTCTAACTAATTGCCTCCAGCATTGTGGATAGGGCATTAAAGCTTAAAGAGAGGATTCAGCAGCAAGCAGCAAGCAGTCAACATTCAAGAGTCTACATTCAGCATTCAGACTCGCTCGCACTCGAACTAGAACCAGAACCTAGGTGGAAGTCTGTAGTCCCCCCAGCCCCCCGGGCCCAGAGCACTTGGGCCCGGGGGGGGGGGGGGGGGATGCAGCACCAGTCGAGATTCAAGAGATTGAGCATTTGAGATTCCAGCATTCAACATTGAAGGTTCAGCATTGAGGACTCGAGATTCAAGCCTCTATTTTCCTGGCTGGCGCACCCGCAACCTCCCGGGACTCTGGCCGGGACCATGCAGCCCGAACATACTCGGAGCCCGGGGGGTGCTACACCAGTCCAGAGGAGATGGCTGCTGTTTTAGACCTAGTGTGTTTTAGGTGGCCTCAGATGTACCTCAACTACTGAGCTGCCAGATTTTTCATTTCTCTTTTGCAATGATTGTAAAAGCCTTATGTCAATTTTTTAAGAAATACACTCAGACCTTACACCACTCGTGTGTAGTGTCTGTTTGTCAAAACCAAATCCCATGCACACCTGGCCAGAACCCATCGTCCCGCGGAACAAGGGACCCCGTAAGAAACCCCAATCCATGGCACCTATTCACAAAACACAAAGAAAATTGTTCTCCTAAACAGAACCCCGTGAAATGCAATTCTGATTCATAAAGTGCTCGACCTTTACCTCTCCAAAGAACTCTACAGAATACTGCGCTTTCCATGAAATGCACCAAACCTAGCGATTTGAGCCTAACATTAGGTCACATACACCTGTAATCCTAGCATCTGGAGGCCAAAGCACAGGGGCTCCTCCACCTCAAGGTCAATTTGAGCTTTGGAGAGAGAGAGAGAGAGAGAGAGAGAGAGAGAGAGAGAGAGAGAGAGAGAGAGAGAGAGAGAGAGAGGAGGGACAGGGAGAGGACCTGTCTTAAATGAGCAAACAAGTTAATCCTGGACTTAAGTCCTCAGTTTCTTCATTGTGTACACTTCTCAAAAGTGTTTTTTTTTTCTCCCTATAAGCATCAGAGGTGTGGAAAACTTTTCTGGAATTTATCCCCCCCCCCCCACACACACACGGTCTTTCTTTTCTTTCTTCCTTCCTTTTTTTTTTTTACTTTAAATATTTATTTATTTTATGCATGTGAGTACACTGTAGCTGTCTTCAGATACACCAGAGGAAGGCATCGGATCCCATTGCAGATGGTTATGAGCCACCATGTGGTTGCTGGGATTTGAACTCAGGACCTCTGGAAGAGCAGCCAGTGCTCTTAACCACCGAGCCATCTCTCAAGCCCTCTTCCTTCCTTTCTTTTGTTCCTCCCTCCATCCTTTCTTGGAAGGAGCATTTTTGAGACAAGATCTGGCACATTGAGCCTCTTGCTTGCATGCAGGCATGCACACCATCCTGGAACCCCTTCTTGAATCCTTGCTCCCTACCTTTTGTGAACTCCTCAGTTCCTTTCAGCTATTTCCCCA
>NW_022196900.1:59010009-59029622 GCF_008632895.1 Mastomys coucha | reverse complement strand
CCCCCCCCCCCCGCGTGCGCAGACACACACACACATTTTCTTTGAATCCTGAGAGCTAAGATATTCAAACTAAAATTTGGGAGATCTTGTGTTTTTAATAAAATTCTCCACTTTTTCCAGCACGTTTGTCTTACTTGGAATTAATAAAGTTTTGGTAGTTGTTTAAATAGATTAAATGTCACACTTTAAATAGAAAGAGAAGGCTCCATGTAAGTGACCTATTTTTCATCTGTGGTTTGGAAAAAGGCAAGATTAGCATGGATATTGCCTTTTCAAGGACCTCACCACTATTAAATAGACTGTTAAGTGCATTTTATGGCTGAAGAGTCTGTTCTCAGTTCAGTCCCCAAGACATGTTAAGTTCATCTGCACCTGCTACATTGAACATTCACTGACTCAAACCCTTCCTGCACTGGCATGTCTATGCTCTGTATCTTTTAAGTACATAACTCTAAATATTTTAAGATGAGTAAATGTTACTCCATAAAAGCCCCAAGGATGTGTTGTCCCTCCAGAAAGACACACTGTTGGCATTCCTCAGAGATGCACATCCTTTGCTCCATTAGCTCCTGTGCCTTAACTGCCAGATGCTGGAAAAACAACACAGTCTCCCATAAAATGAGATTACAAATCCTATTTAAACCAAAGAAAGCAACCATAGCTGGTGAAAACTCCACCTCCCTCCCCCAATATCGTCTCAATGCATTCTCACTGGTTGGGACTATGACAGCAGTTAATGGCCAGTGCTCCAAACAGAATTGATATCGTACTCTGTATTCTTACAAACAAATCCAGGTTGACTGGTGAAACAAACAAACTAAGACACATACTTGGAGCTCGGCTTAGTGGTATGGGTACCTCAGCTCTTGGGAGGTGGCAGCAAAGCACCCACGCAGGTTTGAGGTCAGCCAGGGCTGCAAAGTGAGATTTTAAAAGGGGCTTGGGGGAAGGGTTGGGGAAGGCTCAGCAGACAAGAGCACTGGCTGCTCTTCCAGAGGCACTGAGCTCAATTCCCAGCAACCACATGGTCGCTCACAACCATCTGTAATGGGATAGGATGCCCTCTTCTGGTGTATCTGAAGATAGCTACAGTGTACTTACATAAATAAAATGAATGAACATTTTTTTAAAAAAAGCTATTCAAAACAAACCAACCAAAAAAACAGACAAACAAACAAACAAACAACCATGTACCTAACCACTTGTGACTTTGTTGCTTGCTTGAAATAGGACCTCACATTGTAGCTTAAGCTGAATTTAAACTCCATTTAAAGTTCTTATAGCCATCCCCCTGCCTCAGAGGCAAGCTCTCATTTTGCCTTTTTTAATTTAGGTAGTTTTGAACACACAAAAAAAGCTGTCCATAGATGAGTAAAGTAAAAAGTAAAGATGACTGTTAAATTTAAACATTTTTCTGTTCCCTCCCCATCACAGAAGTGACTCCTGTTAGAGAATTTTCTTTTCCTTTCTTTCTTTCTTTCTTTCTTTCTTTCTTTCTTTCTTTCTTTCTTTCTTTCTTTCTTTTTTTTCTTTTTCTTTTCTTGGAGACAGGGTTTCTCTGTGTAGCCCTGGCTGTCCTGGAGCTCACTGTGTAGACCAGGCTGGCCTCAAACTCAAAAATCTGCCTGTCTCTGCCTCCCAATTGCTGGGATAAGAGGCGTGTGCCACCGCTGCTTAGAGGGACTACTTACTTGTCTGCTTTTAGTTTACTTGACATGCTGAAGTTTAGTCTAGTGTGGTCCCCATCTAATTCAGATACCCATGCAGAGTAACAGTGAATGGGATTCTTCAGTTCAAAAAGTCACAAGCTGGAGATGTGGATCTTGTCACATTCTCCCTGGGAGTAAGGATAGGAAGGGCCTACCCACCCAGGGGCTTCCTGCATCCTAAGGACTTCAAGTTCTTCCTATTAGTCTTCTGTGAAGCCACCCGGGCAGCCACACTAAATACAGGAAAGGTCTTTCAGGTCTTCCTCCTTTCTGCTGAGCTAACTATACACCCGTGAGATCCTGGAGGCGTGTGTTGTGGGGTGAGTCCTGTCTTACCCAATTGTCATCCATACAATCTCTTCTATACTCTCATTCTGAAGAAGTTCAAGGTAGACTAGGAAAGTGAATAGACTTCCTGTTGGCAGCTTAAAGCATTTGGAGGAGAAATGTTGGGAATGTATGGGGGAGGTTATCTAAAAGGAACTTAGAGGGGGAGGCGGGGGGAGGATCGCTTGGCCAAGTCAGCATTTCAGACTCCTAGCCTTGACTTTCCCTGCATCTTAGGGTTTTACTGCTGTGAACAGACACTGTGACCAAGGCAACTCTTAGAAGGACAACATTTAATTGGGACAGGCTTACAGGTTCAGAGGTTCACTCCATTATCGTCAAGGTGAGAGCATGGTGGCATCCAGGTAGGCATAGTACAGGAGGAGCTGAGAGTTCTACATCTTCTGAAGGCTGCTAGGAGAAGACTGGCTTCCAGGCAATTAGGATGAGGGTTTTAAAGCCCAAGCCCACAGTGACACACCCACTCCAATAAAGCCACACCTCCTAATGGTACCACTCCCTGAGCCAAGCATATACAAACCATCCTATGTCAAACATACAAAGTGGTTACTTTCCTATTCTCTATGGTTTGATCTTCTCTTTCTTGGTCACCCTACCTCCACTGTCATCCACTACTGTTACCCACCACTGTCACCAACTTCCACTGTCACCAACCTCCACTGTCACCAACCTCCACTGTCACCCACCACCACTGTTACCCACCTCCACTGTCACCCACCACTGTCATCACTACTGTCACCCACCTCCACTGCCACCTACCACCACTGTTACCCTCCACTGTCACCCACCTCCACTGTCACCTAGTTCCATGTTTCACTTATTGAGATCTCTCACCAGGGATGTTAGAAGATCTAATCTACTTGACAGAGAAGAGTAGAAACAGACTCAGAAGTGGCTGTGACCCATCCAGTACTCCAAGGGCCCCTTCCAATTGAGGGAGATATCCTGACCATGACTGTCACAATGGAACCCAGTCAGTCCCCACCTCACAGGCTTCTTTAACTGTACTGTGGGGTGGATAAAAGTTCTGACTTTGCAAATGCTCTCTCCATGCATGCCCCCTTCACACAGCCTAGGCTCTCCCATGGTCCTATTGTGTGTACAGAACTCGGTTGGCCTTGCAGGGGACCTTGGGTTCTAGAAGTCCCCAGGCTGAAGGGGAAGCTGAGAAGAAAATGGTCAGAGCACTGCCTGTGGGGTTATCAGTGGGGATGTGAGTAGGATTATCAGTAGAACTGTGGGTAGGGCTCAGGGTAGTATGTTTACCTAAGGACACAAAAGGCCATGAATTTCATCCCCAATACTGAATTTGCAGCGGCCCAGAGTCAGGTGCTAGATAAACGCTCCTCCGGGTCTCGGTGCCTGCTCTTGTTGCTCCGTGTCCTCCAGTCTGTTTCTCTCTATTCTCTCTTCCTTGCTGTCCACTTTTGTCTCTACCCATCACAATTTGTTTTCACTTTCAAGTTGCTGTGGCATAAAGGCCAAGGAAAAACAGCATTTCGTATTCTCTAGATTATGGGTAAATCATTCACTCTAAGTGCTCGTCGTGCTTGCTTGCACATTACAAATTTGAGGGGTAAAAGGTCAAAGGTAATGTCTACTTTCTTTTCTGAGTGATGGGTCTTATAAGATTAGGGATCAGTTAAGGTTACAGGGTATTAAAGAGTCAGATCTCGCAGCAATGAGAGCAAGTAATCTGAGCAGGATCTCTCTACTGATGAGAAATAGGATATGGGTACCAATGCCTTTCTCAGTAAACCCTCCAGATGATGCTCTGGGAGAAAGACAAAGATCTGGAAGATGTTCCCATATAGCTCCTTTGACTTACAATGGATAGTTATCAGCAAAGGCTGCTCTAGACTAGGCCCTTACCCACTGGGATCTCTTTAATCCATTGCCCTTGAGAAAGGGCCATATGGTGCTTTTCTACTCACTTGCCTGGCCCGAGGGTAACTCTCCACAGATGTGATCAGGTTCTGGGCATGGATTGAAAGTTAGACAGTTTGATAGTTGCTTGCTGGGTGAAGCTTGAGAAGCTGCAGGTCTTTGTGTTGCCTAAGAACTCCACATTTTTTCCAACTGCTGTCCATAAAGGAAGCACCCTAGAAGCAACTGAGGTGTGCAAGAGGTGTCTCAGAAAGCACTCACAGCTGTAGGTCAGAACACAAAGGGATGCGAAGTCAGACTGCCGTGCTCTGAAAACCTGGTGGATTCTCCTTCTAGGTTCTGGCTTCCCACTGTTAAAGGGGCGTGGATTGGTTTTGCACCTAATTTCATTGCTTCAGGTGCTGCTTTTCTACTTCGGGCATCACCCCTCCAGGCCTGGTCATGATGGACAGCCAGGTCATATCCAGAGGATGAAGGATGCAGTCATCCTAGTGGCCAAGACTATTCTTGCAGATATCTACAGGATATACCACGAGCCCTCCAGTCTTAATGATCATTAGGACTAAGACCACTTTTCTTCTCAATTCTATACCCCTCACCCTACCAGGAATGGCTTTAGCCCTCTCCCTGTTAAGAATCCTCCCACTCTGTGACGGCTTCCTGTTGAAAGTGCTATGACGTTGAACCCTTGGCCTCATGGTTGTATAGTAAGATACAATAGGGAAAATGGATATGAAAAAGCCAGTTTCTGTTGAAAAATGGTCATGAATGCAGCCCCAGAAAGTATAAGAAATCTTGCTGGCTAAATTTACAAAGATCCCTAAGCTGTATGTAACGTGTTTCCATTGTGACATTAGACTTTGGGTCGGGTCACAGATATAAAGCTTGGATAAACAGAACTCATCTCCCATAGAGGCCTCCAGCCTGTTCTCTGGGTACCAGGTAGGAATGTGATGGGCACCAGAGGCAAACCTGGGAGCGATCACCAATTCTGTCTATCAGCTGTGGCTCTCAGTGGGCTAGTAGGCCTAGGTTTGTGGAAGTTCAGAAGGAAGTTAGAGAGTCTATTAAAGACTTTATCAAGGGGGCTGGTGAGATGGCTCAGCGAATAAGAGCATCGATTGCTCTTCTGATAGGTCATGCATTCAAATCCCAGCAACCATATGGTGGCTCACAACCACCCATAACGATATATGATGACCTCTTCTGGTGCGTCTGAAGACAGCTACAGTGTACTTATAATAAAAACATAATAAATAAATCTTTTTAAAAAAAGACTTTATCAAGATGGTTCCTATGATTTGTGGTTATCTGGGGCTAAAGAATCAGCTGTGATTAACAAAAGGCCAGAACCACTGAAGTGAAACCCGTACTTTACTGAACAATTAACACTGTTTAGGTAGGTAAGTACACTGGCTAGGTTTTGTTTTTGTTGTTTTTTGGTTTTTGGTTTTTGAGACAGGGTTTCTCTGTATAGCCCTGACAGTCCTGGGCTATACAGAGAAATCAGAACTCACTCTGTAGACCAGGCTGGCCTCGAACTCATAAATCTGCCTGCTTCTGCTTTCCAAGTGCTAGGATTAAAGGCGTGCACCACCACCATTACCCGGCTTTTTTTTTTTTTTTCCAACTTGACACAAGCTAGAGCTTTCTGGGAAGCAGACTCTTAAAAAAGAAAATGAATGACCCTTACACACACACACACACACACACACACACACACACACACACGCACACACGCATTGGCCTGTGAGCTTGCCTCTGGGGCATTTTCTTGACTGATGCTTAATGTGGGAGGACCCTGCTCATTATAGGCAGTGCCATCAATGAGCTGGTGATCCTGAGTGCTATAAGAAAGTAGGTTGAGCAAGCCACAAGGAACCAGCTAGTAAGCAGCATTCCACCATGACCTCTGCATCAGCCCCCACCTCCAGGTTTCTGCCTTGAGTTCCTTTAGTGACACAGTGTGACCTGAGAAGTGTAAGATAGAAGAAACCCTTTCCCCCCAGGATGCTTTTGGTCATGGTGTTTTATCACAGTAATAGAAACTCTAAGGAATTAGAGCTGACAGATAATTTGTGATTAAGAAAAGACCAGCAAGCTGGGCGGTGGTGGCGCACGCCTTTAATCCCAGCACTTGGGAGGCAGAGGCAGGCGGATTTCTGAGTTCGAGGCCAGCCTGGTCTCCAGAGTGAGTTCCAGGACAGCCAGGGCTATACAGAGAAACTCTGTCTCGAAAAAAAACCAAAAAAAAAAAAAAAAAAAAAAAAAAAAAAAAGAAAAGAAAAGACCAGCATCATCGAGATGAATCTTCTGGTACATATTTCCTCAGGGTCAGCCCATAGAAGCTGTAGTCCAGAGAGGGTAAAAGTTGCCTCTCATGCTAGCAGACGAACTTGGTAATGCATTAAGAGTCTCTCCCACAGTGTGACTGTGTTTGGGTGGCATAAAAGCTGCAGGAAACACCAGGATAGTGAGAGATAACCACCAAAGACAGCAGCAGCTATAGAGTGGATCTAGCCTGAGTCTATGGAGTAAGATGTGTGTTGGGGAGTTCAAACCCAGGGAAGTAGAGCTCTCCAGGCCCTTTGGATCCCAGAACATCATGAGTGAGTCCCAGATGTCAGACACTGAGTTCTGATTATAACTGGGCCCTGGTTCTTGGAAGGGTTTAACTGTTTCTCTTGAACTTTTTGCAAAGATCTAACACTTGGAGGACTTCTGGATAGGTAGATAGGTAGGTCCTAAAAGGAAGCAGATAAATCTTGGCTCCTGAGTGCCCCCTAGCGTATCTCCTTGCAATTTGTATACTAAGCTAAGGATCTGGAGCCTGTTTGCCTCTGTCTCCAGCTTTGTGACCCATCCCTCTATCACGAGAGACTGAAGCAGAGCAGCATCCATTACATAGCATATGCTTAATAGAATTGTTAGATGAGTTTTCTGGTGTCTCTCAGAGATTGTGTTGTTATCAAATACTAGAGGAGGAAACTGGGAGATGGCAGAGGACTAAGCCACAAATGGGCTCAGAAATCACTACTTAGTCTGACCTTTCTCTGCACTAGCTGCTCTCTGCTGACAGAGTAGAAATGTCCATCTGTGTAGACCAAGAATTAAAGGTAGAGAAAGGACAACCTTGATCCAAGACTTCTCTGTCTTCCTCCATCTCACTTCAGATGGGATAAACTAATTAATTCCAAGGTTCCTCAAAAATTGTCTCTCAGTTCTCTGAGAACACTGGGATTATGCCCTCAGAGTCTCAAAAAGACAAAAACAAAAAAAACCCAAAAAACAAAAAACAGCAGGGTGGTGGTGGCGCACGCCTTTAGTCCCAGTACTTGGGAGGCAGAGGCAGGTGGATTTCTGAGTTGGAGGCCAGCCTGGTCTACAGAGTGAGTTCCAGGATAGCCAGGGCTACACAGAGAAACCCTGTCTCAAACAAAAAACAAAAAACAAACAAACAAACAAAAACAAAAAAACCCCAAAAACAAACAAACAAAAAACCAGAAACCCAATTTATCAGGAGACATAGCCCCACTATCCAATGAAATGTCTACTTGCAGGAATTCACAGCCACTTTCATTCAGAGAATCAATTTTTTAACAGAGCCTAAAGAAAAAGAGAGGCCATTAGGTTTCTCAGGTTGCCTGCCTCCATTTGCAGGCACACGCAAGCTAATTGCAGACATAAGAGTTCAACTCATTGGTCAACTCAAATCCAGACAGGGTCTCATGTTGGACATTGGTAAGGGCAGATACTTCTAATTGATCATGGTTGCTCATTGCCACTCACCAACTAACTTACAAAGTTTAAAGTCTAAAAGAATAACTTGTCCATGCCTGTGACTAATCCGTATGACTCACCAGGACAGCTATAAGGAAGATGGGTGCTTTGGGTCAGTAAACTATCACTGGACTCCACAGTGAGTCTCCTGGTTAGTATGGCCCACTAGCATCAGTTTTATCGTGGAGTAGTGTCTTCTGTGAGTGTGTTACATTGTCATGTGTTGTGTGAGATCACTGGGAAGCTGTCTCTGAAGGAGAAACTTGGCCTTTTGCCTTTCCACTTCAGACCTAAGCATGCTTTGTCTCACAATGTTTTCCAAAGCCCTCTTTCCCGAAATCAAGCTGAATCATCCTGGTTCTGTGACCCAGAAAAAGGAGGACAAAAACAGCCAATGATCAAAGGTCTGTGACTATTATTTATCACATGATCTAAAGGTCTGTATCTGCTACTTCAAAGACCAACGACCAGTTATATTAAATCACTCTACGTGCTGTAGAAAGACTGTGTTGTGTTCTCTATGAGGTTTCCCTGGGAATTCCCCAAGCCCTGTAGTTTGACAGGGGGTATTAATTTTTTATGTATCCAGTTTTATTAAGCTGGTGTTACTCAGCACTACCTTCCAAGCCAACCCAATGCTGTGACATCAGCTGTACCAGCTTGGAAAAAAATCCTCATGGCCAGACTTGTTGAGTCTTGATTTGCTAATGTTATTACATCTCATAAGATGGCTGGATGTTTTTCCAGAATAGAAAATAAATCAGGGAAGCTTAAGCAAGTTATAAGGGCCTGAGCAAGGTATGGAGAACATCAAAGTCCAATACATTGATGTCAAACCTCTGCTCAAATCAATGGTTATTGATCTATTGATCTACTCTACATGACCAGGACTAACCTAAAGAGCAAAAAAACGTATCTAATAAAAGTTTGTTTGGTTTTCACTCAAATTTTACCTAAATGTTACACAGTAATTAAAGTACCTGACCAATGTAAATGGCCTTCTGGCTGTTCGATAACTATTCTTAGAGACCATCCTAAGGTGATCAGAGGATTTAAAGCAAAAGTACTTCTCCCTCTTGTTTTCCAGGTCAAGTAGGTCTCAAGAGACTGTGGGACATCTCCTAAAATATCCCGGAACTGTGTAGAGTCACCTGTTCTCTTGTTTGGGGAAACCTTGGATATCTACCTGGTGAGCTTTAGCCAGTGTCCAGTCCATAAAGAGGAGAATCTGTGCAGAGAAAAAGTTACCTCCATGCTAGCAAGTGAAGCCATGGTCAAGAAAGGCTTTTGGCTTATCCTCACATGCGTGCAATAGCTAAAAACACTAAGACTAGAGGGGGCAGACATTCTTCTCAAGCCTCTAAGGGCCAGATCCACATCTATACTTGACAGTAAAAAATAAAAGTAAGTAATTTTGGCCACCTCCATGGGCATAAACCCTCAGTGGGAATGAACAACCAAAGGATAAAATGACAGGTGTGTTTCTTTAATAGCTTAGGGGATCATAGTCCTTTTTTTTTTTTTTTTTTTTTTTTTTTTTTTTTTTTTTTTTTTGGTTTTTCGAGACAGGGTTTCTCTGTGTAGCCCTGGCTGTCCTGGAACTCACTCTGTAGACCAGGCTGGCCTTGAACTCAGAAATCCGCCTGCCTCTGCCTCCCAAGTGCTGGGATTAAAGGGGATCATAGTCCTTAGGCATTAGACTTTAAATGATGCAAGATATTGTTGAAACAACTATTTCAATAATTATTTCCATCTTGGTAAGAAGTGACGCCATGGTCAAACAAGGCTGGTCCCTATGGGGTCACCACAACATGAGAAACTATATTAAAAGGTTGAAGCATTAGGAAGATTCAAATCCACAGCTTCTTTTTAATAAAAACAAAACAAAACAAAACAAATTTTCAGCACTGTGTTTTTAACCAGCAGGTTCACAATAAATAATATTTGAGTTAAATTAAAACTTTATTGATCTGGGTCCTTTGGAAGACCAGCAAGTGCTTTTGTCAATTAAGCTATATCTCTAGCCCTCTTTCTTCATTTTCAAAGCTAGTTGCATAGTATATCCAAGTCCTCCCCTTTCTGCATACCTCTACTCTGACCGCTGTTAACACATCTCTGACTCCAGGTGTGTTGTCTGTATACTAAGGATCTTGTCCTTCATTAAGCTCCATCTAGAACATTCTCTCTATCAGGCTGAGGATACAGCTCATTTGGTAGGTGACTTAGGATGCAGGAAGCCCTGGGTTAGATGCCCCACAGCACAACTTAAATGGGACCTTCTAGAAGACAACTGTAATCTGAGCATTCTAGAGGTAGAAGCAGGAGGTCAAGAGTTCAAGGGCATCTCTGACTATACAGCATGGACTACAGGAGACACAGTCTAATAAAACAAAGAATAACAAAGTCCTTTGGTTGTGTAGTATGTCTGTAAGTTCTGAGAATAAGGTGGTGGACATCTTTAAGAACCTTTTATCCTATCTTCCATTTAAAAAAAATATACACAGCGGGGCTGGACAGATGGCTCATTGATGAAAAGACCTAAATTCAATTCCCAGAACTGATATAAGAGAGCTCACAAACACCTGTAATTCCAGCCTTAGAGGATTCATGGCCTTCATGGGCATATGCACTCATGTGCGCACGCATGTGTGAACACACACACAGACACACACAGACACACACACACAGGCACACACACACACACACACACACACACACACACATATATATATACACATAATGTAAAGGTAATACAAACAAATCTTTAGAGAATGTGTATAATAAGAAAATATGAAGGAAAAAAAAAAAGCCGGGCAGTGGTGGCCTACACCTTTAATCCCAGCACTTGGGAGGCAGAGGCAGGCAGATTTCTGAGTTCGAGGCCAGCCTGGTCTACAGAGTTCTAGGACAGCTAGGGCTATACAGAGAAACCCTGTCTCAAACGCCCCCCCCCCCAAAAAAAAAGAAGAAAAAGAAAAAGAAAAAGAAAATCTGGGCCAGCAAGATGGCTCAGTGTGTCAAGGTGCTTGCTGCCAAACCTGACAACCTGAGTATGATTCCCAGAATCCACAAGGTGGAAGCTGAAAACCCTCTCTGTAACCTCTACATGGACACCATGGTATGTTCATGCATGCATACACATACAGATACACACACACACATACAAACACAAACGCACACACACAGAGAATAGATTCTTAAATACACACAGACAAACACACTCAGACCTACTCACACACTAAATACACACATACACATATACATGCACACATACACACTCACACACGTACATATGGACACATTGACATGTGCACACAGCCATATACTCATACACATACATACTGAATACATATACACACACACTCAACACATACATGAATAAAATAAAAACAGTTTTAAAGAATTCTTATATGGGGGCTGACAAGAAGGCCCAGCAATTAAGGTAATATGGCCAAGCCTGTTGACCTGAGTTCCATCTCTACATAATGGAAAGAAAAAATTGACTTCTGACTTCCACATGTGCATGAGAACACACAAAGTGCACAGAAACACAAACAAACAAACAACTTTTTAGAAAATTTAAATGGAAAAGAAAAGAAAGTCCGAGGATGGCCAGACAGAAAGAGAGAGCTCAGGATCCTAACAGCATTGTGAAGCACTGGCTTTCCCACTCTGCGAGGCTTGCTTCACATAATTAAAAGTTTTCATCGCTGGAGTCACAATTAATCAAGCCGGCATTACTCACAGCCGAACACACTCTGGCATATTTCATTGTGAGAGTCTTTAAAGAGCTGTGTCAACTGAGATGTGTTTAAAGCAATGCTACCTACGTTCGTGCTGATTTCCCCTGAAAGTACCAAGTGGTTCAGCCGTCGACGGCTCTTGTCACCTCCCTTCTCAGGGCTGTTTTCTGCTCATCGCTTCCATGGACGTTCACATGACTCTTCTTGCTTGTCCGAGTTTACCTTTGCTCGATAAGCTCTGCTTATATGTCCTGTTAGCCCTCTACCTGCCTACAGTAATAACAGAGCCTGCACCTCCCTTTCTCTTCACTGACTCCCACGCTACATACAAGACCCAGTCAGAGCTCGGTCTCCCCAGCCTGGGGTCACCTTCTCTTTTATCCCAGGCAGATTCTTCCCTCGTGGAGACCAGACTGTGGCCAGTAGCTTCAGGCTCACCTTTTACCAACTTGGCAACATTGATGGAAAGTGTGTCCCTCTTACATTAGGTCCATAAAAAGACCTGGTCTGATCTCATTGGCCTCATGAGCTTTAGCTAGGCATGGGCTCCCTGGCAACTGCTTTTTTTTTTGAGACAGGGTCTTGCTAAGTAATCCAGGCTGGCCTAAAGATCTCTATGTTGCTTTCAACTTCCAACAGTCTTTCTACATCCTGAATACAAGATTATATCAGTTTTGCTACTTATTTTCTTTTTTTCAGTACTGGGCATTGAATCCAGGGCCTCGTGAATGTGTTCTACCACTGAGCTATATAGCTCCAGCCTCACCTCCAGTAGTAATTTCTGGAATACAGACGCAGGGTCAGTCTTGCAAGTAGCACTCAGGATAAGGAAGAGAAGGTTTTGCAAGAAAACTGAGGCTCTGGTCGTAGAAAATGGAAAATAGACATTAGACAGTAAGGTAATGCTGGCCATGGGACCGGAGATCAAGGGCTACCTACAATCTTCTGTTCTCAGACAGGGTCTTACATGATCAGCACTTAGTTAATTATTCTGCCTGGACAACAGAAGGAGCTTAAGGCTTACTGGTCAGCTGAATGAGACCTTGTCTCAAAGTAAGAACTATAAAATAGACCAGGATATAACAACTGTCCATCATGGACCAGTCCTTGTGTTCAGTCTTTACTACAGCAAACTGAAACAGGTTCCTGGAAGGTACTGGAAGATAAAGAGGGAAAGTCTGATCTCTGGGTACTAGGTTACGAGGTAAGACTAAAGTTGGATGCACTCAGTATGGTGACAACAGATAATGACCACAT
The DNA here is from genome assembly GCF_008632895.1 of Mastomys coucha. NCBI lineage: Eukaryota > Metazoa > Chordata > Mammalia > Rodentia > Muridae > Mastomys > Mastomys coucha. The sequence goes on along the minus strand of NW_022196900.1, from coordinate 59,016,898 downwards.
GCTATAAACTTCAGCAAGGCAGTGAAAGGAGCCTGAGTGCTTTCACCATATAGAAATAATGTGTTTAAGGATATAGCTATGTGGAACCTGACTGTACACAGCGCATGATATACACGTGTGTCAAGACAGCACATCAATATGTATAATTTTATGTTACCATATACCAGTTAAAAGATAAATTTAATTTTAAAAACTATTACATGTTAGGTATAAAAACAAGAAAGATGAAAGATAGGATAAGAAGAGACAGGATTGTTCTTAGAGGCCTGATGGGCCAGGGCCCCGGCAAGGGATGCCAAATCAATGTATTTTAAATCAAGTTGAAATGGATATCAAGGATAGATAGAGAGATACCTATGTAAAAGAAAAAAGAGAAACACCTATATTTTTCATAAATAGAGGGGAAATTTGGGGCTAGGCTTGGTAGTGCAAACATGTAACCCTATCACTTGTAAGGCTGAGACAGGCAAATAAACGTTTTTTAATTGTGTGTGTATGTGTGTGTGTCTGTGTGTGTGTGTGTGTGTGTGTCTGTGTGTACATGGCAGAGGTATGGTATGGGTGCCTGAATATGAGTATGTGCAGGACACAGTGCATGTGTAGAGGTCAGGGAACAACTATGGGGAGTTGGTTTTCCCCTTCCACAGTGGGTTTCGAGATCAAACGCAGGTGTCCAGGCTTGGCAGCAAGCTGCAATCTTTACTTGCTGAGCCATATTACCAGCCCAAGGTAAAAGAACCTTAATTTTAAGGCCAACCTGGGATGCTGTGCTAGCTAATTTTTGTTATCAATGAGACACAATATAGTGTTGGCTCAGAAGAGGGAATCTCGATTTAGGAATTACCTGGATCAGACTGCCTTCTGAGGAAGTCTGTGGGGCATCATCTTGGTTGCTAATTGATGTTGGAAGGCCCAGTTCACTGTGGTACCATACCCTAGGTAGGTGGGCCTGGTCTGTATAAAAGATCTAGCTGAGCAAACTAGAAAGCAAACCAGTAAGCAGTGCTAAGTAAGTAAGCAGTGCTAACCAGTAAGCAGGTCCTTGCCTTGACAATGGACCATAACCTGGGAGTGTCAACCCAACAAACCCTTTCCTTGCTAAGCTGCTTTTGCTCAGAGTGTTTTATTAGAGAGACAGAAAGAAGCTAGAAGCGCTGCATGGCAAGTCTAAGGAGAGACTGAAGTATACACTACTTGTACTTTATGATTGACACAAATGAGCCTCATCTTCATTCCCTGTTCCAGCTTCTCCCATCCCATAATTCTTAGGGCATAGAACATGATTATTAGAAGATGATGCCTAGCCAAAACCCTTCCCTAATCCAGAGGGCAGCCAAGCCTCCTCTTCAATTCACCAACAGTGAGTTTCAGTGCTCTGAGCAGCATCTCTGGAGATCCAGGAAATGAATCGCATGACACTGGCTTCTGACTGCGGCTGCTCTGTCCCCCATGTTCTTGCTTCTCACTCATCTTGGCTTCATTGTCAATTCAAACATGTAACTCAGCCCTAGGCAGCAAACTTAAATTAACTGACATCTTATTTTGTGCTGAGGAGAAAACAAAACACAATTGAGATTTGCCCAAGGTGACTTAGCTGGTGAGTGACAGGATTGGCCAAGAAGTCAGATTTATTTTTTCCTTCATGTAGCCCTGGCTATGCAGGAACTTGCTCTGTAAACCAGGCTGGCCTTGAACGAAAAGATCTGGCTCCTGGGTTGGAGATATGGCTCAGTGGTTAACAGCATTTCCGGAGGTCTTGAGTTCAATTCCCAGCAACCACATGGTGGCTCACAGCCGTCTATAATGGGATCTGATGCCGTCTTCTGGTGTGTCTGAAGACGGCGACAGTGTATCCACATACATGAAATACATTAATTAATTAAAAAGAAAAAAAAAGATCTGACTCCAAAGGTGTGAGCCACCACACCTGGCACCATTCTGCCTCTTTATCAGGTGTTGTCATATGGGACATGAAGGAAACTTGGGTGGCAGTGACCATTCTGTGTCACATAACATAATTTGGAGAGTCTTTAAACCTTCACATGGTCTCCAGTCTGTCAGCTACTTTGGAGGTGCCCCAAGAAGGTCACAAAATACAGAATAGACTAGGGTAGCTGTTATGGAATGCTGCCCTCCAGAAGTCGGATGGCCTTTGACCTCTTGATATCACAAGAAGTATAATAATTCAAATGAGGCACTCACAAGATCAGGCCCATTAACTTGTGGAGTGGGGGAAGAGCTCATGAGGCACCCCCAGGATATACAAACAATGAATGGCCACAGATGAACCATTCACTGGTGTGCTGGCTAGTTTATGACAACTTGACACATCCTAGAGTTATGTGAAAGGAGGGAACCTCATTTAAGAGAATGCCTCCGTAAGATCCAGCTGTAGGGCATTCTTAATCAGTGACTGATGGGAGAGGGGGCAAGCTTATGGTGGATGGTGCTGTCCCTGAGTTTGTGGTCCTGAGTTCTATTAAAAAAAAAAAAAAAAAAAAAAAAAGCAAGCTGAGTAAGCCGTGGGAAGCAAACCAGTAAACAGCACTCCCAGCTGGGCATTGGTGGTGCAAGCATTTAATCCTAGCACTTCGGAGGCAGAGGCAGAGGCAGAGGCAGAGGCAGAGGCAGAGGCAGAGGCAGAGGCAGAGGCAGGCAGATTTCTGAGTTCATTTCTGAGTTCAAGGCCAGCCTGGTCTACAGAGTGAGTTCCATTATAGTCAGGGCTACACAGAGAAACCCTGTCTCGAAAAACAAAAGACAAACAAACAAACAAACAAACAAAAAACCAAAAAACAAAAAATAAAACAAAACAAAAAAACAGCACTCCCCCATGACCAGGTTCCCGTCTCCAGGTTCCTTCCCTGCCTGAATCCCTGTCTTGGCTTCCTTTAGATGGAATATAGTATGAATGTATAAGCCAAATATACACTTTCCTCCTCAAGCTACTTTGGTCATGGTGTTTTGCCATAGCAATAGGAACCCTAACTAAGACCAATGCCATGCCTTCTTGCTACAATAGCAGTTGCATTGTGAGGGGTGCACAGACATGTAAGTAAGGCTGCACCATCTGAAGGTAGAGTGTCCATGGAGGTGGAGTGGGGGGGGGGGGACTCCAGATTGCTACTCTCTTCTATGTGGTATGGAGTTACATGCCTGCTTGATCAACAGGTCTGGGGGAGCGTCCAAAATAGCTGACAGACTGGAGACCATGCTAACATTCCTGAACATGCCGTGCTTAGGGTAGGACCGTAAGCAGGCTGAAGTGTCAGTTGGGTGGCTTATGCTCTGAGAGGAATTCCAAGGAGAAAGGGAAATGCTGAGGCTACCCCCCTGCCATGCTAGCCTCTGAACTGGCAGAAGAAAGTGGAAAAAAGATGGATGAGAGGAAGCTGGTGGCTTCTTATAGCTGAGAAGTCAGAAGGGAAAGAATGCACAGATTAGACCTGTACTCAAAGAGTTCTTCCTGGGGCAGGAGCTGATGAAAAGGCAGGTAAAGGTGCTTGCCGCCAAGCCTGATGACCTGAGTTCACTAATGAGAACCCACACAGTGGAAGGAAGCAACTCTGACATGTTGTTCTCTGGTCTGTGTGCATGCTGTGCCACTTGTATACCCTTCCTCCATGAGAGATAAATAATCCTCTCTAGGATCCGAAGACTTGGAATCATCTCAATAACTGGACAGTGAGGAAGGAGAGGGCGAGGTGGAAGTGATGTAATATACCTCTCAGGTCCATCCTTTGATATAGAGTAAAGAGAAATCCATGAGACACTGTGCACCTGGTGGCCTTAGTAGTGGCTAGGATATGAAACTATGATAATCATAATACTGTGCTTCTGAACTGCTTGAATTGACGAGGACTTTATTATTATTATTATTATTATTATTATTATTATTATTATTACTACTACTATAGCATAGAATTTATTTAGGACATGGGGAGGGTAGTCAAGAGGGTAGTAGAGGCAGAGAAAGGCAGAACAAGGCAGAGTGGAGAGGAAAGAGAGAGAGAGAAGAGAAGTAGAGGCCAGCCATGAGCACATGGAGAGACGGGGGAAGGGACGAGACGACAGAGCAAGAGCAAGAGAGCAAGAGCTGAGGAGGACTTTTAAACAAGGAATGAAAGTCTCACAGCCTGCCTCATGAATCTGTGAAGTACAAATGCAGGTAGGCCAGGCTGCTTGCTTTGGATGGAGAGGAACTGAAGAGTAAATCGTCCCTCCCTCTAGAGACCAAGGCTGCAGAATCTGAGGGAGGTCACACCCTAGTGGACTGGCTCCCAGGAGCCATGAGGGATACTTGGTTAGTGGCAGCTGACATTCCCATGTACACCAGGGACTGGAGGACAACAGAGGGAGGACAGACATTGCTGAGGGAAGTAAATATGAGAGAGGTAGTATTTGATGGTAAGTTCATCAGGCTGGATAGAACTTGATCCACTGGAGAGTTAAGAAAGAAGCTAATTCACCGGGTATTTGGGGACTGGTGTGAGACTTTAATTTCAAAAACAAAACAAATAAAACAAACAAACAAAAACCTAAAACACACTTTCTTCTAACTCACTCACAAATCGACCACACAGGTAGCCTAAGAGAGCCACTCAAACACTTAAACTGACTCATTATAAGCAAGGAGATCAAAGCTGTAATCATAAAGAAAAACTCAGGACCAGGGGGATTCACAACTGAATTTTATCAAACTTCTTAGGAAAATTTAATAACAATTCCTTTTAACTTGTCCTACAAAATACAAAGTGAAGAAGCACTACCAAATTCATTCTATAATGCCAGTATTAATTTGATATCAAAACCAGGTAAAAACACAACATCAACATTAAAGAAAACCACAGACCAATTTCTGTGATGAACATAGATACAAAAATTCACAACAATATGCTCACAAATAAAATTCAGAAACACATTAAGAAGATCACACATCACAATTAAGGGGACTTCATCCCAGAGTTGCAAGATTTATTTAATGTATTTAAACTAACAAATATAATTATACCATATAAATAAAGTTTTAGAACAAAATCACATAATCACATCTATTGATGCCCAAAAGGCATTTGAGAAAGTTCAGCACGTCTTCATGATGAAAGTCCTGGAGACTTTAGGAATAAATGGAGCATACCTCAAAATAATAAAGGCTATCTACAACAAACCCATAACCAATGTTATACTAAATGGAGACAAACTTAGACCATTTCCCCTAAAATGAGGACTGAGACAAGGATGTTGTATTAGCCAGGGCCATCTAGAGGAACAGAGCTGATAGGATGAACATATATATTAACAGGGGATTTATTAGATTGGCTTACATGATACGTCTCAGGAAATCCAATAATGGCTATCTCATGTGAGAGAGACTGAGAATCCAGTAGTTGCTCAGTCCACAAGGCTGCTTGTCTCAGCAATCCCAATATGGTGTCGAAAGTTTGTGGGATGCCTGCATCCTGATGCTGGTGGTATTCAGCCAGAAGCTGGTTCTAATACTGGTGAAGAGATGCTGAAACAGCAGGATCTATGAGCTTACTATTAAGAGTGAAGTCAAGGAGCTGAAGAAATGTCTCAGTGTGTTGGGGTACGCTATGTGAAACTGTGACTCTGTCCTTTCCTACCTACCTAAGGCACTGATAGGTAGGCTTTAATAAAAATCTGATGGCCAATTAGCTAGGCAGGAAGTGGAGGTGGGACTTCCTAGGAGAAAGAAAGGAACTCTGGGAAGGAGAAGGAAAAAAGGCCCTTTTGTCAGGAGACATGGAAGGAGATGGGCGTGATCACAGGCCTGGAAGGCACAGCTAGGCACGTGGCTGGATGGGGCTAGGTGGTTGGGTTAACTTAGATCAGTTAGTTGAAAGTCTGCCCAATTAAGGCTTAAGGCTTTGAAATATTAAAACGTCTCTGTGTGGTTATTTGGGGGAAGGCTGGCTAAGGAATAATTGCCACCATATTAATTTCCAGCATTAATTAACATATTAACAAATGATGTAGATTAACAAGCAGTTAATCTACATCAGTGGTTAAGAGTACTCCCCATGCTCTTGCGGAAGAGCAGAGTTCAGTTCGCTCCACTCACATAGGAGCCCCCAAGCACCTGTAACTCCAGTTACAGAGGGTCCACCACCCTCTTCTGGCCTCTGTGGACACCAGGCACTAAAATTTAAAATGGTGCACATGCAGACAGACATTCACACATAGAAAATAAAAATAAAAATATATCTTAAGTAAAGGGAAGAGTGTCTTGACTTGGGCCCAGAGTCCCCCTAGTTCTTCTCCACTCTGCCTTTCAACCTTTTCTTCTAGGCCATCTCCATTCCATCATGACTCCTGCTGACCTGGAGAACCACTCTCTACCAGGGACTTACAGCTGACACGCTTAGCTAAGTCCCAGAGTGGGAAACAGCAGGCAAACGAGGGAACACTCACCCAACAAAGGCCAGGCCAGATATCTATACCAAGAAATCCTTCAAATGTCTTAACTCCAGATGCCTAGATCCCACTAGATCAAACATAAACAATTAAGACAATATACCTCTTCCAGAAGCCAGCAGCCCTGTTATAATAGACTCTGAGAAAGTTAGCTGAAGCACAATACAAGGATTTCAAAATAAAAATTATGAATGTAATCAATGATCTTAAAGAGTATATGAGTAAGTACCTTAGTCAGAACATAAACAGTAGAATAAAATAATGAAAACATTTCAAAACATAAAAGTACATTTTTTTTTATACAGGGTTTATCTGTATAGCCCTGGCTGCCCTAGAACTTGCTCTGTAGACTAGGCTGGCCTTGAACTGAGATCCACCTGTCTCTGCTTCCCAAGTGCTACACTAAAGAACACCATCACTGCCCAGCTACAAAAGTAGAATTTAACTAAAAAAA
>NW_022196900.1:58997298-59009999 GCF_008632895.1 Mastomys coucha | reverse complement strand
AAGAAAAGAAAAACCTGAAATAAAATTGGAAATAAAAAAAACTCAGGGACTGTCAAACAAAACCCTCAGAGATCAGTTCAACCCTCATCAAAGACACTTGTTTACATGGATAGAATTAACACAGAGACCCACACCTGGACAATTGCAGAGAGCAACTTTGGAACACTCAGTCCTAAATGAGATGTCTTCATCAAACCTCTTCCCTCAGAGCTCAGGGGTCTATGCAGACGGGGAGGGAGAAGGACTTCGGAAGGAATCCGAAGTGGTGGGTAACTGAGGAAACAGGGTTTTCCAGGCACAGCAGGACTGGTGTACGTAAGAACTGACGTTGAGGGGTTGGAGAGATGGCTCAGCAGTTAAGAGCACTGACTGTTCTTCTGAAGGTCCTGAGTTCAAATCCCAGCAACCACATGGTGACTCACAACCATCCGTAGCAAGATCTGATGCCCTCTTCTGGACTGTCCAAAGACAGCCACAGTGTACTTAGATATAATAAATAAATAAATCTTTTTTTTTTAAAAAAAAAAAAAGAACTGACATAGATTGTGACAGCACCCACAGGACCTCCATAGGTTCAAACCAAGTACAAGCACTAAGAAGGGGAGGTGGACACAAAGACGCTCCCCTCCCTAACCAAGAAGCTATTTACAATTGATGACTGGTTATGAAAGAAAACATAGTTTTCCACACAAGACTAGTTGGCTGATACAAAACGGACTCCATTTTCTAATGAGATGTTGGTTTCATTTTGCTTTGGTTTTATTTGTCTTAGTAGTTTTTGTTCTGTTTTGTTCTGTTTTTCATTTTTTCTTTCTCTTCTTCTCTTTTCTTTCTTTTCTTGCTCCAGGATGCATTATGCTTTTCTTTTTTTCTTTGTTTTTGTTTTGCTTTGGGTTTGTTTGATTTGGTGTTTTTTTTTTGTTTTGTTTTTGTTTTTGCTTGTTGTTGTTGTTTTGAAAGAAAGAACATGAAGTTGGGTGGATAGGGAGTTGATCAGACCCTGGGAGGAGTGGTGAAGGGGAAAGAATATGATCAAAATGCATTGTATGAAAATTTTTTGAATTTAAAATAAAACACAAAGGCAAGCAGACAGACAAGCAAAGGTTTTTTTCGTCCACGTTCCTCTTTTATCTGGGCTGACCCCAGAAGGTGATGCCCACATTCGGGGGGGGGGGGGTCTTTCTGCATCTTGTAATCTCATCAAGGAACTCCCTCACAGGTGTTCCCAGCAGGTTGAGTTTACCTGATTCCAGATCTAGTTAAATTGATAACCAAGATTAACCGTCACAAATTACTCCTTGTCAACTTGACATCCAATCAAATCCTCCCATGTCATGGTTAATTCCAAATGAAACAGACATGATCATCCTTCTGCCTAACATGGAGAATACCTCATGAACAACTGAAAACACATTATATTTTTTTAGAATAGGTGGCAAAGTCCCTTGTAAAATGCTTAGTGTTTTAGTGTCTTATAACTTAAATATGATAATAAAGATTTATAACAATTGATAGTACATTTTACATACCATGATAAACAACTAGAGAACAGAAAATGCAAATATCTGCTTACCGTATGAATGTGCACAAACTTTTTTATTTTTGTCTGTTTGTCTGACTGTTTTGTTTGTTTATTTTGTTTTGTTTTGCTTTTTTTGAGACAGGATCTCTCTACATTGTCTTGACTGACCTGGAATTCAGTAGGTAGACCAGGCTAGCCTTGAATTCACAAAATCCTCCTGCCTCCACTTCCAGAGTGCTGAAATCAAAGTCTTGCACTTCAGGGCCCTGCTTCATAAATATGTTCCAATTAGGGAAAAAAAAAAAAAAGGCAGAAAGACTCATGGCATTCCAACCTTCATTTCTGAACTGGTCACGTGACCTCAGCTGGCATCTGTCACTACTGCTTCTGCCACCCATTCTGTACTTCCTCCACACTCAGCAAGCAGATCAGCAGCTCTTCCTTCTTTCACTGGAGTACTGACCCATATTCTCATCCCTGAAGGATCTGAGTCCTCTGGCATCCCGCCTTAACTGGGTTGTTATAATTTCTCCATTGATCGTGGTCACACAACATGGTAACTCCAAGTCATGCCCTAGGGGATCTCCTGTATTCCAGACGTAATCTTCTCTACCTCCATTTTGGAGAAGGAGTCGAGTTCCCCTCTTGTAGTCTGGATTAATGAGCCCCCCGACACTATTATTCTTTTTTTATTTTTAAGTCTGTTAAGAGTATCAGAAGCCCAAAGTGGCCAGGGGGAAGTCTGAAGCTTCCAATTCAATTGAATTTTTGCTTTGTGTCCTGGAAGAAGTGTTCCCTACTCTGGAACCAAAAATTCTAGGATCTCAGAGGACAAGGTCACAGGAACAGGAAGGAACACTTTTTTTAATGGGTCATAGGGTGACCCATCCCCTAATGGGACATAGGGAACCACTCCCATGTCCACACCTTGATTTTTAGGCCTGTGAATCCTGGCTTTGGGAGAAACCATACCATATATTGGATACTGATTCAAATCATATACCACTTTCTGAAGAACCCTGTTCCAACCCTGCTGGCTGCTACCTAACTGATATAACTGTAACTGTTCCTTTCTTTATCTCTCTCTCCCTCTCTTTCTCTCTCTCTTTCTTATTTTATCTAGTTAATGTAGGAGTGTTCTGCTGGATATACATCTACAGACCAGAAGAGGTCATCAGATCTCCTTATAGATGGTTATAAGCCACCATGTGGTTGCTGGGAATTGAACTCAGGACCTCTGGAAGAGCAGCCAATGCTCTTAACCACTGAGCCATCTCACCAGCCTTCTGTAACTGTTTCTTAAAGAGTCTATTCAAATGTTTTGTCAAGCCAGATGTTTTGGGGTTATGAGGTGCACGGTAAGAGCAGTGGATTCCATGAACTCATGTCCATTGTTGTAATTTTTTGACTGTGAAGTGAGTTCCTTGGTCAGAAACTATGCTATGTGGAATATCTTAAGAGTTAATAAGACATTTGGTAAGTCCATGGTTGGTAGTTTCAGTAGAGGCACTATGTACCTGAAAGGCAAACTCGTAATCAGAGTAAATATCTACTCTACTAAAGTCAAAATGTTTCCTTTTCCATGATGGAAGTGGTCCAGGGTAGTCAACCTGCCACCAGGTCACTGGCTGGTCATTCCGGGGAATTATGCTATATCAGGGACTCTGTGTTGGTCTCTGCTGCTGGCTGATCTGGCACTCAGAAGCAGATGTAACCAGCTGGTGGCTGGAAGTCTATGTCATCAAGCCCATGTATCATCTCCATCTCTACCACCACTGCCACTTTGATCATGGGCCCACTGGCAATGATAAGGATAACTGGGAAAAGAGGCTGGCTGCCCATAGGACAGGTTTTCTTATCTGTTTGATTACTGAACTCCTTCTCTGCTGAAGTCATTTTTTGATGAGCACTCACATGGGATGCACTTAGAGAGAGCTATCCACACGTTTCTTCCTCAAATGTCTTTCTCACCAATTTTCCAGTCATGATCCTTCCATTCCCTGATCACCTAGTCAAACCATTGTCTACACCACATATCAGTATGTAATCACACATCCAGCCATTTTCCCTTCCAAGAAAAATGTATGAATGTGGAATGATTAAAGTTCTGCCTCATGTGAGAATTTCCCTTCATCAGTATACTTAAAAGATTCTATAGGAAGCCGAGTGGTGGTGGCGCATGCCTATAATCCCAGCACTTGGGGGGCAGAGACAGGCGGATTTCTGAGTTCGAGGCCAGCCTGGTCTACAGAGTGAGTTCCAGGACAGCCAGGGCTATACAGGGAAACCCCGTCTTGAAAAACCAAAACCCTATAGGTGCTGGGTATGGTGAAGCAAGCCTTTAATCCCAGACTCAGGAGACAGAAAGGAAGGCAGATCTCTGTGAGGACAAGTCCTGGTCTACATAGTGAGACACTATCTCAAAAGCAAAGCAAAACAAACAAACAAAAAGCATCTTATAGAATCTACTAGAAAACCCTTAGATTTAATAAACACATTAAAGTTTCAGGGTACAGTCAATATATGTGTTTATTAAAGAAGAAAAAGAGGAGGACGAGGACAAGGACGAGGAGAAGAAGAAGAAGGAGAAGAAGAAGCAGCTGTATATACTAACAATGCACTCTTTTTTTTTTTTTTTTTTTTTTTTTTTTTTTTTTTTTTTTTTTTTTGGTTTTTTGAGACAGGGTTTCTCTGAGTAGCCCTGGCTGTCCTGGAACTCACTTTGTAGACCAGGCTGGCCTCGAACTCAGAAATCCACCTGCCTCTGCCTCCCAAGTGCTGGGATTAAAGGCGTGCGCCACTACTGCCCAGCTTAACAATGCACTCTTATAAAAACCTGGAATAAACCTAACAAAAGAAGAGAGATGGACGCAATGAAAACTTGAAGACATTGACAAAGAAAATCAGAGTGGAGTGATGGCGTACCAATTGAGAGCATCTGCAGCTCTCTGAGGATACCCAAATTCAGTTTCCAGCACCCATATCAGTGACTCACAACCCCCTGTAGTTCCAGCTCCAAGGGATCCAATCCCTTATTCTGGCTTCTATGGGCACTTGAGCACACATGGCACACACACACACACACACACATACACACACTAAATAAATAAATAAATAAATAAATAAATAAATAAATCTTAAAAACAAAATCAAAGAAGATCCAGATCATTGAAAGACCTTCCCTGATCTAAGACTGGGAGAATTAATATCACGATAACAGCTGTACTATCAAAATTTATATACAAATTTATTGCACGTGCTCTAGAGTGTATGTGCATGTGTGAATGTGTGTGTGTGTGTGTTCCATGTCACGTGTGGAGGTCAAAGGACAACCTGCAGAAGTTGTTTCCCTTTCTCAGAATCTCAAGCCAGCACAGCAGCCTTTGTCAAGTGCCCCCACCTACTGAGCCATCTTGCTAGCAGCTTTGTTGAGCTCCTAGGTGGGACTTAATCTTTATGAGGTGAGAAAGGCGCTGGCAGATCAGAATGATTTAGATTGACTTGTACATCAGATCCCTGTTGTGCTAAAGCACTCAAGACTGGGATGAGAAAAGCAAAATAAAATAGACAAAGGAGTCTGTCTGGGTCACTGGAAAACAAACAGCGATGTTTGGGTCTAGCCTAAGTTCCTAAGAGACAATTCATTGGCAGAGGGCCAAGTGAGTGCTTGTGTGATCCTGGGACACTTTTAAACGCAAGGAAAAGTTTGTTGAAGGTATAAATGACAGCAGGGGGGTGGGGTGGGGTGGGGGGACTGGAGAAATGGCTCAGCGGTTAAGAGCACTGACTGCTCTGCCAGAGGTCCTGAGTTCAGCAACCACATGGTGGCTCACAACTATTTGTAATGGGATCTGATGCCCTTTTCTAGTGTACTCATATAAGTAAAAAATACATAATTAAAAAAAAATGACAGCAGGGAGGGTGAAAGGGCTATGCTTATTCCTGGAGTGGGTGGTAATCCCCTCAAAAAAAAACAAAAACAAAAACAAAAACAAAAACCTGTATTACTTACTCTCCTGCATGAAGGTCTATTGGAGTTAGAGACTGGGCTAGCCCAGGCTCCTTTCAGCCCAACGTCATCCGTGTGGGAGGACTGTCCGACTTGGGCAGTCTGTGCAGCTCACCAGATTTAAGCTTTTTCTTGGCCCTGGGCTTGTCATAGCAGGAAGAAAGAGTCCTATCTTGCCTCTCGGAAGCGGATAAGATGTATGTTGCCCTAGAGACAACACCTTAGGAGTTAGACAGCTTATGGAGAATGACTGGCTAGCACAGAGCTAACTGAGAAAGTAACCTCCATCCACCCCTCTGTATCCAGCCTTGATCTTCTAAGACAATGGTAATGGATCCAAGCAAAGGGCTCATTTGTGGGGGTGGGGAGGTGGTGAGTGGGGGGATTGCTTTTTGAGACAGGGTTTCTTTGTGCGTCCTGGATTCACTTTGTAGACCAGGCTGGCCTCAAACTCACAGAGGTCCGCCTGCCTCTGCCTCTAGAGTGCTGAGATTAAAGGCATGCACCACCATGCCTTGTTTTCTTTTCTTTTTCTTTTTCTTTTTCTTTTCTTTTTCTTTTTTCTACTGTATGGGGACTAACATTTTTCTTTAGTTTCTCTTCAGATGAGATCAAGTAGCATTTTCTTAGTGTGATGGACGATAACTCTTCCATGAACCTGCTCACCCTTTCCAGGAAGGTTTCACTACCTAGATGATTCGATGCTTACCTCTGAGTGCTTTACAGATTTAGAAAAGAGGTTGAAAAACATGCAAACACACTTAAAGGAGAGAGAGAGTGGGAGACCAAGTTGTACAGGGTGCAAGAGCTAAGCACGGGCATCATGAGTGCTTTGCGGTTGGGTGTTGAGTGACTTTTCTGAGGAGACAGGAGCAAAAGTCTACTGATTCCAGATAAGAAACTAGCAAGAGCTCAAAGACATGATTCCCTTACAGTCCAATTTGGCAAACAAATGAGTCAATTGGGACTATTTACCTTAACGTGAGTGAGACTTACTTACAGAAGTATAGATGACTCAAAGACGACTATGTTCCCAAAGGTCCATCTCAGCCTGAGTGATGACTCCTAAGAGCTGCAGGCAGCTTGGCTACCGGAACAGCCTCCCCTGGTCAGCTAGCTCCTTCTCTTAGAGAGTCTCTCGTCTTTAGGGGCTAACTACAGATTATTCAGCCTTAGAGAGGAGTCTTGTGAATCTTGCAGATTTCTTTTTTTGTTTTTTAAGATTTATTTATTTATTTAATGTGAGTACACTGTAGCTGTCTTCAGACACTCCAGAAGAAGGAATCAGATCTCATTATGGATGGTTGTGAGCCACCATGTGGTTGCTGGGATTTGAACTCAGGACCTTTGGAAGAGCAGTCAGTGCTCTTAACTGCTGAGCTACCTCTCCAGCCCAATCTTGCAGATTTCAACTAGATCCTGAGACTTGGGAGTTGTTTACTTTTTGGATCTTTTAGGTTTTGTTTCTGCCCAAGTCTTAAAGAGTTGAATATTTTCACTCAAATGAGAACATCGCATAACATTCAGTAAAATGTAGCTGATACCAAACAGGATAAGACAAATCCGACAACTGTTTTGTGCTGTAAACTTTAAAACAGCCATTTAAAAGATGGTTGAAGGTACCATGAGTGTGTGGGAAAAAACACTCAGAAAACACAAAATCCCAGTATCAGGAGTGGGGTACATCCTCATGGGTCGCTGGCCAGAGAGACCCCAGGAGGCCTGAAAACGAGAAAGACTGTTATCACTGCAGTTAGTTGTGGATGGGACTTGTCACCCATGATCCAACTTGGTCCAACAGGAATGTTATACTATCACCATTCCTGGCAAGTGTATCTGCTGCTATAACAGTGGCTTGTCTATTGTTAGTGTAACCCATTACTTATGACTGCTTGTGAGGCCTGCGTCACAGATGAAAGTTCAGGTTTGGTACAGCAGGTCAAAAGCCCACACTGGGGAGGCTGTAGACCCTAGTGGGAAAATTACCTCTCCCCGCAACCCCGGTCTAAATGAACACAATGTGCCTGTCAAATTGCCATTATATACTTGTTAGTGTTCTCTCTTACTCCTGCTTCTCTACCTTGCTTCTTCCCCCATGTTCCCTCTCTCTCTCTCCATTCCCGTACCCCCCTCTCCATGTGGTCATGCCAGCCCCTACTTCTCTACTCTCTCCTTCTCTCTGCCTTTCTCTGCTTCTGACTCCCCTCCCCATGCCCTAAATAAACTCTATTCTATACTAAAAAATAATAATAATAATAGTACTTGTTTGTGCCCACAGATTATTGCTGATATCAACTTTGGTCAAGGAGACTTCATTTGCTGTGGAGAGCTGTTACTGAAGAAACTCAAAACTGGTCAAACACATGAGTATAAATGACTGTTGAATGATCCTAAATGAGACATCGGTATCACTCCCAGCTCTGCTCAGGGAGCATTGAAGAGAGAATGAAGTGCTGTTGAACACAGTACCGATCTCTTCAGCTCTCAACGCCTGTGACTATAAGCGGCAGACTCATACAAGGCCGGGCCCACTAGCATTCTGTTTTTTTCAGACAGGGTCTCACTATATAGTCCTGGTTGGCCTGCAATTTGCTATGTAGAGCAGGTTGGCCTCGATCTCACAAGATCTGTTTGTCTCTAACTTCTAAGTCTTGGGCTTAAAGGATTGTATCACCACACCCAGATATTTCTTGTTATTTTTATGAACTTCAGGGATAATTGCAAACAGAACCTTATGATTGAGGGGAACAACTATAACTTATTGAAGCCAGTGTTTCTTCAGACTATTACAGAAGACATTGATTCTAAGAGACATCGTATGGATTCCATCACTAGTAGGTGGGAGGTCTAGACTTCTGAGCCAGGCAGATCCAGTTGCCATTGTGCTTCCGACTTTCAGAGAACTAGAGCGATCACAAGAAAGCTCTCTGAGAATTGAAAGCTGGTAACAAATGTAGTTCAGTGGCAATGGAGTTCTTAGCATTCCAAGAATTAAAAAGGAAGGGAGGGAGGAAAAGAGGAAGGAAGGAAGAAAGGAAGGAGGGGAGGGAGGAAGGAAGGAAGGAAGGGTGGGGGCGAGAGAGGGAGGAGAGCAAAGTTAGCATTTCAAATATTGCCGCAGGAGGTTGGGTGTGGTGCCTTTATTCCCAGCACTTGGGAGGCTGTGGCAGGTGGATCTCTGTGAGCTCTAAGAGAACCAGAGCTATTTAGTGAGACCCTGTCTCAAAAAACAAAACAAGGCAAAACAAAAGCAGAAAAAAAGAAAACAAACCCTGGCTCAAGAATCAAAATAAAACAAAAATAAGGCCACAGGGTGCTACTTTGTAATTTGTAAAGTGAGATGCTCTGAAAGAGAACAGAGGAAGGGTGGGCAGATGAGCCATCATGTGATGAGGCAGACATAGCTGCATGTTAATGGTAGCTTGATAGAAAATTCTTGGTACAAAATGTCTTCACCTTTCCTATGTATAAAATTGTGCACAGCTAAATAATAGTCCTAGAACAGTACCAGGTTGTTTTACAGCCTAAGGGCCACTCGGGTGTTTCTGCCTTCCTCCACTCTCCCCCTCCATACGACAGCATACATTTAGTGAACAAATGGACAAGATGAGCCAATGCGCCGTGGCCACTGAAGTAAGAATGGCTGGCCTGACATGTCCCCTCAGAATGTTACTGTGAGTTCCATTTGTGCAGACTTCGGCAAGTAGAGGAAGGTCTAACCTCTCATTATCATTTTTATTACATCCATTTATTGTGTACATACTCACACCCAGGGGAGCTTGTCGGGACGTATGTATGAAGGTCAGAGGTCAACTTGTAGGAGTAGGTCCTGGGGTCAAACCCAGGCTATCCTTGCTTCTTCCCCTGCTTGCCCCACCTCCCCCCGGGCATCCCACCTCTGCACCCCAGCTCTCTGGACATCCTGGAACAAGCTGTGTGACCTGGCAGTCCTCAAACTCACAGCATGTGCCACCACACCCAGTTCCTTTGTTTGCACAAGACCTCACACTGTAGCCCATGACTTTAGCTTCCCTAGGGCCTGGATTGTCGGCATGAACAACCAGGCTTGCTAAAGAATCCACATTTTTAAAAGAGATTCTTTTGTCTACTTGGGTCTACAACCTTCTGGACTCAATCAACCACAGAAATACATTCCTATAGTTCTGGAGGGATCAAACCTGTCCCTGAGATAGATTCAGTGTGAGAGATGGCTTCCTTGAGCATGGCTATCTGCTCAGAGTGGTCTCAGAAGTTAGAAGAGCTAAGAAATTTCTCTAAGATATCCTCTTTCCTTCCTTCCTTCCTTCCTTCTTTTTTCCTTCCTTTTCTTTTTTCTTCCTTCTTTCTTTTCTTCCTTCCTTCCTTCTTTCCTTCCTTCCTTCCTTCCTTTTTCCTTCCTTCTTTTTTCTTTCCTTTCTTCCTTCCTTCCTTCTTTCTTTCCTTCCTTCCTTCTTTCCTCCCTTCCTTCCTCCCTTCTCCTCCTCCTTATTATTATTTTCTTTTGTTGAAACAGGGTTTCTCTGTGTAGCCCTGCCTATCCTGGAACTCTCTCTGTAGACTAGGCTGGCCTCACATTCACAGAGACCCGCTTGCCTCTGCCTCTCAAGAACTGGGATTAAATGTGCCACCTCATCTGGCTTAATTAATTAATTTTTAAAAAATTATTTAATTTTATATGAGTTGAGTATGTTGTCCATATGGATTTATATGCCCTACGTAAGTGCCTTTAGATGGTCATGAGCCACCAATGTGGTTTCTAGGAACTGAACCTGGGTTGTCTATAAGAAGAGTGAGCGCTTTGACTGCTGAGCCTTCTCTCCATCTGCATTTTAGGACAATTTTTACCTACTTTCTTAGCTCATACTGTCTTTGATGACTCTATTTTTTTTTAAGATTTATTTATTTTATGTATATGAGTGCACTGTAGCTGTCTTCAGACACACCAGAAGAAGGCACCATATTCCATTACAGATGGTTATAAGCCACCATGTTGTTGCTTGGAATTGAACTCAGGACCTCTGGAAAGAGTAGTCAATGCTCTTAACCACTGAGCCATTTCTCCAGCCCCATGATGAGTCTATTTTATGTTTCCTTTATAGTATATACCTAAGTTGTACAGCAAGACTGTTGTATCTACATACACAATGGGAAATGCTTAGTACAGTCAAGCAAGAAGAGCATTGGTCCTCTTCACCTGCACTCAGGAGCCACTGAGCAGCAGAAGGTCACTCCTCCTGTGAGTATCACCTTGTGGGTTAGGTTTCAACACAGGAAAATGGGTTTCTTTGATACAGTCTTTCACTACATAATTGGGCCTCAAATGCTATGCAGCCCAGGTCCTCCTGCCTCAACTTCTTTACTTCTTGAATTAAGGGATTGCGGTGTGAGCTTCCATACCTGTCTCTTCAAGGTTTGGTTCTTCAAAGTAACAAAACCACTCAGCAAATTTTGGGTGGGAAATGAGTAGCTGGATGTAAATGCTTTTCC
The DNA here is from genome assembly GCF_008632895.1 of Mastomys coucha. Classification (NCBI taxonomy): domain Eukaryota; kingdom Metazoa; phylum Chordata; class Mammalia; order Rodentia; family Muridae; genus Mastomys; species Mastomys coucha. The sequence continues at coordinate 58,998,981 of NW_022196900.1, read as the reverse complement.
CATCCTGAGACCGTACCCTCAGCCTGTTAGCAGCACTTCACATGAGACAACACAACCTACAGATAACTGAGCAAGAACCTGAAATCCAGCTGTCCATCCCGGACAGTGCTCCTGTCCTCTCTTGTGAAGCCTCCTAGGCCTGTCCACATTCATATGCCTTCTCTCGAGCTTCCAAAGGAGGACATAGTTGAGAAGTGGGCACAGGTATCATTGATTTTTCTTGTTAATTTGTTTCCTGTAAAAGCTCAGCTCTTGCCAGACAGTGGTGGAACAGGCCTTTAATCCCAGCCCTTGGGAGGCAGAGGCAGGTGGATTTCTGAGTTTGAGGTCAGCCTGGTCTACAGAGTGAGTTTCAGGACAGCCAGGGCTACACAGAGAAACCCTGTCTCAAAAAACAAACAAACAAACAAACAAAAAGCTCAGCTCGCCAGACCTTCTGAGCAAACTCCTTTACTCACTTAGCCATTTCATCAACCTTAAAAATTATAGTTTTTTTAACTTATTATTATTGTTGTTGTTGTTAGTGTGTGTATGTGTGGTATATATGTCTGTTCTTTACTTCAGCTGTGGATTCTAGGAATATAGAAGTCAGGTCTTCAGGATTCCCTGGCAAACGCTTTTTACAACCACCTCACTAGCCTGGCCTTGACCTCATCCTCCAGCCCGTACCTCCCTAGCCTATTACCACATTGTTTTATGCAGTGGTCACAATGAAATCCAGGATCTTCTGCCTATGCTAGGCAAGCGGTCTACCCACTGAGCCACAGGGGGTTGTTTGTTTGTGAGCAGTGTGTTACTCTGAGCCTAGGCAGACCTCAAACCCACAGCAATCTTCTTGCCTCCCACCACCTCTGTCACTAAAGGTGTGTCACCACACCCAACAGTGCCAGTTCACTTCTAGCTCATTCTGCTGTGTCATTAGACAGGTAGATGACCCAGATGATTTTCATAAGCTAGCACTTGGACTTTGGCCTGATCTGATCCAGTCTCAGCAGGGAGTAACTTCCTCTAGTGAAATTTCAGGGTAGACATAGAAGAAAAGAATGTCAAAATTAGTCTACCCAGACCAGAGCTCAGCAAAGAGACATAGGCACATGTCCTTGTGCTTGTGGAAAACGCTATCATATCTTTAATGACTGTTGTCAAGACCTCTCATCCACAAGACTGAAAAATATCTTGAAAGTGAGAAAGTGATTTACCAAGCAGCACCAACAGAGTAAATTGCTTCACATTTGTTAAGTTGTGAGAACACAAAAATGATACCTAACTCAAACAGATGGGGAAGACAGTGGCCCCAGCAACTTCATTTTTAAATATGAAGTGTGACAACTATTTGGTATATGTTATCAGAGGGAAAAAAAATAAAGGTGGCCTCATAGAAATGTGACCACAATAAGATCAGCAAAACTGCGGAGCAGTGAGCTGTCACCATCCTTAAGCCTGCCAGGTTAATCAAAGTAAAATCTCCACGTTCTGATTCTTGTTTTACAAACAAGGAAACAGAAGCGGAGAGGCTAGCTAACTGTGATTAGAGCCACACACGAAGAAACCAGCAAGCCAGGCTGTGGTGGGGGAAACCCACAACCCCAGCATCTGAGGCTGAGGCAGGAAAGTCATCACCAGCTCCAAGTCACATTAGGCTCTAGAGTGAGATCCCCCTGTCAAGAAAGGTGGGGGGGGGGG
>NW_022196900.1:58991887-58997222 GCF_008632895.1 Mastomys coucha | reverse complement strand
GGAGGGAGGGAGAGAGAGAGAGAGAATCGAGATTTGACAATAAGATCATTAAACCCAAAGTCCACACTTTTCCTAACTTTTTCTATATTTCAAATAATAAACCCCTACTGACAAAGAAAACAATTTAAAACACTGTAGATATCTCTCAGATGATGTTTTTTAACTCTTATAATTAATAAATTTAATAAAGTGGTTTCTTAAATTTCATCTTCTTTAATGTAAGAATATTTTAAAGCAACGTAAAAAGGCGTCAGCCTATTGAATTTGTAAACTGAATCAGCTACACCTGAATAACGCTTCCCAAAATAGAAGGCAGCTTTGCTCGCCGCCTCTTTGCACAGGGCTTTCTGGATGATAGAAGGGATATTCAGTTTCTTAATGTACACATTAGCAATGTCTTCACAGAGCCAGAGATTTGAATGACAGATGGCTGAGGATGACAGATATCTTAAATCAAGGCAAAAGTGAAATCCAAGTTTAAAAAAAAATACTTTAAATTTTTAAACAGTTACTCAAAAAGTTTAAAACAATTGAAATGATAGTTATTATACTATAATTTCTGCCTTTGAGCTAAGTCTTCAGCAAAGTGTTCAGGGCTGGCAAGAGGGCTTGTATGGTAAAAATGCTTGCCCAGAAACACAGCAGAGGTGGGAAGAGAGAACCAACTCCACAAGTTGTCCTCTCAGTGTCTCACCTGCACACGGCATGTGTGTTTCCTGGCACTTCATTCCCCTCTCTCTTACACACACACACAACACACACACACACACACACACACACACACACACATTAAATTTAAAAATATGTAGAGCTCTCCACCACAGCAAATATAGAGTTCATCAAATACATTGAAGTTCAATGTCAAGACGAGGGCTGGAAGTTAACTATGTCTTTTAATCCAGTCTATCACTTCTTGCACTGTTTCCTAACAGCAAGAGAAACTTTATCATAAGGCCCCAATTCCTGATGGTTTGCCATCAATATGTTTCACCCTGGCTGGGATTCCGGTAGCCAACACTCATAGGTGGGAGGTGCTGGGCTCTGTAGCAATGCAGAGAAGAAAGCTAGCAGAGCCATGCAAGGCTGAGATAGAGACCACACAAACAGAGATATAAATTTGCAAAAACCTCTACCAAATGACTCACACTCACTCACATTAGCTTGGTCCCAGTTGGAAAGCAATGACCAGATATCATGAGATTTTCCTCTTACTCTGTATTAAATGAATATCTTCTAAAGACATCTAAGTTCCTACTTTCATAAGTCAAATGGCTTTAATGAATTGCAAGTAAGAGATGACTTTAGGGAATGATGTGACATAGAATCTGAAATAAACAAAACTGAACTTGAACATTCTAGGTATGAGGCTGGTCTTGAATTTTTGATCCCATTGTCCCTCTTGGGTGCTGGGATTACAGGCATGTACCACCATACCTGGCTATGAAAGATGACTTTTATGCCAGGGATTTTTATGCCCTTCTTTTTAAATTTTTATTTTATGTATATGTAGTTTTGTCCTTCTGTCTGTGTGTTTGTCTGTCTGTCTGTCCACGTGTATGTCAGTATGTGTGCATGTATGCATGTATGTTTACCATGTGTGTGCCTGTTGCCAACAGCAGAAACCAGAAGAGGGCATTGGATTCTCTGGAACTGGAGGTACAGATGGTTGCGAGTGGCCATGTGTGTGCTGGGAATGTAACTTGGTCCCCTGGAAGAACAGCTAGTGCCTTAACTCCTGAACCATCTCTCCAGCCCTATTGAACTCTCTAAAAAAATACTTTTTATCTGAAAGTAGTGAGGCACAAAATGCTAGCAACCATTCTGTGAGTCTTGACACCTTTGTGGTCCACATGGATCCTGGAGAAAGGTCCCCAGACCATACTGGGACACCCTGGGCCCCACTTCCACACCTACCCTGGTTTTACTGTGGCTGCCAAACCACAATGGTTTCTTTGTGTTTCTAGATGAAGAATCCCAACATATTCTGGGACCATCTTTCCTATAAAAACTTGAGCAAAGAGCTCTCTTAAAACTATTATCCTTTTCCAGGGAAATAAAATAATCTTCTGAAACAAAGATTTTCAAGTAAGGATGCCCTATATTTGAAGGACTGCTGTGTGAGGTGGTGGTTTTCTTTTCATCGCGAAACCTGAAACACCCACTGGCTGAAACAGGCAGTTGGGTTTGGGGGGGGGGTTCCCATTACATGGCAGCAGAAGTAGCTGCTGGTATTTCAGGCAAGAAATCTTTGGCAGAGAATTTTATGGTGGCAGAGAAAACATACTCAGAAAAATCCAATGAACAGCTCCTATGTCTTACACGTTTTAGATCTCTAATAAATGCTTTTTAAAATTCTTCATCTAAAAAATGAACAGGGTGTTTATAAAAACATTTATTATAAAGAAAAGGCACGGAGAAAAGGACTGAAAAGAAAACAGTCCCTCCAACTCTTCAGACCTGGTTTGATCAGTTCAGAGTCTCCAAGCCCATCCATGCTTGAGGTCAAATGCTTCTAATCTGAATGCTCCCTTGTATCCAGCAGTGTTAGGTAGTAAAAGGTTCATCAAAGAACCAGAGAGAATGAATGGCTGATTCATTAGTGCACATGGGTGAGCTCAGAGAAGAAGCGGCTAACCTAAATTGGAAGGTTGAGGAAGGAAAGCTTCCTAGAGGAGGCGCTGCGTTCCAGCGTGGAGCAAAGAGAAAATTTAGCGCTCGAGGTTGTAGTAGTGCAAACTTCCCCACGAACCGGACATGCGCCCTTTGCAGAAAAGGATGTTAACAAGGGCAGAGGGTGTGCTTTTGAAGAAGACTGAGTCTTGTCTAGCATTTGTTGAGAGGAATGGGAGGAGTCGTGAGAGAAAAGGAACCAAAAGTTGCTTCTCAGGACTCTTCTAATGCGGGGGACCCCTTAGGTCACACAGGCGCGGGCCATGGTGGAGTGAGCGCGCTTCTTTCTGAGATCCTTAGCTACAGCTTAGCATGGCTTAAGGGGGTAATTTACTTGAGATTCCAGCTGCAGCTTCTGCTGCAAGGTTAACCCTGGGGGAAATTGCCTCCCATCGGCTGCCTCTGGAGCGCACGCAGCCAGACCACGCAGGACCAGCCAGGGGGGTTGTGCCCATTGCGCATCCCTCTCCACGCCACCTTCACAGTGGGTGCCATTCCGCGCTGATCTTCCTAATGCGTTCCAGGTCTTTTTCCCATTTACACTTCTAGGCTAGGGGAGCTGGAACCCTGGAGGCTGATGTATGGGGTGATGTTCAGAGAGCAGGTGTCGCACACCGATGACATCCACTCCTGACCCTGCAGCGATATGGCTGGGCTGCCTGCCCACCCGACCAAGAGAGCTTCTGGCCTAAGTCTCCGCGTTTTTCCCTCTTAATTCTCCCGGAAAGGTCAAGCCGCCGAGGCAGAGCTGTCCAGTGCCGTACCCGAGGCACCAGTTCCCAGGATGCTAAGGGAAGGCACCCGGGGTGGAGGGAAGGCCCCAAGGCCCAAGTCTGCCGCCGCCTTTCCGCAGCTGCCCATGCTTGGCGCTTCTCTTAGCTTTTTTTTTTTTTTTTTCTCCAACTCTCCCACCTTCGTTCGCCCCAGGACTGGCTGTTTTCTTTCCCCCAGATGGTGCAGTCCTTCTTGGTAAGGAACACGTTTCCATCCCAGGACTACTCACAGCTTGGCCTGGTGGTTGACTTTGGGCAAGTCAAGGAGCCTTCTGGAACTATGTGTGAAGGAGAGGACTCTTGCTCTAAAGCCGGTATTCTAGGTGTGAGCTTTGGAAGGAAAAGATGTTCCCCTTGGTTCCCACCCCTGGCGCGATGGACCTGTATACAAAAACTCAAAGTCCTCTGGGGAAAAGCAGCTTTTGGCATCGGGTTTATGACGGAATTGGGGGAGTGGACTAACTTAATTCTTCACAAAATGTTGGGAAAATATAATTTTTAGAATACTTTAGGGTAATTCCGATGTAAAACACCATGTGGATAAATAAAACCGGGGTGGTTGTGCTCGTCCTTCGTTTCTTTTCAAATTATATTTGGTACAGAGTCCTATTTGGCTAGTTTTACCCCAGAGAGCAAAGACTGGCTCGTACACTCCTAAAAGGACATGAGAAGGAGGCGGCGGTGGAGAATAAGCTGGCTGTAGGTGCCACCCAGCCAACAGTTGGAGAGCGGTGAAGGAGGAGATGGTCTTTTAGGCGTCCCCCCTCCCCCCATGTGATTATCTTTAACTCGCCTCCGAAGCTAGACCTGGAGCTAATGGGCTTCTGTCAGCGCAGGTCTTCGATTTCCCCACTTACCTGGGTTAGTTAGTGGAAGCAAACTCTCTAGCGGGGAAAGTAGACTACAAGGTCAGAGAGGAATACCCCCTCAGCAGTGCGGTTCGGAGGGTGGACGTTCTCTTCGCAGGGCACAGGGCGTGGTCCAGGACGGTTCAAGACTGGACACTTGGACAAGCCTCTCTGAGCTACCACAGGGGGCTGGGACTGGTTCTGTGATCCATCCTGGAAAACTCTTACACACATGAAATCGAGACCCTTCAAACCAAGGCGAACGCACGGGTGTTTAGAGCAGGATTGTTTCTCTGTCTAGAGACCATGGGGGCGGGGAAAGGAGAGAGACCAGCGTGACCGTGGGGCACTTCACAGTTTATACACCTCCCCACAACTGACACAAACCTAACTCTGCAATTCTGCAAGTAGAATCAAACAATTGGAGAGATTTAATAAAACCAAAACCAAAACACAGGCTGCTTGACCGAAGTTAAAGGATATACCTGGTAGGAATGCCTTCTGAGAGGCCACTCTCACCCTGCGGCCTCTCCCACCCCCATCCCCACCCTGCAGCCCGCACCTCCTGGGACACAGGTGGAGTTACATAGACCCATGTCTCTGTAGCTGGCTTTCTTTCAGTTCACATTCTCTTCGGGTCAGTTTCTCAAGGCGCTCGCTTTAAAACGCACCCCACCCCCCAACACACACACTCGCTTTCAGTGCTCTCTTCGCTACCAAGGTTTTCTCCATAAAGCCGTGTAAAATAAATAACTTCAAATGTAATTCTTAATTGCTTAATTGCTTGATTGAGGCAGTGTTTTCTCATCACTAAATTTCACTGTTTCATAATTTCTAGGACAAATTCGCCTCGAGACCCCGTCCCTTTCAGGACACGGGCCAAGGAAAGCAGCTTCTCAGAGATTCGACCTGGTAGTTCCAGGGCCTGAGGATGAAGGATGGTGTCAGGAGTTTGGTTCAGAGCCCGGCTAGGAAGAGGTCTGGGGAGGGGTTGGGGGCGAGGGGCTGTAGGTCTAGCGTTGGCTCTTCAAAAAAAAAAAAAAA
>NW_022196900.1:58935996-58991877 GCF_008632895.1 Mastomys coucha | reverse complement strand
AAGCTCGGGAGTTTTCCATCTGTTCGTCGCCCCCTACAGGCCACCTCTGCCATCGCAGCTACAGTTCTGTTCAGCTAGTAAGAGCATTTCACTTATTTTTTTATTTTTTTTGAACCTTCAGAATTCTCCCTGCATTCCCGCAACGGACTGGGTGAGAGGCCTACTCGGGAACTCCACCCCGAGGTCACACTAGGAGCCCCAGGCTTTGAGAGTGAATTGATTGTCTGGAAATCCGTGCCCGAAGAAGCGAGGAATGCTTAAATCGGAGTGAAACTAAAAGGCTAGCTAGCATCTTCCCCTTTATACCCAACCTGTGTCCTTTATTTATGCTCTTCTTTTAATTTCTCTCTTTTTAAGCTGTAATAAAAAGCAGGTGGCAATCGCACTGTTTTAAAAATCTCAGTTTTAGATTTCATCGCCTTTTATCACGTGTCTAAAAACATCAAACCTGGGTTTAAAACTTGCTTCAACCTACTAAGTGCTTGAGTACATTTATCTACATTTTTTTTTAAACGCATTTCCTCGTCTTCTTTAAACCTTCACCATTTAAACGGCTTAAGCTCAGTTCTTTTCCAAGGGTATGACTGGGCTCTCCTTTCCCAGTATCACACACCAGGACCACTGGCCGCTGGCGTTTGGCCATGAGGTCTCCTATCCTCCAGATAACTCGGGAGAGAAGCTGTTTGTTGTTTGAGCGAAAGCGGCTGGAAGGAAAGTTGCAGCGGTCTCTACAACCGCCGCCTAATGCATCCCTGGAAAAGGCCCTGCTGATGTCAAGCGGCAGCTTGTGCCCGAGCGTCACGCTGCGTGCTCAGGCTCGGCCGGTATTGCTGCTATGCGCGGAAATATGAGCGAGTAATTTTATAAGTAACAAAGGATCAGGGATGGAATGAGGCCCCTGTTATCCAATGTCATTTAGAAGCCTTGGATCAGCAGCTTCTTGAGTCTAAAAGTGAATTCAAGAAGCCCTGCCTTTCTCTTTTCCCAGGGGTGCCAGCTAAATTTAGAAGTAACCTCTGTGTGTTTGCACAAATCGTGTACCATTTGCTGTTTGTGTAAAAACCGATTAGCCAGACACAACTGTGAAACAACTTGTGACTTTTATAGCTGCAACGCACAAACCAATTTAGATCCGTTTAGTTTTCCTTGTAAAAGGAGATTAGAAGGGACCCGCCCGAAGTAAAGCTCTCCTCGCTGAACGTTAGAGTAGCTTCTTGAGCAGGGCTCATTATCAGGCTGTTTATCAAGTTAAAAACTCTCACCCCAGCAGCCTGTTTTATTTTAGGACTCCGCTCTCAGCGGAATGTTTACTCAAGACACAATAACGTTTATCGTTTACCAGGAAAACAGAGTCGGTATTTGCGAGGAAGTGTCTTTCAGAGCGACCCCCAAGCCCACGCCGTCCGCCGAGAATAAGGCTCGGCTTCCGAGTGGGAAGCGAGGAGTGGACACGACTTCTGACACTGCTGGGCTTTACCGACAAGATGCCCGCAGGGCGGAGTTCACATCGCTGCTACCTATGATTCCGGAGTTAAAAACTGATTTTGCATAAGTAATTGTAACAGCTAATTAATTACAAAATAATTAGAATTGATGCCGTTTGCGGATATGCTGGTGGTGGCTCAACAGACCTGCGTCTAGACGTTTCATTTCTACTTTACCTAAAACATTGAAACAGCTGAAATGCATACCTAAAATAATCTACAAGGACATTTCCCACTCCTACCTTAGATCTCTCTCTCTCTCTCTCTCTCTCTCAAAAAAAAAAAAAAAAAAAAAAAAAAAAAAAAGCAGCCTAATCTGGCTAAGGTACAAAAAAAAGGGTGGAGGTAGCATGCACCTGTTTTTAGAAGGGTATTTATGTATTTATTATGATTCCTTGGCCTTCTGAAAGGCTCGAGAGGAGGGGTTACGGGTTCAGGAATCCTCCAGATATCTAGTTATGTGAGTTGACAATTGCAATGGAAAAAAAGAGGGATCTTAATTTTTTTCTGGAAAAAAAAAAAACCCTAAGATTTCCTATCATCGTAATGCAGGTACTATTCCAATGCAAAGGCTACAATGGTTCCATGTGAATTTAAAAAAAAAAAATCAATGAGATTTACCATTTCCACTTAAGGGATGAAAAGGAATTCTAAAAACCCAAGGTTTAAATGCTAAAATACTAGAAGTTTCGAATTTTGTTTTTGAAAGGACAATTCAAATGACCAAAAACTCCTGGTAAGTTTTCCTAGGGGGCTATATTCGACCAATGTTCTTTAAAAATGAACAAGACTGCTTTTGCTTAGATTTGTAATGCCAGCACACTTTGCAGGAGCCGCTGGTCATTCACTGTGGCTTGATATGAATGGAATTGTCATCCTTATTCTGGCTTTATGTGAACAGTCACATATTAATATAATTTAAATTAAGAATGCTCTTTCTATTTTCAAATTCAAATGTTTTTACACCCAAAATGTGAAATTTGCAAAATCTGAAAAGGTCATTACTTAAGACTGCTAGATTTTCTGGGGAAGACAATGCAAATTCCATTGTAAAATCTTGCCATTTGCTAGACACCTAATTAAAACACTAGGCTGAGCATTTTAAAAATTTATTTACAAAATTGTGTACAACACGATGGAATAACATTTAGAATACCATATATATTCATTCATATATAAACAGACTTTTATAATACAATGACACTTCGCCTTTTTGAAAAATTTTTTTGTATTTAAAATCTCCCAGCGTCTTTATACATTCTTTTTTCTCAGATAAAACTGCGGAGAGTGAACCTTCAAAAAAAATGAAAGTTCAAAGCTCTAAATCTACTGAATTGCTTTTTCTTTTCTTAAAAAAATAAAAACCCCAAAAGGAAAGTCAATGATTTTTATACAAATATGTACAAAGAATTTCCCTCCCACCCCCACAGTACTGAGAGCACAGGCGCCGTCGGGGTGCATTTTTGGAAATTCGGTTATCAGTTTTACCTGTACGGAAAGTTATTCCCAGCGGACGCGTGTTGAGTTTGCTCCGCCAGCTTAGGTGAGCGAGGGGATGGAGGCCGCTGTTGGTCGGTGTTGGGGAGTCGGGGGGCGGGTAGCAGAGTCCAGGATTGGGTAGAGGGACCAGGACCAGGGCAGATGGACCAGGATCAGAGAAGGCGTTCCGCCTGGAAGAGCAGGCTGCTGCCAGAGGCCGCGGCCCGGCCCCGCCACCAGCTCATCACTATTGCGCGGGCCACTTGGCTTGCACGGCGGCGGCGGCAGCCGCAGCGGCTGAGGCTGCCGGCTGCAGGAACTGTCCAGACAACGGCACGCTCAGTATGGGCGCGATGGTGGCAGTCGTCCGGCTCAGCGACAGGGGCTGGTGCGTGGCCATGAGCGCAGCCGACTGCACAGTCCCGGGCGGCCGCAGGAAAGACTGGGCGCCGCCGCCGCCCCCACTCCCCCCGCCACCCCCGGCTCCGCTGGCGCTCCCGCCACCCCCAGCCGAGCCCCCGGGCGCCGCGGGTCCCGCGCCTATGATGTTCTCGATGCTGAACGACGGCCGCGCACTGGGCTCGGACTTGATGAGCGACGTGGTGCCCGCCGCGCCCGCCGTGCCCGCGGCTGCCGCGGCGGCGCCCAGGGTGTTGAGCTGGAGCTGAAGGCTCGGGCCGAGCTGCGAGCCGAAGGCGGCGGCTTTGCGGCCCAGCTCGCCCGAGGGCAGCAGGGGCACGGCGGGCGGCAGCACCGGAGCCACGGGCGGCAGCGCGTACGGGTACTGGAGAGCCGCGGCCGCCGCCGCCGCGGCCGCCGCCGCGGGATGCGAGTAGGCGCCCGCCGCCGCCGCGGGGTGCAGGCCGTAGGGGCGGCCGTAGGGTCCGGCGCCCGCCGCCGCCGCCAGGCTGTAGGCTCCGAAGCTCTGCATCATCAGCGCCGTCTGCTCGCGCAGGTGCTCCTGCTGGTGGCGCTTGAAGCGCTTCCGGCGCCGCAGGAAGCTGCCGTTGTCGAACATGTCCTCGGACTGGGGGTCCAGGGTCCAATAGTTACCCTTGCCCGGGTTGCCCGGCTCGCGGGGGATCTTGACGAAGCAGTCGTTGAGCGACAGGTTGTGGCGGATGCTGTTCTGCCAGGCGGGGAACTTCTCCCGGTAGTACGGGAAACGGTTGCTGATGAACTCGCAGATGCCGCTCAGGGTCAGCTTCTTCTGCGGGCTCTGCAGGATGGCCATGGTGATGAGCGCGATGTAAGAGTAAGGTGGCTTCACCAGGCTGTTCTTGGGCTTGCTCGGGGTCAGACCTCCCGTCGCCCCGCCGCCCGCGCCGGGCCCGCCGCCGCCTGTCACCGCGTCCTCGCCGCCCTTGCAGCCGTCGGCCTCTGGAGCTCCCGTGTCGTTGCCCGGCCCGGTCGCCTCGGTGGGCAGTGCCAGGGCTTGCGGTTGAGACTGGCCGTGATGAGCGCTCGCCGGTGGCCCTTCGTCCGCCTCGTCCAGGCGCAGGTCCGGAGGCCCCGCGGGGCTGTCGCAACCGGCGTCGCTGTCCTTCTCCTCCAGCCCGTCGTCGCCCTCGCCCACCACATCGATGTCCACGTCCTCGGCCGTCAGCACCGTCTGGCCGGACATGTCGCTGGCGCTGCCGCTGCCGGAGAGGGTCATCCCTCCGCGGGGTTGGTGGCGGCGGCCGGGAGCGAGCAGAGAGAGCGAGGGGGGCCGCGGAGCTCAGGGAAAGGGGGTGCGGGTGCCCCCCGAAAGAAAGCTGAGGGGGGAGGGAGGAGAGGGCACAGGTAGCTCGGGGCCCTCTCGGGTCAGCTCACACGCGGAGGCCTGGCATCGCGCGGTGCGGGCGCTGCGCTCCGCAGCGGGCGCTCCGCGAACTCTTGCGGTCCTCGACGCTTCTCTATGAGGAGGCAGCTACTGCTCGCGACCCCGGAGGTTTCTCCACGCCGCACCCCCTCACTTCACCAGCCTTCCTTCCTCGACCTCTGGTTTGGGCGTGGGGTTCAGGAGCGGTCCAGGCAAGCGCGGGACGCCGGGCGCCAAGCAGCTCAGGAGGGCGCAAGCAGGGGCGACCGCGGGGGTGGAGGGGGGGCGGGTGACAGGGAAGCCAAGCCCGGGTAGTCGAAAGTCCCGTTTTAAGGACTGGCCTGATAGATTACTTTCTACTTAAAGATCCAGAGGGAGGCGGGGCCACGTGACCGCGCGTGACGTCAGGGCCGCGGTGGAGCTGGCCAAACTCAAGTTGGTTCAGGGAATTGTCAACAAAGGGACGACAGAAGCGCAACTCCTCTCCGACTAGGCGCTAGCATTCCGCGGGTCCCGAGGGCTCTTCGGGCTGTTGGGAGACCCCTGCCCACGCTGGAGCCGGGCGCCCGGTTCAGGGAGGGCGTGAGTGTGGGTGGGTGGGGGTGGAGAGGGCGTGGGCCTAAGAGTGTCCTCTCGACTGTAGGGCTCCTTACCACCCTGCCTTCTCCGCCCCCTGCATTTTTCTGCCCTCCCCTCTTTGCTAATATTATATAGACCAACTGGCAATACAGAACAAGGTTGTGATTTTTTTTTTTTTAAAGAAAAAACTTACTATTTTGATTTGCTTTGGGGTTTTGTTTTGATTCAAGGATTAAGGGAACACATCCGGCTTCCTTTTGCTAATTAGGCGTCAGACCCCCTCCAGTTTCAGGGCTATTCCAGAGAAAAGACATCTGCTGATGTACTTAGCATCACCCCCAAATATCTAACTACTCAAGTCTTACCCTAGCTTTCTGGGCTCGACGCAGGCATATATATATATATATATATATATATATATATATATATATATATATATATATATATATTCGCAGCGGTCACAACACCATCAGCTGGGGTTTCCCGAGGCCAGAGAATAGCTATCGATTAACCTATTAGGATAGTTGCAGAGAAATAAAAAGGACGTAAAATAACAGGGAACCTATAAACAAAGACGCCATAACTGGCTGTTGGAGTTGTTAAACGACTTAGCACAGAAAAAGTCGGAAATGAGCTGGAAATGGAGCAGGCATTGGCAGCAGCCTTGGGTAAGTGGAGAGGGTTGGGGAAGAGGCGTTGGGCCTTGGTATTAGACGTGGCGCACCGGCTGGGGCGGTTGGGAAACTGGGGGAAGTTGGCGTAGGCTTCCGAGCGGAGGGCACGACCTCCAAGGAACCACAGCGTCCCAGAGCATGTAGGCGGGAGTGGGCTCACCTTTGCTGCTAACTAATGTGCTTATCTCTTAAAGTATAGACAAACTCTCCAAGACTTAACTTCTGTAGAAATCTGCGCCAAAGAAGAGGCGAGGATGGGTCCAAGGCACGTGAAGTCCAAGGAATGTCAGCTATGGTAGGAGAGACTGGGAATTCCCAGAAATACTGGGGTGGGAACTTTAAAGTGACCCAGGGTCAGCGCCTGCTGCTGCTGAGGTGAGTGGACTCTGGATGTCCGAGGGGAACTGGTTGGTGTTCCCAGACCCGAGTGGTTCGAGATGACCTTGGTCTCCCCGACCAACCCCACCCCCTGGCTTTTAGGCCGCTTCTTTGTCAGAAGAGAGCACTTACCGATTGTGGCCCTCTGGAAACCCGATTAATTTGTGTGCTGAAGGCCTGGGGGAGGGAGGATCTATGAGCCCCAGGTTATAAGAGATTGGGAGGAGGAAGTCTGGGAGGAAACAATATTCGCATTGTTTATAGAAAATAGCGGAAAAGTTAGGTACTTCCAGGTTGCTAGTGTGCCTCTAATTCCCATGCCCTGAATCCTCACCTAGACTCAGTTTCCCCAGGTACATCAAATTAATAAAATATTTTAATATGCAGACTTGCCTTTTTTTTTTAACAGGCATTAGGACACACAGATGGACTATTATCGCCATTATACAACTCTCCCATCTATTCCAGTAGCTCTTTGCGTGTGGACTTCAATGCTACTCCGAGTCGGGCGGCTACAGGATGGGGGCGGGGAGCGAGCGGGGAGAGCAGTGATTATCCTGAGAGGTCTGGCATCTCTATGTTTTTTGTTTCCAGTTGATCTTGGGGTTACACCTGACCCTAAAACGCATGCCTGAGTTGATTTCTGCGGCTGCACCACTTGAGAAAAAAAAAAAAAACCGTCCACTCTGCTGACTAGACAGTCTTCTCGGGAAACCGAGCTACCAGCTGGAGCTGGCTGCCTAGCACTCTAGGCAAGAGGTCACAGTAGCGACTGCTCAAGCAACTCAAAGGAAGGTGGGGAGGAAAAGAAAACTCGATCCAAATTTACAAATTTAGGAAAGCCTTTCGCCCAAGTTGGATCGCCAGGTGGTATTGGCGCGCAAGGTTCAGAGTGGACCCGACCGCGGTCTTGATGGCCGAGCCTCTAGCGGATGCTTGTACGCGCGCGAGAACCCTGGCTTCAAGGCTGCTCTCACGGCTGCTTTTTTAGTTAGTCTCCAAATGAGCCTAATTTCGATTTCCTGGCTAGCCTGAACTGACTCAGGAGACTTTGTCCGCCACACTGACGGCTACCTCTCCCCCTCCGCCAAGGCCGGATCTGGGCGGTCCATTCCCGTGTATCTCCTTGGAACCTCTCTGGGGAAGGGGGTGGTGAACAACTCCCAGCTGCCGGTTCCATTTGTTGCGCCTTTTTCCTTCGACACAATAAAAGTCAAATTAATTGATTCATACCATTAATTACGGTGCGTAGCGTGAAAAGCAACGCTTCCCCTCGGTTAGAGATCTATTGTGCTAATCTCTTGTTCAATCGGTGTTACCATCTGATGCTGGGTCCGGCCCCTACAGAAACTTTTCGACTCGATTAGCTAAATGATGAGACGCTCAGGCTGCTATCCCCAGACCCATCGCCCGCGCGGGCCTAGTGGCTTAATATCGATTTCCAGAGAAGATCTCAGAGATTCCCGTGATCGCTCTGTTTGGGGACCCTCTGTGGCTTTCTTCCCGTCGGATGGACACCAGTTTCCGCACAGCCTCTGTGCTAGAGGAAGCAGCTAAGCGGTAGAGTAGTACAGGTGGGAGGCAGAAAGGTTCCGGGGCCCTCATCGCCGCGGGAAGCCGCCTGAAGCCAGCTGGATTCCGAGCTAAATAGTTAGCGGTGAGATTGTAGCTTACCTCTAAAAACCTATCTTCTCAGTTACCGCGAAACTTTGGGACCGAAATAAAGAAGCGGCGAAAGATATACATTGGGGTGGGAGGTGTGACACAGGGAACCGAAATGGTGAGCAAGGATAAACATTCAGTCGCCAAAGATTATTGGGGTCGCTGAGGGAGAAGGGGTGCACGCTCTATTCTAGTTAAGAATGGGAGTGACAACTTGGGTCAGCCAGCAAACTTCCCAGGAGATATTTAAAAGTAAGGTGGCAGCCAGCGGCCTCACCTGCTCACGTGTTGGAACCGATTCCACCTAATGAGAATGAAGTGGAGAGACACCGGTTTCTCCTGGGACTGGCAGAGTTGGTAGTACAGAGCTGGGGAAGCCACTGAAACAGGTCCAGGAGTGGAGGGGGAACCTAGGTTCTAGTGAAAGGAGGCAAGAAGAGTAGGGTCAGGATCGATAGAAGGAAAATTGAGACGTCTCCAGAGGAGGAGAGATTTAGTGTGTGCGGCCTGGAAGCGGAGGATGTGGATGGAACAATTTATGATGGAGAAGGGGGAAATTAATTACAACTCAATTTGGATTCTTAAGTGGTCAACACGGGAGGAGGGATAGGGTCGGAGAGTGCGGGGAAGCAGAATGATCCACTCAGGCCTAGGCAACCCCAGTGGCTATCTCTCCCTCCAAGTCAGGGACTATGATATCGTTTGACCAAATCATTGAAGCAGGCATCATTCCTGCGCGCAAATGCACTTTTCTAACAACCCGGGAAGATGAGAGAGATCTCCTTGGGAGAAGCCAGGAGAGCGATCCTCTACCCAAAGCAGCCACTTTCTTTAGCAAAGAAAACAAACCGTGGTGGAAACATTGAAATTGAAAGACAGCATTCCTTCCTAGGATCCATAACCTGCCCCCAAGCCAAAGTCCGCTCCTTCTGGACAATTTTCATAGACTTAGTAGACCACCATCAGCCTTTTTGTCTAGATGTTTGCCACCAGGGGAGCTGAGAAAGGCAGAGGTGATATCTGGGGTCCTAACCCATGCAGATTATTTCGCCTGCCTAATGGGTAGTGTTTTCAACACACTTTGACCCACAAACACTGGCCCCCATACCTCTCCAGAGCTCTTTTGGGGAGGGTTGAGGGGGTAGAGGCTAATTTAATGTTCTTGTTTAAATTTTAACACCTCAAAACTTCATTTATTTTCAGTACCTGGTACTCACAGTCCGCGTGTCTATAAATGGCGAGAGACCAAAGGAAAGAAGAGAGAGGGGAGAGAGGATGGTTTCGAATTTATTTATATTGGAAATGTATAAACATCCATTCTGTAAAAGGCAACACGTTTAATTAACGATGAGAGAGCAGTTAGGGGCAGAAAGCTAGTAAAATTGTGTGATAAATTTATGGCATTGTTAGCGTGCTTTTAATTATGGCTATTATGTTAATTATTTCACATTAGCATGGAGTTATCAGCAGCATGTCAGATTTAATCAAAACGAGCCTTTCTCTCGAAAATTGTTCTTTTCATTCGCGAGGAGAAAGATCCTGGGCAGGATCAGGGCTTAAAAATGACTTGGCATTGGAAGCTAGAGCCTTGCCGACGCTGTTCGATGCGACACCGCGGGCCCGGCGTCCGCTGGGTCCCTCCAGGCTAACGGTAGCTGCTTCAGAAGCCGAGGGCTGGGTTTTTAGGAATTCACCATTTTCACCCCCTTCGGAGCCGACACTTCATCACGCGGGATCATTCTGTCAAACAATATGATGCTGCTCATTTTTATCTGTCCCGCTTTACAAAATCCCTATTCAGCCAGCCGAGGAGCAACAAAAGCCTCGGAGCCGCGCGGCGGCTGCTGGCGGCCCCAGCTCTACCGCGCGCTGGAGGAAAAAAGAAGGGGCTATGGGCGAGTCTCACCGGTGCCCTCCGCTCGCAGCCCGAGGGGATTCGACCCGCCCGAGCAGGAGTGCCCAGGTACCCTGTCCTCGGGTGTGGTCGTCCGGGCACGCCTTTCTGTGGCCGGCACAGACCCTTGGCAGGCGCAAAAGCGCCTTTTCCTGGCGGCGAGACTCGCCCACCCAGGCCATATCGATTTCTTAATCACCACCGATCGATTTATTGAGAACAAATAAATAGCCCGTTTTGGAAACGTTTCAATTGTGGATCTGATGGTGGGGTTCTGAGACTGGCAGGGCGGGGCGCCCAGAGGACGCGACCACCGTGGGCCTCTAGGGAGTGTGTGGTGACAACGATGCACCCTCATCCTGAGGGCCCACCCACCAACCCCCAAGGTCCGTGTCTTTCCTAAGGCTCAGCTCCCCCTGGCGGCAGGGCATGACATCTGGAAGCCCCGCCCTTCTACCCTCACGTCCAGGCACATGTTCAAGCTTTCTGACCCCTTTGAAATCCCAGAGCATCCAAAGGCCAGATCTGAGACTGGCCCCCCTGACGGACACCCCTTTCCAGTTTCGGTCAATCTAGTCGAGCCTCGGTGGTCCTCGGACTCAGGTTGCGGAAGCCGCACCTCCTGGCCACTCCCTGTGCGAAACTACTCTGGCCCCCTCCTTTCCCGGGACAGGGCCGAGGATCTGCCAGCTGCTACCTTATTTTTAGCGCCATTCCATTCGCGCAGTTATATTTAACTCGATCCACTCCTCCGAGGAGGTCGCTCGGACATCGAATTCTCCACATCGCTACTCTGTCCTGCCCTCCTAGCCTTGGGGGCAGATCCTCAGGGGCAGCGGTGGTTGGTGGGGTGTAGGGAGGGGGTGCGGTTACAAAAACCGGGCCTCAGAATCTTCGCCATCTTTGGACCCAGCGGGAGAGAGGACGATTCTGCAGCTTTCTGGTTGCACCCATTTGCCAATGGCCCGTGGGGATTCTGCCTTGTGAGGGGGAGGGGAGGAGTATCCAGCCCCCCTCCCGCCCCACAATCCCGCCCTAAGGATTCTCTGCAGGGAAGCGTGGAATCCATTTCCTACTTGTGCATGACCCCAAGTACCTGAATGACCTGGAACACCTATTAGAACGCTGTCCTTCAAAATCGCTATGGTTTTGTGTTCTTGCAGGAATTCCCTCTTCTCTCTCTACTCAGCAATACGCGCTTTGAGAACCTTAATTTCAAACGGTACCTGGTTCCTCAGTTTGAGCCCAGGTTGTCTTTCCCTTGAAAACACTGTGCCTCTGGCTCACACATATCCTAGGGAAAATACTCACTTGGAAAGCGTACAGAAACACCAATGCAGTGCATACTTTGTTCAGGTGGGAGGTCCAGCAGAGTTTACAAAAACCAAAGCCTTGTGCTGAAGGTGCAAACACACATGTGACATGATTCAGGATCGTAAAACACACTTTTAACTTTACACGTACTTTAAAAAAAGTGTACCTTTTCAATTTTTTTCCCCCTTAGACCCAAATTGGATGTTTCTGGCTCCCTCTCATTGTAGCTTTCCTGTGACCCAGAAACTTCTTAGATAGAAGCCATGCCTACAACCTAATTTGGAAGGACAGGGTATTTGTTTACGACTAATGCATTCAGGAATACTTAACTGGCCCGTAGTAAGCTATGAAAGTGCTAGAAATGAAAAGAATTAAAGGACTGAGGAAGAGCCAGCCAGTCACAGAATCTCCCATCCCAGCTCTACCAGATACTATGGTAGAGAGAAGAGATGGCTCATCAGTGCCCTGACAGAGGAAAGGATGACAAAGGATGAGGCCTTCCATTTGTGGGGTGAGGTGGCACACACAACCCTCCCCACCCTCTTTTTAAAGAATTATTTGTTTATTTTATACGAGTACACTGTAGCTGTCTCCAGCCACACCAGAGGAGGGCATCCAATCCCATTGCAGATGGTTGTGAACCACTATGTGATTGCTGGGAATTGAACTCAGGACCTCTGGAAGAGCAGTCAGTGCTCTTAACCCCTGAGCCATTTCTCTAGCCCCCCTGGCATACACCCTTAATCCCAGAACTTCTAGCACTCTGAAGGCTGAGGCTGGAGGAAGGCTGATATGCTATTTCAAGCCAACTTGGATTGGGTAGGGAGACCCTGGCTCAGAATAAATAACAAAACCAGGAAAACTGCAGATCAAACCACAGTGAACAGCAAGAAGCATGGCTGCCCACGTTAGAGATGTGGGTAGCAAATTAGGAAGAAGGGACTTGGGCTGGTGAGATGGCTCAGCTGGTAAGAGCACTGACTGTTCTTCCAAAGGTCATGAGTTCAAATCCTAGCAACCACATGGTGGCTCACAACCACCCATAATGAAATCTGATACCCTCTTCTGTGTACTCATTTATAATAATAAATAAATCTTAAAAAAAAAAAAAGAAGAAGAGACTTAGAGAATGCCATTCCCTAGGGAAGGTATTCTGTGGACTCATTAAGTAGTGAGGGTCGGCTTTCAATTCCTGTTCTTACTGCCTCAACCTCTCTCAATGCTGAATTTATCTTGTTTGTTGTTGTTCAGGGGCAGGATTTCACTGTGTATCCTAGACTGGGCTGGAACCATCTATGTAGATCATCAGGCTGGCCTTTGCCTCCAGAGCACTGGGCTTACAGATGGGGGCTGGGCTCCACCAGTTTGGGCTCAGGCTGAGTACAAGAGAACCTTCATGATTTTACTCCACCCCACCCCTCCTAAGCCCAGTTTGAGGCCAGCCTGGACTACAGGAGACCCTATCTCAAATGCAGACAAGCAGGTCTGGGAATTCTTCCATGAGCAGGATGCTTTCCTGGCATATGTAAAGCCTAGCTTTACTCTCTAGCACTGTGAACAGCAGCAATGACCACAACCCCCAAACAAATAAACAGCATGTTCAGGGTGGCTCAGTGGATTAAGGAGCTTGCTGCTATGTCTGACAACCTGAGTTTAGTCAGCAGGATCTGCATGGTGGAAGGAGAGAACTGACTTCCATTAAGTTACCCTCTGACCTTCACACATAGGCTGCCACACGTGTGCATACCTGCAGGCACGTGCTTGTAAACATGTAAATACGTAATCTAAAAAACAAAACATAACAGATCAAGTAGGAAGTTGCTAAGAAACCAAGAAGAGGCTTTAGATATACAGAGTAACATTTTGAATGATCTTTTTGGGGGTGAGGGAAGGATAAATCAGAGAAAGCAATTGAATAGAGTAAAGGGGTTATTTACACTATCCTAAAATGAGAGGTGAGGTGAGGCTGGACCTGAAGAGAGCACGGGTTGAACAGGATTTAGGAGATAAAATTGATAAGACTGTTTATGTCTTTATATACCCTACTGTGTGACTCAGACTTGACATTGTAGCAATCCTCCTGTCTCACACTCCCCAGTGCTGAGATGACAAGAGTATACATCATTATACCTGGTGAGTATCTGCTTTACAAGGGAGAGAGGTCACAGTAACTCCCATATATGAAATTTGGGTGCCTGGAAAGATAGAGACAGAGACAGAAACAGAGAGATAGAGAAATAGAGAAATAGATAGATCACCAGGCAGTGGTGGCGCATGCCTTTAATCCCAGCACTTGGGAGGCAGAGGCAGGCAGATTTCTGAGTTTGAGGCCAGCCTGGTCTACAGAGTGAGTTCCAAGACAGCCAGGGCTACACAGAGAAACCGTCTCTCGAAAAACAAACAAACAAACAAAACAAAACAAAACAAAACAAAACAAAAGAAATAGATAATTAGATAGATAGATAGATAGATAGATAGATAGATAGATAGATAGATAGATAGATAGATAGATAGAATTCAGAGCGGTGAATGCTCTCGAAGATTACAAGCCAGTGGAACACCAGTTGCCTAGTGTGGGAAGGATCTTTGGCTCAATCGCCTGAACTTCAGAGTGGGGGATCTTTAATCTCCTGTTCTTCAGTCATTTACACCATTTACACTGGAGCCAAGTTATCTCATCATGAATCAGTTGGGGCATATTAGTTGCTTCCTCAGTTAAAAACCATTTAAGACTGCCTCTTTGTTTATGGAAGAAAAAAAAAGATTATCTTTTGCTGGCTGTGGTGGCATGGCTCTGCAGTCTCAGCTTTGCAAAGCTTTGGTGAACAAGGGCAGCTTGGGCTACATAGTGAGCTGTAGAGCATAGTGCACCCTGGATTACAGAGTAAGACTCTGTTGTCTCAAAGAAAAGGCGGGAAGCAGACGGCACCAGAGAGGGAGAGGGAAGGAAGAGTAGAATGAGAGGAGAGACGAGTGAAATTCTGAATTCTTTATGAAGACGTGACCTGGCTGTGCCTCTCACTCAGTGGTTCTCAACCTTCCTAACACTGTGACTCTTTTATACAGTCTCTCATGTCTCGACCCACAACCATAAAATGATCTTTTGTTGCTACTTCATAACTGTAATTTTGCTACTGTTATGTATTGTAATGTAAATATCTGTATGTGGCCCACGCAGTCGTCTCGCCAACAAGAAGAAGACACGCGGACACTAGGATCCTTCTGCAGCGACGTTTACTGCCCTCTTCCAGAGGGGAAAAAAGGGGCGAGCCGATAATCGGCACAGCTTATATACACCACAGTGCGGTGTGTCCGCCCATGATTGGCTGTTTGCTCATTACCCCACGGGACGCCCCGGGATGGGCCGTGACTTGGCGTCTTTTCATTCTACGCACATGTGCAAACAGTTGTCCACCAGGAGTTACAGCGGAAGTAGGTGCCATCTTGTCATGGCGAATGCCTCTCCTGCTCTACCGCTCTCCACATCTGTATTTTTAGCTGGTCTTAGGAGACCCCATCAAAGAGGACTGACTCATAGGTTGAGCATTACTGTTCTAACTGATAGTCTACCATCCAAATACCAACCAGGTCTAACTCTGCTTAGCTTCTGAGATCAGACAGGAGCAGACACATTCAGTGTAGTATGGTCATACGCTAAGTTGATATTTGATATTCATTCTCTCTGACTCTGTCTCCCTTCCACCTTACCCACTTCTTTCCTCTGTCACTCCCTCCCTTCCTCTCTCTCTTTTCTGCAAAGGATCCAACTCAGCGTCTTGTGCATAACTGGCAAGCTCTTAACCACTGATCATTCTCATATCTCCACCTCTTCCCTTTTTCCCTTACTAGAAACTGAACCAAGGGCCTTGTGCATGCTAGACAAATAAACTACATGACCAGCCCTTTTGCTATTTTTTATTTTGGAACAGGATCCCATTAAGTTGCCCAGGCTACCATTGAACTTGCTTAGTAGTCCAAGCAGGTCTTAAACCTTTGACCCTTCAGCCTCATTGTCTAGAACAGCTGGGATTACAGGCTTGCCCTGCCAGGCTGGGCCTCCAATATATCTTTCAGTTTCACTTGTATGCCTGTGTTCCAGTCTCATGGGACTACAGTCCGTTCTCAAAGTACTGTGATCCCCATCCTTCTCTTGTTGACTTTGAGCAAGTTCTCTCTCTCTCTCTCTCTCTCTCTCTCTCTCTCTCTCTCTCTCTCTCTCTCTCTCCTCTTCCCTCCCTCCTTCCCTCCCTCTCTCTCTCTTCCTTCCTTCTTTATTTCTTTGATGAAGGACACACAAAATGTTCAGGTCAGGGTTTTACACTTCATCTTTTTGTTTGTTTGCTTGCTTTTGTTTTTTAAGAAGGGGCTTCTCTGTGTAGCTCTGGTTGTCTTGGAACTGGCTCTGTAGACCAGGCTGGCCTCCAAGACTTGCCTGCTTCTGCCTTCCAAGTGCTGGGTAGTTACACATCACCTCTGTCTGACACTATCTATTTGTTATGCCATGCATCTTTGTAATGCTTTTGCCTTTTTCTCCTTGTCTCCTTCTTTCATGGTCTTGAGGGGTTGAGCTCTTTGCCTCATGGGTACTAGGCAAGGGCTCACAAGGATACTATATTCAAGCCCCTCCTCTTTTTGTTTTCTACTTTTTATTTCAAGACAGGGTCCCAATCACCTGCCCAGGCTATCCTTGAACTAGTTTTATAATCCAGGTAACCCTCCTGTTTCAGCCTCTTCTTGTGAATTTCTCCTATAGTCACAATGACTAACCATTTATCCCTGCTGGCCTAGGACAGTTTGAAATTAAGGCTCCTTTTCTAATATAATCTCTCCTTCCTCCCCCACTCCATCTCCCCACCTCTCTGAGACAAAATCTCAAAGGCAGTACTCTGGACTGCCTTTGAACTAGTTACGTAGCTGAGGATGCCTTTGAACTAGTTATGTAGCTGAGGATGACTGACTTTGAACTAGTTACGTAGCTGAGGATGACTGCCTTTGAACTAGTTATGTAGCTGAGGATAACTTTGAACTAGTTACGTAGCTGAGGATGACTGACTTTGAACTAGTTACATAGCTGAGGATGACTGCCTTTGAACTAGTTACGTAGTTGAGGATAACTTTGAACTAGTTATGTAGCTGAGGATGACTTTGAACTTCTGATTCTTCTGCTTCCCTTTTCCTCCCAAATGCTGGAATTACAGGTGTGCTCCTTCACACTCAATTACGATGACATTATTATTCATATCTATTATTATACTTTGTTCTTATTCCCCACTCCAACCTCCCCCACATATTTTCTTGTGGTTTCTGTGAACAAGAAGTTCAGAGCAGGCACAGACTGGTGGTGCTTCCCCAGAATCTCATGAGATTGCCTAAACCTGATGGTCAAGGGCCACTGTTGTTTGGTTGGGGCCCATTACATGGCTGTTTATAGAGATCTACTCCTTGCTAGGCCGTCCTTCCCAACAGTGAGCTTTAGACATGATAGCTGGAACCCCTCAGCTAGTGAAAGAAGAGAAATGCTAGCTGTGCCTGCCTAGATTTCAGAATTGCTGTGATCCAGCAGTACTCGCTCTATTCTCTCTTTTAAAATACAGATACTGAAATATCTCAAACACTCTTCCACTGCATGTTCAGTACAGCTGAGAGAAGTTAACTTGTCTCCTTGCCTAAAGGTCTTTGGACCCTTGAAGGCCTAGTTACACTTGAATTTTGATTTATATGATGAAATTCTAAACATGTGATGCTATAATAGAATAGGCTTAGACTTTATATTCGGAGCCCTGTTTTCATCCCTATAGCTAGCCTTCCTCTCTTGTGAAGGACAGTGTGAACAATCACGCACTGTCCTGCCGCTACATGTTTTGGAATCCGGAGAGTCCAAAGATCTCTTAACTTTGTACTATTTCTTTCTTAGTCTAAGCTGCCAGTGTTCTGATAATATAGTTCTCATCTGCCAATATATTCATCTAGGTATCCACTGTCTTCCTCCTGTATTGATGGAAATGAACCCCATTCTAGTTCCAGAGGGTGAAACTTGCTTGATGTCATCCAGATATGATGGTTTCATTGATCTTGCCCAAGATGGATTAAGACATCTTCCAGGGATAACCACACAGCCTGTTGGAACAGAAGGGTGCAGTTGTTCAAGGTGTTTAGAAAAGGTTTTCTGACAAAAAGATGCCCAGGGAAAAGCTGCTCTTCTCTGGACAAGAGTGTGTCTACATATCATGCTCACAGATGACATCCTGTGACCCCCATGGCTGGCGGAGTAAGGAGTGGGGAGTGGAAAGCACTTAGGTCTTCTGCTATGTGGCTGAGAAACCGAATTAGTTGAGAGGAAATCCAAACTTCTTTTATTTTAAAACCTGCCAGTGCAGTGATCAGGATCTCTGAGTGAGACCTTCTTTCTGTAAGGCTGTGCTGGCTTTGTTGTGGATGCACATGCTGTGGGGTATCAGAAGCTCAGGTGCAAACTAGAGAATGGGCAGAAGAGGGGACAGGAAGGCACTGTCACTGCTTGCCCAGTATGGTGGATGTATTTTACAAAGAAAGGATTGCCATGACATATCTCCCTCTCCCTGCCTCTCCCCTCCCTGTTGACTACCCCCTCCACCGCTACCCTCCCTGTTTTTTTTCCTTTCATGTCTCCCTCTTATTTCATCTGCGAAGCTTTCTGGTACTCATTCTTGCAGCTAGGACTCATTTCCACCAAGTTTTATTTAACTCTCCTAGCAACCTGGACTAGTAAGTTTTCACTCAGTTCCTTGTTTGTCTATTGATAGAGACTCTTGTAGCTCAGGCTGGCCTCAAACTTACTATGTAAAGGGCTAGCCTTGTAGTCTTGACCTTGTGACTTCACCTCCCAAATGTTGGGTTTGTGTGTACAAGCTGTTCAAGCACCACGGCACCCAGCAAATCTTCCCATTTATTAGACATCAAGCCATGAGCTCATGGTCACACAGCTAGAAAGGGGCTCAAGCAGGTGTGACAATCAGTACTTTAACTTTAGCAACAACTAAAGGAATTCTTTTGTTTATCTTTTCATCTTATAGAAAAAGATTTGTTTGCTTATCTATCATCTAGTAATTTATATCTATCTATCATCTAGTAAATTCTATCTATCTATCTATCTATCTATCTATCTATCTGTCTATCTATAGAGGTACTGAGGCTTTGGGCTTCTTAGCAAGTACTCTCCCACTGAACAGAATCCTGGTAGAATTTTTTCCTTTGTTTCTCTCTTTGTTATTTTCTTCTTTCTTTCTCTCTCTCTCTCTCTCTCTCTTTCTTTCTTTCTTTCTATACAGGGTTTCTCTGTGTAGCCCTGTCCTGGAACTTGCTTTGTAGACCAGGCTGGCCTGGAACATAGAGATCTACCTGCCTCTGCACCATCATCACTACCGCTACCCAGCAGAATTCTTTCTTTTACCAGCCCTGTGTGATGGTGGACTTGTAATCCCATCCCACCACCAGCCTGGAAGGGGGAAAGGGCAATTTTGCTAACTCTTGGGGTTAAATTAGTTAAGTATTTAACTGTGCGCTTACATAAACAGAAAACAAGGCCTATTAATTTTGTGGGAACCAATATTGTGGCTTTAGCAACAAAAATTTACTCGTCTGTTTCTCTTTGAACAAAGAAGATAAAATTCCTAAAGCGTAAAACGAAACTTAAATTCTGTTAGCATTCTATATAAACTCCACCCCAACAGGTACCTGGCAAATACTTCCTCTCTCTCTTACTCTTGCTTCTCCACCTTGCCTCTTACCTCCTTGTTCCCCCTATCTCCTCATTCCCTTCTCCCCTCTCTCCACGTGGTCATGGCCAGGCCCCTACTTCTCTACTCTCTCCTTCTCTCTGCCTTTACTGCCCTCCTAACTCCCCTCCCCATGCCCTAAATAAACTCTGTTCTCTACTATACCAGCATGTGTCTGGTCTCTCAGGGGGAGGGGATGCCTCGGCATGGGCCGGCCGAGGCACCCCCTTCCCCCACACTTCGCCAGAACATATTCTTATAGCTCTTTCTCTTTTTATGATCACAACAGATTCTACTGGCAGCTTCCCGCCCCCCTCTCTCTGTTTGTGTGTGTGTGTGTGTGTGTGTTTTGTTGTTGCTGTTGCTGGTGTTACCACATCCTCCCTCACTGCTGTACCACAATTGGGAAGCCAGACTGGATTAAGATTTCAGTCCAGGGTCTGCTTACCCACCCCCACCTGTAACAAGCTGCTAAGAGGTGCCAGCTCCCCTTGATATTTATCCTCTCCTAGAATATTTTATGCTAAGCCCTTGGCCCAGACGTTGTGAATCTTCAAGTATTAGCTCAGATGGCTCTATGCTCAGAGTCCTTGCAGGCTGTTTAACAAAGAGCTGGTTTTTACAAGCTGCTTTCCTTCCTAGGAACGGAAGACCCCTGTCAAGGAACTACCCAAAATCTGTCTGCGGTGGTTTTAGCAACCCCAAACTCTCCAGGACTCTTTAGGAATTTAAATTTATTTAAACAAAATGTCTTAAAGAGGAAAATATTTTCTCTGTGATCTGACCTGGGTGTTGTTTAGTAGTGGTATGTAGGTTCTGGGGAAGACTCACCCGTTTGTCTTCTTCTGGGCAAAGGAAGGTAACTCAACAAAGACCCCTGGTGTCCGAAGGCATTTACTTTATTTGAATATTCACTCTTTTATTTAAAAGACTTAGAAGAAAACAGCAATGCCTGATTTCATTTCCATACCTATGCAGTTATTTACACAGGGCGTTTTGCCGGCGGTACTGTTTGCCTAAGGAAGAAAACACTGCAGCAATCTTGTCTCACAATGTTTACCATTTGCAAGTTGTATATATTTAGAGCATCTTGTTAAAATATTACATGACAGGGAATTTCAATAAGCATGTTCAAATGAATTCTAAGAAACCAGACAGAAAGGAAATATGCCCCTTTGCTTCAGAAACATTTATCTCACTGGGTGGAAGAGGGTAGAGGCAAACCTTTGAGTGATAGTCCAAGGGGAAAGTGCACATTAATCTGTAGTTTAATGTGTTTTCTAAATGTCTTAATTGCTTTTAAAGTCATGTAAATAAATAACGGGCAAAGGGTGCGAATTAATATCTGGAGAAAATAATTTTCCTGATGCAAGTGCTCCTACCTCCAAGAATATTTATAAGGCACAAACAATTTTCAGCCAAGAATTATGAAATCTGCAGAGAACAAATGTGAATACATCAACTGCTAATAGGCACCGTTTTTTGCTTTGTTTTCTGCGGAGGCTAATCATTGCTCTGAACATTCACCTTATTTATTTGATTGTTATTTTCTTTTTATAGCTTGAAGTCTCTTATAGCTTAAGCTGACTTTGAACTCAGTATGTAGCTGAGGCAGACCTTGAACTCCTTATGTTCCTTCTTCCACAGTGACCTGCAACAAACAAATGTTATTTTCTAAAGGAAGGAAGGAAGGACTAAAACATCTCAGGGAAGAGACAGTAGTCCGGAGAAGCCTGGAGGATCTTGGATTTCTAAAATAGATAACTAAGGAAGTCAGCAAGTGGTAGGTTGAGCTATCACATCTTACTGAAGTTGTAATGGCAAGGAGAACGCTTTTAGAGTTGAACCTGGGGCCTGGAGAGATCGGTGAGTGGTTAAGAGCACCTGGTATATATATTTCCAGAATAGCCATGCTCATTTCTCAGCCCCCTTATTGGGCAGCCACCTCACCTCCAGCTTACACACATGCACATGCGCGTGTGCACACACAGAGAGAGAGAGGGGGGGGGAGGGAGAGAGGCATACATGCACACTTGTGGTAACATATTCCAGCACTTGGGACACAGAGGCAGGAGGCTCTCTCTGAGTTTGACTGCCCTACACAGCCAGTTCCAGGAATGAGGCCAAATTCCAGGAAAGATGACATAATGAGATTCTGTACTCCCCCCACCCCCGAAGAAAATTAAAAAAAAATTTTTTTGACTTTGAGCAGGGAGTGGTGGGACATCTTTACAATTCTAGACTGCACTTGGGAAGCTAGGGTCACTGAAAATTGGAAGCTAGCCTGGGCTACATTATAATAAACAGTTGGCCAGCCAGGGCTGCATGGTATTACCCTGTTTCTAAACAACACAAACAAAGTTGGCAGGATGGCTTAGCAGATAAAGTACTTCCTGCCAAGCCTTTAGCGTGATCCTTGGTACCTACATGGTAGAAGGAAAGAACTGACTGGCAAGCTGTCATGAATACACACATATGTGTACACACACACACACACACACACACACACACACTGTTAAATTAATTAACTGAGCATATTCTTAATATCTGTTCCCCCTCCCCACTTTGAGAAAGAGCAAACCTTGAGTAGACAAGAACTTGATTTGTAGACTAGACTGGCCTGGAACTCCCATCTGCATTCTCTCCCAACCTCCCCACTCTGGGCTGCCCTACTCCACCTCCCACCCCCCACCCCTAGCTCCCAATGCTGGAGTTAGAGGGGTGCACAGCCAGGCATGGGCTGTGAAGTTTTAACAGTGAACTTCATTTGCCTTATCAAATTCAGTTAATCTTATCAAAATCTGTAATTGGGTAACCCCTTTCTGAAGAGTCTCCCTTGTAACTTTAGCCATGGTTACATTGTGAACCACTACGATAGGAAATTTGAATTATAACGACCCCCGTAGTCTCCAACTTTTGAATGCCTGGTCTCTGGGTGGAACTGTTTGGGGAGGATTAAGAGGTGTAGTCTTGTTGGAGGAAGTGCATCACTGGAGGTGGGTTTTGAAAGATTTCAAGTGCACTCTCTTTGCTTTTTGATTTCAGTGCAAGATGCACACCAAGTTCCTGTTTCTACTAATATACCTTCATTCTGCCATTGTGGACTGTAGCCCTCTGGAACTGTAAGCCCAAATAAATCCTTCTTTCTACAAGTTGCCTTGGTCTTGGTGTATTATTACAGAAACAAAAAAGTAATGAATACAACCATTGCATAAAATAAAGGTCTAACTACACATTTTACAAAACAAGATTTACACTGTGTATATTATACCATGATTTCCACCCACTCCTGGTACATAGAAAGGAACTCAGGGCTTTAAGCATGGTATGCAGGCTACATTATTACCCTCTGTAACTGTTCTTGCATAAGAAAATGTTACTTATGACAAACAATTTGCCAATGAGAGGGGAACCAAGAGTTTGAAGAATGCACCCTAGATGCTGAGCAATAATAGAACCCAATAAGCATATTCACATGACTTTCAGGAGTTTCAAAGCTAAGTTAAATGCCCCTGTCCCCTTGCTTTGTCCTCCAACCTTCCATAAGCATTACTTCCCTCCTGCAGTATTTTTAGTCTTGGTGCTTTATAGGTTGAAAGATTGAAAGGCATTTTTTTTTTTAAAGACTTTATTTTTAGGGCAATTTTACAGAAATATCCCATATGCTCACACCCTCCCGTAGGCTTCTCCACTAACAATGTGTCATATCAGAGTAGACATTAGCTATGACTGATGACCCTATATGATGTGTCATTATCACCTAATCCCATAGTTTACATCATGGTCACCCTTTGTCTCTAACAGGGATGGGTCTGAACAAACATGATTACATTACTCACATCACTACAGTGCCCTGATCTGAAGAGCCTCTGTGTTCTACCTCCCCATCTCTGTCTTCCAAAACTGAGCATCACTGAGCTTCTTACTGTCTCCATGATCATGTTAGTATAGAACAAATAAGGTGGTAAGGACGAAGCAGCCACAACATAACTGCTATTGGATTCTTTGTGTACATTTTAAACCTTCCTCTGGAAGAGTGGCCAGTGCTTTTAGCTTCTGAGTTGTCTCTCCGCTCTCTTTCTCTCTCTCTTTTTCTTTCTCACGTTCCTCCCTTTCTTTCTTTCTAAAAATTAATTTTGTGTGTGTGTGACTCAGAAACCTTTTATGTAACGGTAGAGGACCCCCTGCAGGATTCATGTCTCTCTTCCCACCACGTTGGACCCCAGGATGGCAAGCACCTTTAGGGCTATGCCCTCTCCGTAGCCCAGAAAGCATTTTCTTAAGTCTTATTTTGTGAACTAGGTATATGTTCTAACTTAACAAACTTTCAGATTAGTGTCAGAGTAAGGACATGTAAAATTATTTATTATAAGTTAGGATGTGTTAAGTGGCATAAGCAATGCTAAGAAAACCGGTTACCTGTAAACTCAGAGCTTGGGAGGAAGAAGGCTGAACAATCAGAAGTTCAATGTTATCATCAGTAATGTGGGCTACATGAGACTCTGTCTCAAAAAGGAAGGAAGGAAAGAAGGAAGGGAGGGAGGAAGGAAGGAAGGGAGGGAGGTAGGGAGGGGGAAGAGAGGAAGAAGAGAGAGAAAGAGAGAGAGAGAGAGGGAGAGAGAGGTGAACTACTGCTCGGAGATCAAAAGAACAAGAGATTGCTTTCAGCCTTGACTTGGAGGAGAGGGCAGGAGAGTCTGAGGGAGACAGCATTGGCTGGTGACTTTGAAAGGACAAATAAGATTTGAACATTAGAAAGTGAAAAAAAAGCATATGTACAGTGTGGCTGCAGCTCCTCAGGTCAGTGACAAAGATGTGGAGTTTCAGTCAGCCGTGGTTATCTTGACTTTTTGGTTTGCTTAAACTTACTGATATATGTTGGCCTAGAGAACGAGAGAGGTGGTTGGAAATGGGCCCTGGGCAGGAGATGAAGATCTAGCCTTCTGCTAGAGCATCTTAGAGTAGTTTCTGTTTCATGGTCTGTAAAAGGGAAAACAATGAATGTGGTGTGCTCATCGCCTTCAGGCTGGCTGAGAAAGTCCCACACATAATGTAGGTAAGAGTACAATAACCTAACCAGCAGGACACAGCCATTTAAAAGCACAGTAATGTAGCAAAGGGATTTGCATATACTGTAGGGTACTTTGAGATTTTTCCTTTTCTTTAAAATCTTTTCTACTTTATTTTATTATGTGTGTGAACTCAGTTCATCTACCTTGGTAATAGTCATGTTTCCCTGCTGAGCCTTCTTGCCACTCTTTCATATATTTTTATTATTAAATTGTGTTTATTATTATCAGTGTGGTCAGTTTTGTGCTACAGCACTCCTGGTGGCATTGGTTCCTCCTTCTCCCTTGGGTTCCAGGGATGGAATGCACCAGGTTTGAGCAGCCAATGCTTTTACCCACGTAGGCAGCTCACCTTCCCTCAACTTGTTTGAAACCAAGGTTTTACTATACAGCTGATGCTGACTTGAAACTCACTACGGAGCACAGGTTGGCCTCAAACTGAGGATTTGTAAGAGTGTGCCACCACAGTTGGCGTAGTAATTTTTTAAAAAATTCTCTTTACTTTTGAGAATTTCACGCAATATGCATGCAATATGTTTTGATCCACCCCACCCCCAATCCCTCTCCTCCAATTCTTCTCTTACCCCACCCCCTAGTTCCCCCCACCCCTGGCACCAAGTTTGTTCTCCTCCTGAACTCATGTGCTGTTTGTAAGATTATTTTATTATTTTTTCTGGTCATTTATTGTTACTTTAAAGACTTTTATTTTTGACCGGATCACCAGTTAGCAGCAGAAGCGCTCAGTGAGGACCCTAAGTCTCTTAGCTCTCTGCCTCTGGTGCTTTCCTTCCATGTCCTTTATTCTCTTGGCAGGTTCTCCAGAATTCCCATAATC
Organism: Mastomys coucha; assembly: GCF_008632895.1. Lineage (NCBI taxonomy): Eukaryota > Metazoa > Chordata > Mammalia > Rodentia > Muridae > Mastomys > Mastomys coucha. Next base: position 58,966,951 of record NW_022196900.1, on the reverse strand, counting down.
TGAGGCCTCCTCCTTATTTTTCTTGGTGTATTGCTTCTTCAGAGCCATAACCCTTACCTTTTGTTGAGTAAGGGGTATTCCTGTTACAGAGCAAGGGGGACTGGAGAAAGGCGGTGAAAGTCTTGGTTATTAGGGGTTGGGGAAGGCTATTCCTGGACTGACAGATACTGCTGTACTACTTGACCTGGGTGGTTTGGGCTAGCAAAATCCACAGACTTCCCCATCTTTCTAAAGATGATACCTGCCAATACGTTGTCAGCAAACCCTTAAAAAAGGCCTCCAGATTGAATAAGACACTATTGTTCTGAAGAAACAATGCATCTTGCTCGATGGGAAAACCTCGTTTATTGTTTCTACCACCCATCTGGGCCACATATGCCTTCCACTCACCCAGAACAACAGCAGCAATTTCTGTGGCCATGCAGGAGGCATGGAGGACAGCAACTAATGCCGAAGCCTGGAAATTGGAGTAATTGAAGGGCAGGAACAACTTCAAGGAATATGAGAAAACAATTGTGAACTTACAAATGGTTTCCAGAGGGGAAAGAGGTGGGGTGGTGGTGTTGGGGTGACATCTGGGCAGCCATCCTAAACCATTACTGGAGAGTGATCTCCACACCTATTTTAGGAATGTGATCCACTCCCCAACTAAGACTACACCGGAGATGGATGCAGATAGCCTTTACTGGGGTAGAACAATCTAAGGATGGTCTAGTGAAAGTCATATGGAGAAAAGGGAGGTGCCCGGATTTGCCATTTTCTTCAACACCCAAGACAAAAAATATGTAATTTGTCTGGCAGTGGTGGCACACGCCTATAATCCCAGCACTCTGGATCTCTGTGAGTTCAAAGCCAATCTGGTCTACAGTGCTGGTTTCAGGGCAGACAAGGCCACACAGAGAAATCCTATCTCTAAAAAAACCCAAAACCAACAAAACAAAAGAAAACAAAAAACAAAGGAAAACAAAACAAAACAGTAATTTGTGCTTCTCTTTGCTTTGGTGAGCTAAGATAATAGTCTTCTAAGTGAGTGGTATCCTTTGAGGGAAAAGTTGGAATTCACAAGAGAAATCATCCGGGTCCCTCATCTGCTGCTTGATTTCATTTACTGTCAGTTTCTAGAAGTGAGTCAGTGGGTGCCTGCAGGGTAAAGTGATTGTGTAAGTGTAGTATAAGCCTAAACTGACAACAATAGAAGTTGTACATATTAAATTTGGAAAGATTCCTCTACAGAATCTTCACTTTGAAGATAGTACTCATACAATAATGTTAGTCTACAATTGTACTAACAGAGTTGATTGTTTGTTTGTTCATAGGTGGAGTCCAATGCAGCCCACCCAGTTGGCCTTGAAAGCAGAGGGTGCGGGAACTCAGCAGATTGTCCATCTCCCACTCCTGAGTACAGAGATTACAGGCCTGCATCGCTGTGTTGGCTCACTGTGGATTGTTTAACAGCTTTTATTGTTAGTATGCAAAGACCCTGGTCTCACTGTGAAAAGTTCTGACCAGTAGGTCAACTCACCTTGTTCTTGTTTTCCCAACCCTATTCCCCCTGCCAAGTCATCTTCCTTCTGCTTTTGTGATGTTTATGTTTCATGATATAAATATACCTTTTAATTTTTGTTTCCTTGAATTTCATTGCATTAAATTTTTTTAAGCTGGGCGGTGGTGGCACACGCCTTTAATCCCAGCACTTGGGAGGCAGAGGCAGGCAGATTTCTGAGTGAGGCCAGCCTGGTCTACAGAGTGAGTTCCAGCCAGGACTACACAGAGAAACCCTGTCTCGAAAAAACAAACAAACAAACAAACAAAAACTTTTTTTAAAAAAAGATGTATTTCTATTTTGTTAAAAGACATCAATTTCGTTATTTTTAAATTTTGTATGTGTGAATGTGTGTCTCTGTGTATGTGCATTTGTGTATGTGAGTATAGCTGCCCAGGGAGGCTAGAGGTGTTGGATCCCCTGGAGCTGGACTTATGGGCAGTTATGAACTACGTCCTGTGTATGTTGGGACCTGAACTCTGGTCCTCTACAAGAGGAGGGCACACTTCTAGTGCTTTGAGCCATCTGTCTCCAGTACCACTACTCCCTCCCTGTTTTGTAAATCTCTTTGATTTATTGTCTTTTTAGATATGTTTAAATATTTTTTTCTACATGTATATCTGTGTACCATGTAATTGTCTGGTGACCATGGAGACCAAAAGAGTGTTTTGGGTCCCATTGTATGGAAGCTACAGATGGTTGTGAGCTGCCATGTGGGTGCTGGGAATCAAATCTAGCTCCTCTGTAAGAGCAGCAGGTGCTCTTAACTGCTGAGCTGGCTATGTCTCCAGCCTGCTTTTATTATTTTCTGAGACAGAGTGTACTGTAGATTCTGTACATGAACAGTAAGTACTCTTAATCACTGAGTCATCTCTCTAGAACTGTAGACTTTTAAAATTAACTAATTTTGGGATGTGTGTGTGTGGGAGCTTGCATGTGGGGTTCAGAGGATAATTTGTTGGTGTTAGCTCCCTCCTTTCTAACATGTGGATCCTGGGTATTGAACCCAGGTGGTTGGGCTTGGTGTCAAGGGCCCTTGCTGATTTTCTCTGATATTTGCATAGCTCTATGTGTTGTCTTTGGGCTTTCACCTGTGTGAAATATCTTCTCCACGGCTTTACTTTCTGTCTGTATGTGCCCAAGAATATGAAGGATTTTGAGCAGGCTGCTGACATATTTGCAATTACAGCACTTGGGACAGGAAGGAGGGTTGAGAATTTGAAGATAGCTTGACCTACAGAGTGAGAATCTGTCCCTCCAAAACAATGACAAAGGTTTTTTTTGTTCGTTGAGCCTCTCCTAGTCTCTTCCCTCTTGTCTTCCTCCTCCTTGTCCTCCTCTTCCTCCTTCACATTGTCATAGTCATTGTCATATTCATGGACTTTGAGTGGATATCGTGATCCACATCGAGTTGATGTTATAGTCGTCATAGTCTTCATCATTGAGTCATAGTCGTGGAAGTCGTTGTGGAAGTCATCACAATCGTAGTCCTTGATTTTGTAGTCATGGAAGTCATTGACGTCATTGTTGTAGTTGTCTTAGTCATAGTCATCGATTTCAGATTTCATCATAGCCTTTGTCTTGTCGTAGCCGTGGACGTCATTGTTGACTTTGTCGTAGTTGTCATCATCTTGTTGTTGTCGATGATTGATGACCATCGTAGATGATGTTGTCCTCCTCCTCCTCTTCAAACTCAGGGAGATCTTTTTGCCTCTGCCTGGCCTTGAATGCTAGGATCAGAGAGTGCACCACCAAGTGTGGTGGCAACGTTTAGCTTTGTTACTCAGTGTGTACTCTTCCTGCCAAGCTTGGTGTCACACACCTGTAATCCCAGCCCAGAAGGCGTTGAGGTCTGAGCACCTTTATAGTTTGGGGGTAGCTTGGACTATGTAGAAAGCAGCAGACCAGCCAGGGTACTTAGCAAGACCTTGTTACAAAAGCAGAACAAAACTATACACTGGATGTGTTGGAGCATACCTGTGAGGGTGATGTTCTAGAAACAGAGGTGGGAGAATCAGCAGTTCATAGTTGTCTTGGACTCCATAATGAGTCTGAGAAAGCTGAGACCCCCCCATCTCAAAAAAACAAACTCAACAAAAAGTTTCTTGATCAGTTTAGCTAAAAATTTACAATTTTACATACCTACCTGTTCTTCAAAGTTATTTTCTAGAGCAGGCAAAAGAGTCAGAGACAGCCCCCATTCCCAGTGTTAGGAGTCCCACAAGAACACCAAGCTACACAGTCATTATATGCAGAGGGCCTTGCTCAGACCCATGAAGGCCCCCTGATTTTCAGTTCAGTCTCTGTGAGCCCCTATATATGAGTCCTAATTAATTGGTTGACTTTGTGGGTGGTTTTCTTGTGGTGTCCTGATTCTCCTGGCTCCTACAATCTTTCCTTCTCATTTTCTGGAGGATTCCCCAGGCTTCGCCTAATTTTTGGCTGCGGGTCTCTGCATCTGCTCGCATTAGTTGGATGAAGCTTCTTTTTTTCATTTTGTTTTTTCCAGACAGGGTTTCTCTGTGTAGCCACGGCTGTCCTGGAACTCACTCTGTACACCAAGCTGGCCTTGAACTCTGAAATCTGCCTGCCTCTGCCTCCCAAGTGCTGGGATTAAAGGCATGTGCCACCACTGCCCAGCTGGATGAAGCTTCATTGAGGAGGATTATGCTAGCCTCTGTCTGTGAGTGGAGCAGAGTATCATTAGGACTCATCTCATCGACCTTATTTTACTTTATTTTTTTTGCAGGTGGTGTTTGATTCTATCCTAGATCTCTGGGCTATGCAGCCTTTGGTTTCTGGTCCCTCAGGTGGTGTCAGGCACGGGCTCCCTCTCGTGGTATGGATCTCAAGTTGGACCAGTCATTGGTTGGCCACTCCCATAAGTTCTGCGCCATCTTTACAGCAGCACATCTTATAGGCAGGAGATAACTGTAGGTAAAAGGGTTTGTGTCTGGGTTAGTGTTCCAGTCCCTTCACTGGAAGACTTGCCTGGTTCCAGAAGATGGTCTGTTCAGACTTTGTATCCCCTAGTACTAGAAATCTTCCCTAGGGTCACCCTTGTAGATTCCTGGGAGTTTCTATTACACTCTTCCCTTTATTATGGTGTGTGTGTGTGTGTATGTGTGTGTGTGTGTCACTGTGTGTGTGTGGTGGGTGGGTGTACATGCATACACACATGTAGAAGTTCAGTTCCAAATACCTAGGGATTTCCAACATGTACCTTTGGTTTTTTATTTCTTCCCTGATCCTGAATATGAATACCGGGGCTTCTAGTACACTAAGCATTGGCTCTTCTTGCCTGCTCCTGATTTCTGAGTTAAATTTTATCTGTGGTCACTTTACAAGACTTAAATAACTTCAGATGTAGTCTATTGTAATAAATCTTGTACTATAATGTATATTTTGTTGTTGTTAGGTGTTCTGTAATGTCAGTGGGTTCAGGTTGATTGCCAATGTTTTTCAAGACTTCTGCATTCTTACATTTGTTTGTGTATCTATGTGGGGGGTTGAGACAGGGTTTCTCTGTGTAGCCCTGGTTGTCCTAGAATTCACTCTGAAGAAAAGGCTAGCTTCAAACTCAGAAATTTGCTGGCCTCTGCCTCACAAGGACTGGTATTAAAGGCATGTGGCTGCCTGGCTGTGATTTCTTACTTTTTACCAAGTTATTTTATCAGTTTTGTAAATCTGACTAAAAGCAATGCATTTATTTACCTAGAATTCAACAATGTATACTTAAATTTCATTATTAGGTGCATAACTATTTAAGATTTTTGTACCATTTTGGTTAATTGGCACTTTCATGGGTTTTTTTTAAGATTTTATTTTTGTTTATATATATTCATGTTTGTCTGCATATATGTATGCATACCATATTTGTGCTTGGTGCCAGTGGAGGCCAGAGGTAGGCCAGTCAGAGTCCCTGGAACTGAATTAAAGAGGTTGTAAGATAGTACATGGGTGCTGGGAACAGAATCTGGGTCCTTTGCAAGAGCAGCAATTATTCTTAACTTTGGAGCCATCTCTCCAGCCCCAGAATTGAACTCTTCTCCTTCAAAAACTTGTCTGTGTGGGGGTATATGCACATGAATGTGGGTACCCTCAGGGGCCAGAAGAGGTCACCAGGTCCTCTGGAGTTGCAGTTACAGGCAGCTGTGAGGGACCTGACATGAGCTGGGGATCCTGACTCAGGTACTGTGGTAGAGCAAACAAATGCTTTCCATTGTTAAACTCCTTCTCCAATCGTGATCCTTCTATTTTTATAAAATAAAAATTTATACTATAAATATAAAATAAAATAATCTTTAGTGATAATCTTTGCTCTTAAATCTACTTTGGCAATAATATTGTTTCCTTTCGATAGTGGGGTATAACGTTTACCTTTTTTTTTTTTTAAGAAAGGATGTATTTATTTTATGTGTATGGGTGTTTTGCCTGCATGTATATCTGTGAACCATGTGTGTGCAGTGTCCACGGAGGCCAGGAGAGGGCCTTGAGTTCTTTGTAACTGGAATTGCAGTTATAGGTGGATACTAGCAACTTAACTCAGGTCCTCTGCAAGAGTGGTGTGTGCTCTTAACTGCCCAGCCAGCTGTCCTGCTCCCTTTGGTCTATATCTTCATGTCTAGAGTACATCTCTTGATTTCAGTTTTGCTTGCTTGTTTGTTAGAGTCAGGGTGGTAAAATGTAGTTCAGGTTGGCCAAACAATCTTCCTGCCTCCACCTTCCTGGTTCTGGGAGTCTAGGTGGGAGCGGAGGGCCCCACTGGGGTCTTCCCTTCTCTTTTCTTTCTTTCCTTTTTTCTTTTCTTTTCCTTTTCTTTCTGTCTCTTCCTCCTCCCCCCTTTCTTTCTTTTCTTTCTTTTCAGTTTGATACAAGCTAGAGCTATCTGGGAAAAGGAACCTCAATTGAAAAAATGCCTCCACTGGATTGCCTGTAAGCAAGTCTGTAGGGCATTTTCTTGATTGATTGATAGGAAGAGCCCCACCCACTGTGGGTGCTGCCACTCTGGGCAGGTGTCCTAGGGTCTATAAGAAATCAGCTGAGCAAGTCATGAGGAGCAAGCCAGTAAGCAGGACTTTGCTGAGTCCCTGCTGTGGTTTCTGCTGTGGCTTCCCTCAGTGATGGATAGTAACTGGTAAGCCAAGTTAAACTCTTTCCTCTCCAAGTTGTTTTTCATCATGGTATTTATCACGGGAACAGAAACCTAGACATTTTCTTTGTTCTTTTCTTTCTTTTCCTTTCTCATTATTAGTATTCTCATTATTTCATTAGTGTGTGTACGTATCTGTGTGAGTAACATGTCACAGTGCATATGTAGTCAGAGGGTAACTTCCAGGTGTCAGTTTTTTCCTCCTAGTGTGTTGGTTCCAGGGGCTGACCTCTGTCTTCAGCTATGGAGGCACACACCCTCCCCCCACTGAGCCATCTCCCTGACCCTGCTGTTTCTTGTTTCAGTCTGATGTCCCCTGACTTGGTGTTTGTGCACTGCATTTGATGTGACTGTTGACTGTGATCTGTTAAATCTGCCACTAGGCTACTTGTTTTCTCATTTTCTTGTTTTAAGAGCTTCCTTGAATGCTCTTAAAAAATAGTAGAGCATTTACTTATTTGTGTGTGTGTGTGTGTGTGTGTGTGTATGTGTGTGTGTATGTATGTGTGTGTGTGTATGTGTGTGTATTGTGTATATGTGTATGTATGTGTATATGTGTGTGTATGTGTGTGTATATATGTGTGTGGTAGCATGTGCTACAGCATATGACAGTTAGAGGACAACTTTCAGAAGTCAGGTCTCTTCGTTTGCCGTGTGATTCCCAGAGATTAAAATTAGGTCATCAGGCTTGGCAAGAATTGGACTTGGTTCTGTTTTACCCAATGAGCCATCTTGCTCATGCCAAGTGTTGTATATTATCTGTTCACTTTGATGTTGGAGATTGAGTTCATGGGCTCACACATACTTTCCTAGATGGATTGACTTTGAATTTACTTACAGCTCAGGCTGGTCTTGAACTTGAGATCTGTATGCCACTCACATTCAATTGAATTGAACACTTTCTTTTTTTTTTTGAAGTGGAATCTTATTATGTAACCCTGTCTAGCCTCCAATTTGTGACCCTCATGTCTGATGCTAATGCCTTGTTACTAACTCTGGCTCTGGAATGAGTATGTCTTATTATAGTTTAGGTCTTTTGTTTGTTGGCCTAACTTGTTATAACTTTTATTCATTGTTACTTTAGTGTTTGCATTGAAATTTATAGTACAGATTTTTATCATTATTTACATTCAAATGATGCCTTGGCTAGCCTGGAACTCACTATGTAGAGGAGGCTAGTCTTGAACTCACAGACAGCCACCTGCCTCTGCTTTCCAAATGCTGGAATTAAATGTGTGTACCACCATGGTCATCTTCCAGGTTGTTTTTTAAATCAGGATTCTCCTACCTCAGTTTCTCAAGTGCTGGAATTTAGGCATGAAGCCTATTTAAAGTAATAAAAAAATTTGTTTGTTTGTTTGTTTTTTGAGACAGGGTTTCTCTGTGTAGTCTTGGCTGTCCTGGAACTCACTCTGTAGACCAGGCTGTCCTGGAACTCAGAAATCCGCCTGCCTCTGCATCCCAAGTGCTGGGATTAAAGGTGTGCGCCACCACAGCCTGGGTAGTAATCAAATTTAGATGATACTCATACTAGTCATTTGAGATTTTGGTAAGATGTGAGTATTCCCAGTGCTTGGGAGGCTGAAGCAGGAAGATGCTACAAATTCAGGCCAGCCTGGGCTAACAGTAAGACCTTTATCTCAAAACAAACCAGGGAGCAAACAAAAAAGTAATTTGAATACACTTGTAATTTCTGTATTAGATAAGATGGAACAAGGAAATCAAGAGGCTAACCTGAACTACATACTGTGTTTTTTGTCTCCAAGATAAAAGAAATCTAACAAGATAAACAAACAAGTAGAAAACGATCTTCTTAAGAAAATTGAAACCCTCAGTCTTTCTTTTAAACTACTTCCTTGCTTTGGTGCTGGAGAGACTCAGCAGTTAGGGGCACTCACTGCTTTTGCAGAGGACTTCGGTTTGGTTCCCAGCACCCACATGCCAGCTTATAACCTAAATAAATATAAGTCCAGGGGATCCCACACCTCCTCCTGACCTCCTTCCTTGCTTACCTGGGAAACATATGGTACACATGCATATTGTCAGGCACTTATTCTTAACATAAAATTTATTTTTTTTCAATGGATGGAGGAGAAATACTTTGTTTTTGTTTTGAGACAGGGTCTCATTTTGTGAGCCTGATTAGTCTGAAACTTGATTTGTACCCCAGGCCAGCTTTGAACTCACAGAGATTCATCAGCCTTTACTTCCCAAATGCTGGGATTAAAGGTATGCACCATCACACAGAGCTGAGAAATATAATTCAACAAAGGAATACCTGATTAAAATGCTGGGTGGAGCTTGTAGGTTTCATGTATTTAAAATAATGGAAATTGGAAAAAATATGTATTATTTTTAATGAGTCTTTATGTGAGATAGTAAAGTTGACTCTTCTTTCTCTTTCCTCATTATAAAAGACCCTCTGCTTTTCATAGCATGTGTGTGTGTCTGTGTGTGTGTGTGTGTGTGCACATGTGTTTTGGACTTCCTGCAACTGGAGTTACAGGAAGGTTTTCAGCTGCCTGATGTGAGTGCTGGGAGCTGAACTCCAGTCCTCTGAAAGAGAAATGAGTACTCACAGAGACTGTCCTGCCTCTGCCTCCTGAGTGCTGGGATTAATAAGATTCACCACCACACCTAACTTAGACCAGATCTTTAACAAGATCATAGACTTCCCCAAACTAAGGAAAGATACCCTACAGATACAAGTACACAGAACCCAACGAGGTAAGACTAGGAAAGAAACACTCCATAGCCTGTCATAATGGAAACACTAAACAGACACAACAAAGAAAAGCTGCAAGGGAAAAAACACAAGTCACATGTAAAGGAAAATCCAGCAGAGCCACATTGATTTCTCAATGGAAACTCTGAAAGCCAGTAGAACATGGGCAATGTACTTTAAGTTCTAAAAGGCCATGAGGACCAACATAGACTACTGTACCCAGTAAAATTATCTGCCATAGTTGAAGGAGAAAGGAAATCTTTACATGAAACCAACAGGCTAAAAAAATGTCATTTACAGCAACAACAACAAAACCCTCCACAGAACACTGGAAATAATGCTTTGAACTGAAGAGAGGAATAATTACCATCAAGAGGCTCAAGGAAGAAAACAAACGAAGCTCTAACTACTGAAATTCAAAGCATAACTAAAAACACAAGCTAGCAAAAAAGCAACAAATGACCACAACATACACATACCTTTCAGTAATAACTCTAAATAAATATTAATGCCCTCAATTCTCTAATCAAAAGGCACAGGCTAGCTAGCTGAGTGGATTAAGAAACAAAATCCATCCTTTTGGTGTCTGTAAGGCACATTTTAGCTTTAAAGACAGGCACTGGCTGAAAGCAGACAGATAGGAAAAAAACGTATCAAGCAAATGTTCTCAGGAAGTAAGCAAGTATTGCCATGTTGATCTGACAAAATGGACTTCATAGCAAAACTCATCAGAAGAGACAAACAAGAGCGCTTCATTCTAATCAAGGGATCAGTTAAGCAAGACAATATTACAGTATTGAACACGTGTATTCCAAACTCTGGTGTTCCCACTTTTCTAAAAAGCATATCAACAGAGTTAAAGACACAATTTAACACAAACCCAACAACAGGCTATTTAAACATCCCATTTTCTCCAATAGATGGGCCATCTATAGAAAAAATAAACAGAGAAGCATCAGAATTGAATGATGTCCTACAACAAATGAATCTTAAAGATATCTTTAGAATATGCCACCCAGACACCAAAGAATATACATTCTTCTCAGCAGTACATCGAAGTTTCTTTACACTAGACTATATGCTGGGACTCAAAACAAACCTTAACATATGGGAAAGTTGAAATAATTCCATGGTCTTGTTGGTTTTGTTTTGTTTTGTTTTTTCCATGATAGGGTTTTTCTATGTAGCCCTGGCTGTCCTGGAACTTGCTCTGTAGACCACGCTGGTCTCAAACTTAGAGATCCACCTGCCTCTCCCTCCTGAATGTTGGGATTAAAGGCATGTGCCACCAGCAGTCAGCAATTTTAAGTTTTGTATTAGCAAAACTTAAATAGCAAACAAAACTGTAGTAGAATGTAAACTCATGGAGATTAAACAACTCATTACTGAATAATGAACAGGTCAAAGAAGAAGTCAAGAAAGAAATAAAACTGTTCCTGGAGCTAAGTGAAAATAAAAATACAAATATAGCAAAATCACAATAAAAAAAAACACATTAAGAGCAGTTCTAAGAGGGACAGTTACAGCCCCAAGTGCCAACATGAAAAAAAAAAATCAGAAAGAGCACAAATGTTTTAATGATGCAACTCAAAAAAAATCTGGGAAACAAGAACAAACCAAAATACCGGGCAGAGGCACGCAGATTTCTGAGTTCGAGGCCAGCCTGATCTACAGAGTGAGTTCTAGGACAGCCAGGGCCATCCAGAGAAACCCTGTCTTGAAAAACCAAAAAAAAAAAAAAAAGGAAAGAACAAACCAAAACCAAATGATTGTATGTGTGTGTGTGTGTGTGTGTGTGTGTGTGTGAGAGTGTGTGTGTGTGTGTGTGTCTGTCTGTCTGTCCATAGATCAGAGGAAAACTTGTGGGAGTCTTCCACTATGTGTGTCCTGGGGACCATACTTAAGCTGTCAAGCTTGTGAGCACACACCTATACTCTATGATCCCTGTGGTTGGTCCCATAAACAGGGTGTTTATAGTTTTATTTTGAACCCTGTCATTACCTGAAGGGTCAACCTGTCCAAGCTAAGGAGACTACAGAGAGCCTGGCTGGCTGAGTGGTGGGGGCAGTGGCTGTGCTATAGGCAGGGGAGAAAGAGAAACAGGAAAGAACAGAGAAGGAAAAGGCAGAACTAATGCCTACCATCCTGAGTCCTCTGGCAAGTGCTGCTCAAATGTGGCCTCAGTCTTTGCAGGGGCCCTCTGAGACAGTGCTAGCAGGACCTGTGTTTTCCTGATGGGACCTAGGAACCAGAGGTCAGTCACTGGGCAGGAGGCCTTGTGGATGTAAGGTTTGAGCCAGGTCTGAGCGCCTTAGCTTTTCCTGCTGTGACTCGTAAAGGAAAGATCTCAGCGCTGGTAGTGAGAGAGGAAACCTAGGTTGACCTTCTGGACTGCAAGTGCTCTTGGGTACTTTTTAAATTGTTGTCAAGAATTTAGCAGCGTGAAGACCCCTTAATTGGACCCACTTGCTCTCCAGTATGGTCCCACATGTCCTGCTTCAGTTCCCCACAGGAACCAGTTAAACCTTCCCAGTTAGTGTAATCAGACAAAGGTAACTGTCACCTTTCGTTTCATTCTGTGCTTTTATTTTTCAAATTCTAGAGTCGACCTCTGAACTCAATCTGCACTTGCCTATTGGTGCATAAATAGCTGTAATATCACAGTAAATTAAATTCTGTTTTAAAGGGTATCTATTTAACAATCTGTCAGAAGTTTCACAGCATTTGATTTCTTGTCTTCTCTGTCCAGTGACAGGTTTATCTCAATGTGGCTTGATTAATGAAACCTTTTATTTGGTATAAGCACACCTATTATAATCATAATCTCTTAATGCTTGCTTAGGCAACATAGAGGTTTGGAGGCAGGGACTGAAAACTTGTAGCTTCTGCAGCTGCTTCAAAACCCTGGGTGAGGTCGAGCTAGGAGGCCAACTGGGCGCAGCATAGTGATGACAAGAGTCCACGGAATGACAGAGAACCCATTTTAGAGCCTTGGCCCAATTCCCGATTAACCCCACTGTGTTTAAAAAAATGTTTCCCACTTACTGCTAACTAATCCGCCTCTCCTTGAAAGTTGCCTCGCTTTTGCTGGCCAGTCACTGGGGGGCGTGGCAGCAGTCTCTTCTGGAGCAGGAAATTTGCAAATCCTCGGTATCTAAGACCTAGGGTGAAGGCAGAAATAAAAAGAAAACACGGAACCAGAGTGCTAATGAAGCCACGAGGCCAGGCACTAATAGCTCTTGAAAAGTAGAAATGACTTTATGATGGATATTCCCCAGCAACCTTTCTAGAAACACTCGATTGAACTGTGTTCCTGCCCTGTGCTCATCTCGCAGAGGAGCTGTGGTTCCTGCTGGGTCGAAGTCTCTGTATCTTCCAGGCTCGGGCGAAGTCTGGGGGAAGACTGCCTTGCATCTCATAGACTCGAGTCTTATTAATGTTTTATTTTGCTGTGAAGCACTTAGGAACATGAACACCGAATACTGAAAATAAAATGTGGAGCTGTTTCTGCTACAGGAATTGTCTTCTTGGCAGTCTTTCTAGCTAGAAAATCTTGCACTATCAAAATGACAGGCTCTTGACAGATATTACACCTTCCCCTTACCTGTGTGTGACCTGCTAATGCTTGAAATATTTTATACACCCTTTTCTTTCTTTCTTTACATGTCATTATTTTTTAGTTTGTGTTACTTGTGGTTTTAAGTACAATGATGCCTCTCTAAAATGAGTATTGTTGCTATTAACAATAAAGAACAAAATAATATTGTTAATAATTATAATTAAGGTTTCTAACTAGACCAATGAAACAAATCTGTTATTTAAAAGTCATGACATCCTTTGTTGAGACTTGAACAGTTGAAAATATTGCATAAATCATTTAACAAAGTATTTTATTTAGTGAATTACTAGCTTGATTATTAATTGGATCACTTGAAGCTGTGATTTTCATTAACAATGCATACTTGTACAGACTTAAAACACCCATGGTTTCTTCTGGGAGTTTTAGTAGTAAAAGGGAAAATATGAAAGGGAAAAGTTCAGATACAGGGGCAACATCAGATTCTTATTATCAGTTTAGCACTAATTACTTCCATTTTAATAATACTGAAAAATTAAGTCTGGCCTAACTTTCAAAATTAGAAGAATATGCAATAAAATAAGAAAGCAAGCATAGTTTTAAAATGATGTTAAAAGTGTCTTCAGTAACAACTTGTGTTCTTTTGGAAAATACATGCTACTTCCCCAATTTAAAATGTCCTTTTTCAAGCAAACACAGAAACTTCTCTAATGAGATTCTGAGTGGAAGATTATTATAATTCTCCAACATGTGTCTCAGTTTTTAGTTGATTTCGCATCATGCTTTTTAACCTTCGACAACAAATATTGTTGTACCATGAAGACAGCGAATCCAAACAATTACATATGTAGTCCAAAGGCATACCCAGGAAAATCAATATTTGACATCTTTGCAGCTCCCTCTCCGCAGCCCCGTTCAATAGCTCGCATTCATTACACACTTAGATCTCCCTCAGATTCGCCTTTGTCACTAGAAACCCATTTTTCCCCCTCCTCTGACTTCCACATAACTTCTTTGCCCTGTACTTTTACAGATGCCTTCTGGCTATAAATACTAATGAAATCTCTTTGCTTAATTCGATTTTGCTGGTACACTTACAGTTATGACCTAACTTTCCCACGAGAGAGACTGATTGAACATTCCACTACCTTATGGATGGGAGCAAACATTCTCAGAGAACTGGCCCGACGATTTCCATAATTACAGAATTCACAGCCTAATGACCTTAAAAAACAATAAAAAGATCTCTTGTTAATTCCATTTCTGTCACTGACATTCAAGATATTTCATTTTTCATGGGACAACAAATTTACTTTTTTATTTTCCAAAGAGCAGTCTCTCCTTTCCCCCCAGATTAAATTTTCTGAATACTGAAGTATTCTATTGAATATTTAGCATTTCTTTGTCTTTTAAAAGTTAGAATATTTATGATCCTTAGAATGAATTTGACTGATTTATAGCAATCAATTATAAGAGTACGTTTTCAAATAGCCCTTTTAAAAATGAAGAATAGAATAATTAAAAAGATCACAAGTCCTCCCTTGCATATAATTATTTCATTATTTCATTACAATGCAGAAATTATTTTTGCTGACTGTGAGCAATTTTAATTGAGTGAGATCTGTGTTAATATATGATAGAAAGCAGTCCTTCCTAAGAAATAAGACCACTAATTGCCTAAATTTTTATTCAGTACGGTGAGTCCTACGAGTCATATTACAATGTAAACCTAATCAGAGGGTAGAGTGGGTACAAAACCTTCCCTGTGATGAGGACATTCAAAGAGCATAACCCATTTGCTGGCTTATTCCTCCAACAGGTTTACTGCTTATTAACCATTTGTTTTGTAGAAAACTCATGATCTATCTAGATCTTCACAGGAAAAGCTATGACAATAAAATATTAAAATTGAGACTTGCAGTATACAATAATTAGCATGAATATGGCATCTTCTCAAAATCACAATATCCAAGCACCATGGAATACAGAGTCTATGTGATATGGGCATATATATATGCATATATATGCAATATATATTTGCCATATATATATGTATATATATATACATATATATATGAGTACATATATATATTCCCCCTTAAGCAAGGTCTCATACAACTCAGGCTGGCCTCAAACTCACTAACCTTGAACTCCTGATCTTGCTGGTCTGTTTCCTGAGAGCTAGGAGTATAGATTGAGACACATGCCTGATTTCATGTCTAGTTTTTTATTTTTTGAGATAAAAGTTGCATATATATGCTGGGCTAACCTCCACCTTGCTAACTTGCAATCCTCCTGTCTCCATCTTTACCTCCCAAGTACTGGTAGGTGTCTGGCTGCTGTGTATTCTTACTTAGGCATATTTTGAACTGGATAAAAATCTTTAAAAAAATTTTTTTTGAAGCTGGGTAGTGGTGGCACATGTCATTAATCCCAGCACTTGGGAGGCAGAGGCAGGTGGATTTCTGAGTTCCAGGACAGCCTGGTCTACAGAGTGAGTTCCAGGACAGCCAAGGCTATACAGAGAAACCCTGTCTTGAAACCACTCTCCCCCCCAAAAAAAAGAAAGAAAGGAAAAACAAAGAAAAGAAAAGTAGGTGTGGCCTGTGAAACAGTAGAGGCTTTAATGTGTTCATTCATGTGCACTTCTTTCTGGGTATGTGATTCAGTTGTCAGATTCTCAATAGGCTAAGAATCCAAACACTTAAGGGATTAAGAATGTTTAACATCCTTCCTGTTCTTAATTTCAAATTCTATTCTCCCTTTCAGAACAACATTTATCAAAGTAGCAAGCAAACACAAAGAAGTATCCTCCACCTCTTCACTGATCTCATCTGTATGTCACAGACATGCTTGAATCAGCGACATTATATTACAGAATACAGGTTATTTCAGAAGCATATTGCCTGAGGTGGGGTCCCCTCTAATGCCAGGTACTGAGTCAGATACCAAGAAGAAAAAACTGTAGAGACTCAAAGAAAGAGATGAAAGTATGGGAGACGGTTCCTGGAGCCTCGCAGTGTAGAAACTAGTTTGTGGCTACCGACTTAATCCTGGTGTGGACTGAGAATTGGCTGAAACAGGATGCCAGTGTCGGTCCGCTGCAGAACGATTATTAATATCAATCTGCAGATAGTTCAAGATAAAAAGGACGAAAGCCAGATGTGCTCTGGGAGACCTCTGTGGAAAAAGAATTCCTCCCTTCGTTTTGACGAGCCAGTTTTTAATCGTACGATGTGTCTCTTTTCTCTACCACCCATTACAGGTTTCCAAATCCTCGGTTCGTGGAACCCCACGCAAGTAGGAGCTGCGGGACGGCATCCTACATATGGCGCCCGGCGTGGACTGCGAACACATACACGGCATAGAATTTTCCTCCTTTGAGTAGATAATTTCATGCTTCTGTGTAAAGCTATCATCCAGTTGATCAAAGGCACTTTCCACTACACTGAGTAACTAACCTTCGCTCCACACCATTCCAAGGGAAGCACTAACGGTCCTCTTTTTGCTTGGATTCAAACACACTCATTTGACACTAGAAGGAGATGTTAATCAGGTTGGTATTTAATTACCTGGGTAGAAAGAATAGTTAAATTCCAATTAGTTATGAATTAGGAGGAAATTGAGGCCAGATATATATGTGTGTGTGTGTGTGTGTGAGAGAGAGAGAGAGAGAGAGAGAGAGAGAGAGAGAGAGAGAGAGAGACAGAGACAGAGACAGAGAGAGACAGAGACAGACAGAGAGACAGAGAGAGACAGAGACAGAGACAGACAGAGAGACAGAGACAGACAGAGAGAGAGACAGACAGAGAGAGACAGAGAAAGAGAGACAGAGAGAGAGTATGAAGTGGAGGTTACAGGACAGGAGTTATTTCCCTCCTCCCACCATGTGGGGCCCAGGCTGAAACTCTGGTTGTCAAGACTTCAGGATAAGGACTCCACCACTGAATCTACCTTGTTGGCTGTATGAAGTTCTCCCAGCTGAAGAGAACAATGTCTCTATAGGAAAACTGTTTTCACCTAAGAGATGAAACCTCTTCTTCTCTAGATTTGCAGCAGAAGGGAGCCCAGAGTCTGTCTCTTCTCAGGACGGGTGAGGAGGCCCTAGATGGGCAGAGAGTAGGACACAGTCACATTTTATATCTATAGTCCTGTGTGTGTACTCAGTAAAGCTCATACACTGAATGCCTTTCAGGTTGATACTTCATGAGCCATATTTTTCTTGTGGGAAGAATAATTTTAAAAACAAAACAAAATCCTGTTAACAACTGATACTGTATTAAGTATTTTACTTGTAATTTTTCTTTTCTTCTTTTTAGTTTTTTTAGTATTCTTTTTTTTAAGTTTTATTGCATTACAATGAGAAAAGTTACATGATTTCAGTTTATCTGAATTTGTTAACATTTAAAAACATATTTTAAGTAAATAGAATTAAATCACATTCTTGTTTTCCTTTTGTACCCCAACTCCTCTCAGAGACCCCCCTTCAATACCTACAATATCTTTTTTTGTCACATTCTTTAAAATTTATAAAGTATTATAACAATAAAAATGAGTATTATAAAAGTTGTTTGGTATAAAACAACAATCAATTTAACAGTCTTATGTAGATACTTGTCTACGGCAATACTGAAAATACATACTTTTTCTCAATATAAATTTTAAATAACTCCAAACGTATTAACTGTATATTTCAAAATAATACATCACTACTAATATTTTCTTAAATGAACATAAATATATAAAGTGTTTTTGTTTGTTTGTTTGTTTTATATTTAGTAGAGCTTAATATCTTGGCTCTTACTGTGGTAACTTGATACAAGAGTTACAAATGTCAAGCAAAGCATTCAGTCTTACTCTTTGTTGTTCTCTTATAAACCCCCTCCCAATTTAATTGTCTACATTTCTTTTGGGTATGTAAATACTTTTAAAATATGTAAGCTGTTCTGAAAACTATAGTATAGTATAAAAACATAAAATAAACAATAGTACTAATAGAGAGGCTGAGACAGAAGAAGCAAGATCTCAAGACCATTATGCTGTACACAACAAGATATTGTCACGAACAAACAAGCTGGCAGGGTTCCTGTGTGCCTGGGTCCTGCTGGTCCCAGTTACTCCCAGTGTTGGGACAGATGTGTCTTCCTCACTTCTGATCCCCGGCATGTTAGAGCACCTGGGAGTGGAGCTTCCTCTGGGTGTTGTGGGACCAGAAGGAACCCGAGTCACTGGGCTGGCGGAGTTCCTGTGTGCCTGGTCCTGCTGGTCCAAGTTACTCCCCATGTTTGGACAGATGTTGTATCCTCCTCACCTCTGATGCTGGGTGTGTTAGAGCACCTGGGAGTGGAGCTTCCTCTGGGTGTTGTGGGACTAGCTGTGGCGCTTGTGCTCAAGATCTGCTCAGGGCACCAGCTCAGACAGATGGGAAGAAACCTGAGCTGGCGGAGTTCCTTTGTGCCTGGTCCCACTGGTCCCAGTTACTCCCGGTGTTGGGACAGATGTTATGTCCTCCTTACCTCTGATCCTGGGTGTCTTCTTTTTAGTTTCTTATTCACTTACATCTTGATCACAGATCACAGCCCCCTCTTCCTCCTCTCTTCCTAGTCCCACCCTTACAAGTCCTTCCCCCATGACCTCCTCCCCTTCTTCCCTGGGGAAGCACCCCACCCTGGGGTATCTAGTACCAGGAGAACTAGACTCATCTTTTCCCACTGAGGCCCAACCAGGCAGTCCAGGTAGGGAGGAGATCCAATGGCAGGGAACAGAGACGGAGACAGCCCCTGCTCTACTTGTTAGGGGAGCCACATGAAGACCAAGCTGCACATTTGCTATAGATGTGTAGGGGGGGTCTAGGTCCAGCTACTGCATGCTCACTGGTTGGTGGCCTAGGCTCTGTGAGTCTCTGTGGTCCCAGGTTAGTTGACTCTGTGAGTCTTCTTGTGGGGCCCAGGATGAAACTCTGGTTCCAGGATAAGGTCTTCATCCGCCACTGAGTCTTACCTTGCCAGCTGTACAGAAGTTCTCTCAGCCACAGAGAACAATGTCTCTGTGACTCATAATTTTTCTTAAAGCCTGACAATAATACTTAAATGAAATATTTTGCTCATTTAAAGGTGAGGATTTTGAAGTTTATAGAAAACCCGTGACTTATTTAAGGGCCATAAGCATCTTATAAATTTCTTAGAAAAATACAATTATGTAATGTGGTTAGTTGATCATGGTCTTTCCTCCTTGTTTCATATGTCAGTTATTTTATCATCAAAGCTCTGACTTTATTGACAGCTTCCTGACAGAAACAGATGTGGTTTTTCCTAGGCCATATCTGAAAGTATCTCTCTATAAATCTATACCTAAGCCTATATCATTCATAGCTATCTCTAGCTCAATCTCTATATTTATATCTATAAATATAGTATCACCACAGAGCTGAGTGAGGGCATGAAGAGAAATCAGTTTGCTCCATGTGGCTCTTTTTAGGCATTCTGTTGGAGCACTCCCCATCCCCATTAAAACAGACTAGTGTCTGCAAGTATATGATGGGAACCTGCGTTCGAGTGTCATTCTTTATGTGCATTAGTGTTTTCCCTGCATGTGTGTCTGTGTGAGGATGTCAGATCCCCTGGGACTGGAGTCACAGACAGTTGTGAGCTGCCATGTGGGTACTGAAAATTGACCCCAGGTCCTCTGAAGGAACAGCCAGTGCTCTTAACCACTGAGCCATTCCTCCAGCCCCTGGAGGGTCGTCCTTCCTGATGAGTCCTCTCACACCAGGACTCTGTGAGACCACAAGTACGGACCTGCTTTCAGTCTTTTGGTTCCTGTGGATCTGAGATTCATATTTACTGAAAGTCTAGAATTGAGATACTTTAAAACTTCATCACAGTAAGGGCAGGCTTTAGATACAGAGTAGAAGCACCTTGCGGTTTGTCATTGGACGAGGGACAAAGTCAAGCTAGAAGAGGGTTCTGATTGCCTCTCTGACCTTTCACTTCTGAGAACTACATTTCTCTGCAGTTGTAAGGACAGGAAAACTCCTTTGACCATAACTGTAATCTTAGCATTAGGGAGGCTGAGACAAGAGGCTTGTCATGAGTTTGGAGCCAGTCTGCGTTCAATAATAGTGGGTTCCAGGCTTGGGCTCCAGAATGATACTTGTTCAACCCCCCCTCCCCCCAATTAAATACATAAACTTCTTATAGAGCAATTTTTGTATACTTTTTTTTCTGCTTAAAAATTTAACAAGAGACCTGATGGAGGCCTTGCTTGTTTCCTGTAGTCTACAGAGTTTTGAAGGGTGGAGGAAGAGCTGTTGGTTGTCTAGATTATCTCTGGTGTGTGTGTGTGTGTGTGTGTGTGTGTGTGTGTGTGTGTGTGTGAGAGAGAGAGAGAGAGAGAGAGAGAGAGAGAAAGAGAGAGAGAGAGAGAGAAGAGCCATATTAGAAGAGAGGGTGGGGAATCTTGGCTCCACGCCTAAATTTTCTTTGCTGTTGGGATCACTATGTTTGCTAGAAAATTCAGTGCCCCCTGCTCACCATCACCAACAATGAAGTGATACTTATTGCTGATGGGCATTGCTGAACTGAAATGTTAAAACATATGTAATGTATCTTCAATAAAATTCAGATTTAAAAGTCCCCTAATGATGTATGTGTTTGACAGTCTTTAATAAAAACTGATTAAAGGAATTTCAGTCATGGAGAGGTTTAATAGTAACGATTCTTTTTCCTTCATGTGGAAGGAATTTCAGTGTTATAAAATAAATCAAGGAATTATCAGGACATTTGAAACAGGGCTGCACCATTTCTTGGGTATATCAGTTTTGGTGTTTTGTCTTGTTAAATATTTGACTTTTCTACCATATGTCCAGGGAATGCCTGTCTTACTGAAGTTCTTTGAGACAGTTCTTTCTGGAGCACAGCTCAGGTGCATTAGATCATTCTAGGACTTAGATAATTCTCTTTTGAGTAATTCGATTCATGGCTTGATTTCTTCTTCCTATCGAACCGATGTCTCAGCAAAGGGCTAGAGGATTCTGCTGTTTGTAGCGAAAATCTTGTGCCAGGACCATTAACCTTGAAGCTCTACACACTTTTCAGGTCAGGCAATTACCACAGTTATCCTATTTACTTATTTAAGAATGTGGCAAAGAGTGCTTCCAAAAATGGACTGATAAATGTGAGCGGAGGAAAAAAAATCAATTTTTTTTGAACGGACAGATTCAGAACTGCAATGATGGAAAGAATGCCAGGATTCAGTTAAAATGTCTCTAACGCGGGTCAGAGCAGATAAAATGGTCTGAGGTATTGGAGTGCACCTGGGTAGAGAGCAGGCTTGAGCGTTTGAAGTCTAACAGCGCTTGGTATTTGGTCCAGCCGCAACGTTCAGGCTTTATAAAGCCTTTGTTTGACTCATGCCAGAACCATCTCTGAAACTTAATATGTAGGATAGATTTAAGGGCAGCCACTCTCCTAGAAGTCAGATGGTTCCTATCTGTTCATGTGTCTCTCCCTTTTCCATATTTCTTAACACAAATTGAAAATCACTCATCTACTCCTTTTCTAATATATTATATGCATATATAATATACATATACATATACACACATACATGTATGTATGTATGTATGTACACATATATGATTTTAAAGATTATATTGGTTTATTTTACATGTGTGAGTGTTTTGCCCACATGTATGTATGTGCATCATGTGCATGCCTAATGCCCATAGAAGTCAGAAGAGGGCATAGAACTAGAGTACGAATGGTCATGAATACCATGTGGGTGCTGGGAACTGAACCAGAGTCCTCTATAAGAGCAACTAGTGCTCTTAACCACTAAGCTATTGCTCCAGTCCTTAAACTCTTTCTTTTGATGGGTATGTTAAGATTCATATCCAAGGGGACCAAAATGACCTGCCTGAGACTGTCAGCTAACAGTGTCAGGGATGATCCCAGATCAGCACCTGCTCTTTCCTGCTCTTTCCTGCTCTGTATACTTCCTACTTCCTGTCTGAACCTCAGGTAGGAGAACAGTAACATCTGTACTGAGGACTAGGGGAACGTTACGTGGTCAGAGGCTGTCAGCACTAGTAGAGAATCTGGGTTCAGATATTATTCACAATCTACTCATAAGAGAGCTTTTCCTGCCTTTCTCTTCAGAAAGAGCCTCAGAAAGTAGTCCAGGCTGGCCTCAAAATCAGGGTCCTCCTGCTTAAGTATCCTGAGTTCTCAGATCACTTCTGTGATTAAATAAGAGAGAAATTTTAAAAATTATTTTTATTAAATGTCTTTATTTCTTTATCATCACTGTGTGTGCGAGCATGTATGCATACCACAGTGCAGCACATATGAAGGTCAGAGGAGGACCTGTTATATGTACGTGTGTGTGTGTGTGTGTGAGTTGGTTCTCTTCTTCTACCCTGTGAGACCTGAGGACCAGACTCAGTTTGGCAGCCAGTGCCTTTGCCTGCTGAGTATGAGTACATCTTGCTGGTCAACACATTTTCTCTCTCTCTCTCTCTCTCCAGGCTTTAATGTGGTCCAGACTCAGCTTTTAAAACGTTTATTTTAGTTTATCTATTGTTATGTGTACGTGTGTGTGTGTGTGTGTGAGAGAGAGAGAGAGAGAGAGAGAGAGAGAGAGAGAGAGAGAGAGAGAGAGAGAGAAATGTGAGTTTGTGACTAGAGATGTATGTAACATCATGCATGTGGAGGTCAAAGGACAACTTTTGTTTGTTTATTTTGTTTTGGAGACAAGGTTTCTTTGTGTAGCTCTGGTTGTTCTGGAACTTGCTTTAAGAATTAGGCTGGCCTTGAACTCACAGAGCTTTGCCTGCTTTTGCTGAGATTAAAGAAAAACTTTGAGAGTTATTTCTGTTAGTTCTTTCATACACCATGAGTGCTATGGCGTCAACCCTTACCTGGCTTGCACGGCAAGCCATTTTTTCCACTGAACCATCTCTATGGTATTAGCTCTTTGTGCCTACACCTCCCAAGTATTAAAATTAGAGGATTACCACACTTGCCTTGGTAATCTTTATTTTTCATTTTACCAAGTTGCATATTTAATTTTTGCATGGAGTAAATTCATGCCATAGCCAAAATGACATACTTCACTCATTCATGTCCCTTAAGATTGCCATTTTCAATGAGAATTGTGATGATCAGATACATGTGGCTCTAATGATTTGATTTGGAGTGTCCCACACAGACACTAGTATGAATGCTCAATATCCAGCTTCTCGAGCCCTTTTGTAAGGATCTAGAAAGTTCAGGAGGTGGCGACTACCTGGAAAGGTACGCCACCTGTCCCTAATTCTTTTCTCTCAGTTTTCTGTTTGCTCCTGAGTGAAGACTAGCTTCTCTGCATGTCCACATTCCCATGATGCTCTGCTCCTGCACAGGGCCACACCATCACGTATTGGAACTTTTGAAACTGTGAACCAAAGTGAAGTTTTCTCACTTTAACTTCTGTCTGTCAGGTGTTTAGTCACCATGATGATAAAATGGACAAATACAGTGGATTCATTCATGACAACTTTCTATTGTTACCTCAACTTTTCAACACTGATGATATCCCCTCAAGTCAAAGCAAGACCTTGGGTACAGACAACAAAACTCTAGCTCTGTGTGTTGGACATAGAAGCCAATCCACAGATATTCGCTCTGAGTTCATCATGAAGTCTACTGTCAGTGTGACATATTTTTCTTGCTTTAAAATTTCTCTTTCTAATTTTAAATTCTCAGTCTTGTTATAATGCCCCCTGAACTAATTTTTTTCATTGTTCCACTAGATCTATAGTTCATAAATTTGTTGAACCATGAACTAAAGCAAAAGGCTAACCGCATGTAGGTATGAGCCATATGCACTGTTTTAATGAGCAGTCACCTTGACATATGGAGGAGGACTGCCCAATTAATTACTGGGTTTGATGGAGTTGTTGCCTGCCTGCACGAGTTAGTCCAGGGGCCCATTTATAGTGGTAAAATCCTGTAATGGGCAGGTCTGACCGATAAACAAAGTAAATAAATGAACCAAGTTGATTTAGTAGCTCACATAATTTGCTAGACTATCATAAAAATATGACACTGCTTCTTAACAGGAGGTTTACATACTCTTTGAAAATATGTAGAATTTCACGGTGAAATTCCACTCATGTGTTTTTTGGTTTAGCAACTTAGTAAGTTTCTTCAGCACATAGAAACAAAACACTTTTGTCCTTGAGAGCCAATGGTATGGATTATGACAGGAAGTCAGGTGGGCAGATATTTACCTTTTATTATAATATTTTGTTTATTTATTTTTGAGACAGGGTCTCATCTAACTCAGAGGAACCTCAAATTCCCCATGTAGGATGATCGTGAATTTCAGCTTGCCTCCCATACCTCCTAAATGCTGAGATTACAGGCATGCACTGCCACATCCAGTTTTAGGCAGTGCTGAGCATCAAATCGAGGGCTTCACGCATGTTATCACGCATGCTAGCCAGGCCCCTACCAATGGAGCTACATCTCCAGCCCCTCTTTTTCTTAGACAGATTCTCATCAGGTACCCCAGGAAGGCCTCAGAATCACATGCCTTAGCCTTCCACATACTGAATGTGTGCCACTATACCCACTTAAACTTCATCCCTCTTCTTTTCTTTCTCTTTTTTAGAAAGAGGGATAGGGAAACTGGGTCTTGTTCTATAGTGGAGACTGTCCTGGGCTTCTCTATCATATATCTATCATATATCATATATATATATATATATATATATATATATATATATATACACACATATATATACATACACATATATGTATATATATACATATATATGCATATATATGCACATTATGTAAATATAAAATATAAAATCCTGTAATGGGCAGGTCTGACTGATAAAGTAAATAAATGAACCAAGTTGATTTAGTAGCTCATATAATTTGCTAGACTACCATAAAAATATGACACTGCTTCTTAATAGGAGGTTTACATACTTTTAAAAATATGTAGAATTTCACAGTGAAATATATATATGTGTATATATATATATACATATACATATATATATATATATATATATAGAGAGAGAGAGAGAGAGAGAGAGAGAGAGAGGGAAATTTAAGGCAAAAATATAGGCATATTAGAAAGATTTGGTGATGGGTTCTTCTATTTAATTTTTGTCCAATACATCTGCTGAATTTATTCCATGCCATCCAGACGCACTTGCTGTGTTTTCTGAGCTGCCCAAGTTCATCACCCTGTTTCAGCTTTAGGGCATCAGCTGGTATTGAAGACTCTACCTTAACGTCACAGAGATCTTGGTCAGGAAAGTAGGTCGGCAGTCCCTGGACTAGATTTACTCAAGTTCACTTTGTTTTGCTCTTTTTTTGGGTAGTAAGTTAAGAAAATCTACTTATTTATTTATTTTTTATTTTTATTTTTTTTGCAGCCCGATACACATTTAAAACTTGCCTAGTTTATTTGTACACCCTCCCTTCCATTGTGTGGCTTTCTTCTCGGACAAACTCTTGCTTAACAAAAAAGGCTACCAGTATCTTCCAGGGCTCCACTTTTTTATTCTTAATTATCATTTTATGGTGTTGGGAATTGAACCCAATGTCTCATGTTCTTGGGCCTACAATTTCCCTGTGTGAATTAGTGGGGCCACCACAGCCTCTAAGGTTGTGTCCCTCTCTGAGATCCTTCTGTGACTGGCACAGATGCTCAGCCCTTCCTTACCCTGCCTTTGGATCTTTGATGTTTCAAGCTGGTACTCGTGAACTTTAATTTTCTCTAGCTTCCCTTTCTACCTAGTTTTATTGAACATTTTTTGGCTTTCTTTTGCGTTTCTTCGATTAATTAATTAATTATTAATTAAAAATTTAAAGGCGGGGCTTTTGATCCTTCTGACATGCAAGGCATTGCCAGAAGAGCAGGCGCCATGACAGAAGTGCACTGGCACTTCCTCCAGCTGTTGCTGATTCACAGTGTACTGGAGGAGTGGAAAGCTAGGCATCTGCAGAACCACTGCTACAGAGTTCATGACTGAATGCTACTGTAGGGTAAGCTGGAGGATTTCATCAACAATATCAACAGTGTCTTAAGTCCTGTATACTGAGATAAAGTAGTCACTGAAGACCCATTTATGCACTGGCGAATCTTGCTACATCTTCAGTTTCCAAAATGGCCACGGATTTTGCAGAGACCAAGCTGAATCTGTTTAAGAAAGGCGTAGGAACGGATTGTTTACTCAGACTCTGGCTTTGCTTCTTTGATAAACATTTTGAACCTAGATGATAAACTCAGAGGCAAAAAGATGAGGAAGGAGAAAGCAGAGAAGGTGCGGCAGAAGTTTGTGTAGAGCCGGTGGCAGATGGAGGTCGGGGTGGGGGGGGGTTCACCTTGCTATCCTCGAGATGGAGTGGCTCACCTGACAAATGCCGTGAAGATAAGCAACATCTGCCACAGCTTCCTCATCCGGGGTGAAAGCTGTGAGACGTGTGGTATTAGGATGCAATTGCCTTGCTTGGCCAAGTACTTCCAGGCCACCTCGGAACCCCCCCCACCCCCGTAATGACTGTCCCCATGACATAGCAGAAGTCTTCGACCCTGAGAACAAGAGGCTGGCTTTTCCAAGTTGAGCAGAAAGTCCTTGCGGGCCTCGTAGTACTGGCTCTTGGTGGACTGACCCTCACGGCCCATTTAGAAATGCCTCTTTTTTTTTGTTTTTTGTTTTTTGTTTTTTGTTTTTCGCGACAGGATTTCTCTGTGTAGCCCTGGCTGTCCTGGATCTCACTCTGTAGACCAGGCTGGCCTCGAATTCAGAAATCTGCCTGCCTCTGCCTCCCAAGAGCTGGGATTAAAGGAGTGCGCCACCACTGCCCGGCACCTCCCTTGTTGATACTTGCTCTTAACAAGTTTTTAGTAAGTGTTTCCTGAAGGGTTAAAAAAAAAAATGTAAAGGCAACATTGTTTCTCCTTCATAGTTTAACCAGATCATGATAAGCAGCATTTTATTTTTTTTTTCATGTAGCACTCTCTTTCCTGTCTCAAGGTGCATAATAGCATGCAATCATATCTGTTAATAGTTTTCTTCCTTTTCCTCCCTAGTTCCTTTGAGATTACTAAGTACTACTAGTAGTAATGAATAATCATTAATTAATTAGTAAGTGAGAGTGTGTGTGAGTGTGGGCATGCATATACCATCGCATGTGCATGGCTTTCAGAGGACAGCTTTGGGGAGTTGGGCTTTCCAGAGCTTGAACTCAGGTCCCCAGGCTTTCGTGGCGAGTGCCATCTGCTTGGGCATCTCACAGGCCCCGGCTCTTCTATCTTTTGCTGGTGCCGGGATTTCAGGCGTGTTCCACCACAGCTGGGTATGAGTTACCTCCTAATGGCCCTGTCTTTTGGCTTCAATTCTAGTCTTTACACTGCAGTGCAGTGCTCTGGCTGACTCACTTTCCCTTGCCTTTCCACCCCATTTAGTCGTTTTTTCTTAGCTTTAACTTGAACTCCAGCTTCCAGAATTTATACAGTCCCGGTCGTCAGTCCTGCTGTTCTGAACTTTACAGAGCTGCTCGCTGCAGCTAGGTTTCTGGTTTCTAGTCATGTGACCCGGGCACAGTCTTGCCTGACTCCACAACTCTGTTTAAAGAGGAGTTTTTGTATAGTCAGCCAGGTGGTGGTGGCAAACTCCTTTAATCCCAGCACTCCAAAGGCAGAAACAGGCTGAGTTTGAGGCCAGCCTGGTCTATAGCATTCCAGGACAGCCAGGGTCACACAGAGCCCCTGTCTTGAAGAAACAAAGATAAAGCCAAACAACCAAACAAGAAGCTTCCATTAAAAAGCACCTGGTAGCTTTTCTTAGTGCCAGATTTCTCAAATTCATTACAACTCCAGGTATTGGCACTTTGAAGGTTCTCAAAAATAGTGGTTCTGCTCACAATACCTTTATAATCACTCAAAGAGTGATTCATATTAACAGATAGAGAAACAACATAAACAGCTGTGAGATTGTGAGATCCAGAGAAGGTGAAACAATGTCCCTAAAGTCACATGGTAAGGCTAAGGACATGGCCATTGGTAGAGCGCCTATGAGACAAATTCCTAGGCTCGATTTCTGGCACTTCAAATGAATGAATGAATGAATGAATGAATGAATGAATGAAGCTTAAAAGTAAGTAAAAGTAACCAAGTGTAGTGGTGCATGTCTTATTCCAGCACTGGGGAAGCTGAGGCACATAGATCTCTGAGTTCAAAGCCTGATCTACGCAGTGAGTTCCAGGACAGAGTTACATAGTGAGACCTTGTCTCAAGAATAAAAACAAAATTATGTTCATATACGTGTATACATACATATATATGTATATACATACCCACTGCTCCCAGCAGTGGTTTATTATTTCTTGACTCTCTCCTTAGAGCACTGTCTTTCTTAGGGCATGTTTTCATGGGTTTTCCTCCTACGTCCCTCCCTTCTCAGAGACGCAGCCAAGTAAGACCCTTCTGTCTCCCAAGAAGGGCTAGGCTTGGTTGTCAATCTGGCATTGGCTTTGATTTTGAAAATTTTTGTATTCTGAGGCACAACGGCTAATGAGAAGAGTGTTGACTTTGGATGGAAATAGGTCCTGCTGGTCTTTCCTACAGGAGTCACAGACAATGTCCAACCCAGCCTCCCTGAGATGTTATTTCTTTGTCAAAATGATAGTGGTAGTACTTGTATTACAGCATGACCTATGGCAGCAGAGATGACATCTAGCAGAAATTCTGTAGGTTATTGCCATTGTCAACATCACTTACCTTAGCTAGCACAGGAGCCCATCAACACTTCGCGCTATCCTCTGTGCTCTCAGCCTGTTACTCCTTTACAACCTTTGCAGAAGTAGAGGTCGGGTGTGATCTCTCATGGTGCTCTTGGGAGATGTGCCACACACTTGCAGGACTTCCAGGGCTAGCATCTGCCATACCAGGTTCCCTGGGTGACTCTCTTGTTTTGTGCATTGAATGGCAGTGTCTACTAGCATAGATGGGACTCTGTGTTACTCAGAGCAATGGCAGGAAGGTGATATCAGATGCCAGTGAGGTCTGTCCTGGGTTCAGTCATCATTAGAAGACATTGGTCTCGGAAGGCTGCCTGGATCTGGTTAAGAAAGGTACAAAGAAGAAAACATCTAGGTTTTAAAAAAGATGGCAGGACTTAAGAAATATCTCTATGGTGTGTAGCATGTTTAGCATGTTCAAGGACCTGGGTTCCAACTCACAGCAAGAAACACCAGTGATATTTCAGGAGACTGGTCTCAGCTGAGTTTGCAATCTTTTTTTCCTTTCCCTTCCTTCACAACCGCTTTACTCCATCTCTTGCTTGGGGATCTAATATCAACAGTGGATGAGCCCTGAGAGATTCACGATGCAGATGTTGTTAGTTTTCCTTTCAGAGTACTCTCTGGGATAGTCAAGGTTGGTGGCACGTCCATAGGCTCCTGCTGAAAGGCACTTGAGGGAACCTCTTTCTTCTGCAGCACACTGAGGGCTTTGGAGTATTGGGAAAGTGTCCCTTGAAAAGTTCCCAGGGGAAGCAAAGGCAGTGTTCTCTGGACCCTCTGAGTAGCAAGGTCACATTCTCCCCCACCCCTGCCAAGACCTCATTTCTGGGATCTCACCCTTCTGTGCCTAGGAATCTCAAAGAATAAAACGTGAAAGGGTTTTTATGCTGAGCACAACCCCAGGCTTAGGTGCTAGTGTGCCTAAGACCTGGAATTTGTCTTTGGCTCTCAGCGTGAGTCACGAATGTTTCCCTTGCGTCACCCTCCACATGTGACTTTTCATCTTCCATTCTGGCTTTGCTCCGGGAGACTGTGCGCTGCCCATGCCAGAGACCCGCTTGAAAGGTCACCCCAGAATGCCTATGCTGGGAGGAAGGTGCTCACTTAGCAGTGTGGGTTCCTTAATGCCCCAGCTTGGAGGGCAAAAGCAAGACTAAGGAGTTCTAAAGGCACCCTGAATTCAGATTTTATGATAATATAACCAGAAGATTTTCTCCCCCTCTGAATTGCTATAACCAGTACGTGAACCTCTGCCATCCTCCGCCAAACCCAAAATGGGATTTACGATGAGCAGTTCCTAAATAGAGCGATCTGGAGGTATTCGCTCCTGCTTTGGGAGATCCAGCCCAACCTTTTTCCAGACAGTTTCTTTAAATACAGCTTGAGACGCCTCAGTGTCCTCCTGAGTGTGCATAAATGGATGCTGCTCAGCTTGCGTCAGATGGGTTTATCATGTGTCCTGACGTATCAGCACTTCCAGACA
This sequence comes from Mastomys coucha, assembly GCF_008632895.1. Classification (NCBI taxonomy): domain Eukaryota; kingdom Metazoa; phylum Chordata; class Mammalia; order Rodentia; family Muridae; genus Mastomys; species Mastomys coucha. The sequence continues at coordinate 58,936,662 of NW_022196900.1, read as the reverse complement.
CAGCTCGAGCCTGGGCGCAGTGAGCTGAGGAGATTCTTCTGCTGCAAATGCAAGTCCTCAGTGAGTTTTTGTTATTGTTTCAATGTCATATTTTTCCATGCTGTTCCTGAAAGTCTTGATGTTTCTTATACACACACACACACACACACACACACACACACACACACACATACATATATACACACAGGCTAACACACACTGTACCACATACAATGCATACACACACCCCATACACAAATACACACAAACACATACACACATACATATGCACTAACACACACTGTACCACACACCATGTATATACACACCCCAGTCACAAACACACGTGCATACACACACACTAACACACACATAAATACAGAAATCACACCCATACCCACATATACCACAGACCCCAAAACAAACACAAACACATACACACACTCAGACACACACATACTCACACAGAATTTTAATGACCAGGCCTTGGCATGTAGCCATGACTGGCTTGGTACTGCTATATAACTTACACTGGCATCTGACTTGTGGCAATCTTATTACTCCAGTCACTTTAATATTAGAATTACTGGCTCATATCACCACACCTATCTGGAACTTTTTTGTTTCTAAACAATTTAAATAGCATTTATTGCGTTTTACCATTTAGGCACGGTGGGAAACTCAATG
>NW_022196900.1:58933711-58935715 GCF_008632895.1 Mastomys coucha | reverse complement strand
TCTCTCTCTCTCTCTCTCTCTCTCTCTCTCTCTCTCTCTCTCGGCTATGCAGGTGTGTCTGTATGAGTGTATGCTGGTGCCTATAGAGGCCAGAAGAGGGTGTCAGATTGCCAGGAACCATAGTTACCAGGGGTAAGGTGTGCTGGCAAATGAACTTGGGTCTTCTGGAAAAGTAACAAGGGTGCTTAACTGCTGGGCTGTCTCTGCAGCCTTCAATGGGAGTAATAATTTAATATCATTAGTTATTTATGGCATCAGGCTCCCACATAGTTCTTCAAGCCAGTGATGTTTATGCCCCACCCCCCAAAAGATCAGTTATATACAAGAATATTTTCAAGTTTGCTTTGTTAAATGCTCTTTAACATTTTATTTTAAATCTTTGTTTATATGTGTAATTTATTTAGAAAATTTCTCATGCAATGTATTTTGATCATAGATTCCCCCCCTCCTAATTCTTTCCAGATTCTCTCCACGATCCTACTCACCCAAATTTGTTATTTTCTCTCTTTAAAAAACAAACAAACAAACAACAAATTAAAAAAAATAAGAACACACCTCCAAATCCAGAAATCAAAATAAACAAGCAAAAGACTAATAAGACAAAAATAAAATAAAAGCCCAAAGGAAAACAAGACAAAAAGCCTACAGAAATGTTTATTTTCTTTTTTTAAATTACATTTATTGATTTAAATGTGTGTGTGTGTGTGTGTGTGTGTGTGTGTAGACACATACTACAGGGATGTGGAGGGCAGAGGACAACCTGCAGAAGTCTATTCTTTCTTTCTACTATGTGAGACCTGGGTATAGACTCAAGAAGTCAGGTTAGGCTATAATTACCTTTAGCAGTTGAGCCATTTTACTGGCCCTTGTTTCAAGTTGAAAAGAAATGATACTCCTTAATTTCAACAGTGTTTTTCAACTGTCCCTCTTTTAGGGAAGAGCAATGTGAGGTAAAGGAGAGGAAGCAGGAGAAGCCTGTCTTGGCAGAGTCTCTCTTGGCAGCTCTCCTTCATATCTTCCCAGGGTCCTCGTCCACATTTCCAGCAGTCATCTAGAACAGGCTGAGAAGAGGAGCCAAGCCTTCTAAGAGCATGTGTCGCGCCATCTTTATAAATCAAGGCACAGTTCTCTTTCAGAGCACCTCGTGCTTGCCCCTCAGTGCTGTGCAGTGCAAAGTGTGCGTGCTCCATGGCCTCTGGGCAGCTTCAGATGACAGCTAACCAGAAGCGGTCTCTTCTGTGGCTCACCCAGTGCCTGTACATGCTAATAAGACAATAAAATAAAATAAAATAAAATAAAATAAAATAAAATAAAATAAAATAGTAAAAGCCCATGTTGATTAGGATGTATGCTAAGTGTGGTCCACTGGCTTGGGCTGGCTTTAAAGCAGCCAGACTAGCATTTAAATTTCCACACTCAGTCGCTGCTGCAGACTAATGCAAAGACCCGTGGCAGGCAAAATGTGATTCCATGCAACAAACGTGTGCTTCTGTTCAGCACATAGCAGACAGTAGACAGGGGGACTAAGTAGAATGATCTGTTAAATTCTGCCTTCTCCTTTCTGTGTCTTTTATTATAGGAACTTGTATATTAAAACTAAGAAGTAGATTTGGGCCGGTGAGGTAGCTCCTCAGGGAAAGGTGTTTGCTGCCAACACTAATGGCCTGTTTGATTCCCAGGATCTACAATGGTAGAAGGAAAGAACCCAGTTCTTTGGGTTGCCTTCTGACTTCTATGGGGGGGAGCAGTGTCATGTGCTTACTCATATCAATACCCCCCCCCACACACAAATAAATAAATACAAACTACTTTTAAAGTATAGACTAATTTGATGTGCTTATGAAATGTATTCCAAGGTATGTTCCTTTTATTGTCTACTTGACCCGAGCTACAGTCAGTCATCAAGAAAGAGGAAACACCTCAATTGAGATAATTCTTCCATCAGCTTGGTCCATAAGCAAATCTGTTGGGCATTTTCATTTTTCTTTCTTTCCTTTTTTCTTT
>NW_022196900.1:58921146-58933701 GCF_008632895.1 Mastomys coucha | reverse complement strand
GCCCTCTCATGTAGTTGATACTCCTGGGCAGGTAGCCCTGGGCTGTATAAGAAAGCAGGCCAAACAAGCCATGAGGAGCAAGCCAGTAGGCAGTGTTTCTCCGTGGTCTCTGTTTCAGTTCCAGCTTCCAACCCCAAGTTCCTGTCCTGGCTTCCCTTCATGATGTACTGTAAGCTCTGAGATGAAAGAAACCCTTCTCTTCTTGAGTTGATTTTGGTCGTGGTCCTTTCACCTCAATAGAAACCCTACTAAGACACGCCCTAACAAGATTTTAAATTTAAGCCAAGTGTTGTGACACATGCTTTTAATCCCAGCACTCTAGAAGCAAAAAGAGGTGGATCTGTGTGTTTGAGGCCAGCCTGGTCTGCATACAAAGTGAGTTCCAGGACAGCCAGGGCTACACAGAGAAACTCTGTCTCAAAAGAAAACAAACAAAAAACAAAAAAACTTTTTATATTTAAAAATATTTCTTTATTTGTTTATTTCACATGCCTGTGTGTGTGTGTGTGTGTGTGTGTGTGTGTGTGTGTGTGTGTGTAGGCACGTGTGTGGCACAGTACACATGTAGCTGATTTGGGGGAACTGGCTTTTTCCTTCCACCAAGCGGCTTCCGAGCACTGAACTCAGTTTGTCAGGCTCTGTGCCTTGCTGAGTCACTCCTTTGGCCCAAGAGTTTAACAACAAATATTTTCAATGTATATATGAAGTATTATGATCTTGGCTGTGAGGAATATAAATAAGTGAATAAATAGGTCATCCCTTGCTTTTTAGAAGGTTTCAAGCCACAAACACTACCAGATTGTAGGCTAAAAATATGGCTAACTGGGCAGGCTCCTACCCACAAGGAGCTTCTGTCAAGCCCTGATGAGTAGACAGATGAGTAGATCACTACACGCCTTACAATTTTTTGTAAGTGTTTGGAGCGTTCTTGGATTTAAATATATACATCTTGGTTAAAAATTTGAAGAGTATGTTTGAGGTTTTGTAAAAATCTGAACACCTAGTTAACTAGCCCACGGGACCTGTTGGGGGAGTGGAATGGCAGCTGTATGAGATGTAACCAGGATACAGGGAGGAAGGGGGAGGGAGCAAAAGCGGGTTGATCATTTTCAGATGACATTAAATTATCTTTTGACACCAGCTGTATCTTTTTTATAACAGAAAATGGAAACAACTCTGTCCTTGACCTTCAGAAAGAAATTGACTTACCTAGCTTAACTATTCAAACAAACAACTGTGTACTCTCTTCAATTCCTGTGATGGTTTTGATTTACTGTAAATGACGGAATTTAATGAACTAAATTATGCTATTTAAATGCATTTTGTGAATGGTGCTGTAGTTTGTTTCAAAGCATTATGTCTATGCTAAATTGTGCTGTAAACGATATGGTACGGAACATATGTGCTGTGCTCATAATTTAAGTGTTGTTCTGCAGTGCTTCTGCGAGGACGCACCGAGGAAGGAGCCTTTATTTACCTGGTGAAATGAAGGTGATATCTCAGCAAATCACTAGGTCTTGCTGACCTTGGCAGAATTACAGTGCTAATATTTTCACATGGATGAACTCTTCTCGAAGAATTTCTCTAATGTATATGGCAGAAATAGGCTTTCCATTATAACTGGGTATATATGGTAGATCTTCTCCTCTCATTTTTCCCCTTCAACAAACATTTACTGCAGTCATTGCAAGGATAATTCTACCTCCGCCGCTGAGCTTCTCAGTGTAATAGAACACGGAGGCTCGTCCTGCAGGGATGCTGGTGGCCTTTCCTAAAGGGCCCGAGTTCAACAGCACCCCGCTTTACTTCTTTCTAAACCATTCAAGAAATAAAAAATAGGATGCTCAGGACAAATCCCTGCTTTATTGTGGGCACGGGCTACACTGACTTCAGTTAGGAGTAAATGGGCTTCCTAGCAGAACCCAGCATTATGTCCCAGCATCTTCATGTGGAAGATTTATTTTTATTATTATCATTATTATTTTTCTTCTTGGATTTTGGAGATTGGGTCTCTCTTTACAGCCCTGGCTATCCTGGAATTTGCTATGTAGATCAGGCTACATGTAAGATTTACAACATGGAAGCGTTTGTGTTTTCTGTGGATTGGGTTTTCATGAGTCAGGTAGAACATATTCAGTTTTTCTTTACAAAATTACCAGTTAGGTTTGAATGGAGAAGAGATGATTCCATTGTCTTCATAGGAATGAACATACATTATCCAATAACAAGTATAACTAAAACTATTTATTTATTTATTTGTTTGGTTTTTCAGGGTTTTTTTTATTTAAGTTTTATTCCACTATGATGAGGAAAGTTACATGATTTCAATATATCTGAATTTGTTAACATTTAAAAACATATTTTAAGTAAATAGAATTAAATCACATTCTTGTTTCCTTTTTGTACCCCTCCCAGAGACCCCCCCTTCAATACCTACAATACCTTTTTTGTCATATTCTTCAAAATTTATAAAATATTATAACAATAAAAATGAGTATTATAAAAGTTGTTTGATATAAAACAATAAATTTAACAGTCTTATGTAGATGCTTGTCTACAGTAATATTGAAAATACATACATTTTTCTCAATATAAATTTTAAATAACTCCAAACATATGAACTGTACATTTCAAAATAATACATCACTACTAGTATTTTTTAAAATGAACATAAATAGATAAAGTCTTTTTTGTTTGTTTGTTTGTTTTGTATTTAGTAAAGCTTAAAATCTTGGCTCTTACTGTGGTACAAGTCCAAAATAAGAACAATTTTTAGACATTGGATTTCAGTGTAATAAGGCTGTACTTCAATGACCCTCACATCACCAAAGGATTTTACCTCCATCGTAGCTAAGCTGAGAGTTGACAGTTCTGATGCACGAAGAAATGAATTGTAGGCACGATTTTTGGATACAAACTTCCTGCTATGGTCAAAGCTATTTGACTTGAGTGAGTGTCTTTATTCTCAGCCCACAGAGAACAGGTTACATTCATTTAAGAAATGGTGTATTAAGATGGTCTATCCATAAAGTCATTCACCAACTGTTTCAATGAACAATGGTTCTGCTTGGAGGGTGGCACAGACATTAGGTGAGGGTAAGAATCTGGTTCATTGGCTGTGATAATTTGGAAAAGCATTCTTCTCAGAGAAAGAGTAGCTTGTAAAGCCCTCTTCTTCAAACTTGATACAAGAGTTACAAATGTCAAGCAAAGCATTCAGTCTCACTCTTTATTGTTCTCTTACAAGCAACTACCCTAGTTAATCGTGTTTCTTTTGGCTGTATAAATACTTTTGAAATATGTAAGCTGTTCTGAAAACCATAGTATAGTGTAAAAACATGAAATAAGCGATACTACTAATAGAGAGACTGAGATAGGAGAAGCATGATTTCAAGACCATTATGTGGTACACAGCAAGACACTGTCATGTACAAACAAGCAGAAAGTGTATATGGATTGTACAATATTGGATGTATTTCTCCAATTACCAAATTAGAGTGACCATTGGATAACAGTCAATAAATTTCTAATTCCTCATATTCTTGAATTTCAATCGATTAGGATATGTTGCTAATATTAATTTTTATATTAAGATATTAAGAAAAAGTAATTGTTATTGCCTGTTGTTTTTATTGTAAGAAGTGGAATTAGGTTTGTGTAGGTTTGTTGAAAGATTACCTTTTTGTTTCTTCTAGGATGTAGTTTTGCTCCTTATGTTGGTGTTTTCCATCTATTATCCCTTATAGGGCTGGATTTATGGAAAGATATTGTGTAAATTTGGTTTTGTCATGGAATATCTTGTTTTCTCCTTCTATTGTAATTGAGAGTTTTGCTAGGTATAATAGCCTGGGCTGGCATTTGTGTTCTCTTAAGGTCTGTATGACATCTGCCCAGGATCTTCCAGCTTTCATAGTCTCTGGTGAGAAGTCTGATATAATTCTAATAGGCCTGCCTTTATATGTTACTTGACATTTTTCCTTTACTGCTTTTAAAATTCCGTCATTGTTTAGTGCATTTGGTGTTTTGATTATTATGTGACGGGAGGAATTTCTTTTCTGGTCCAGTCTATTTGGAGTTGTGTAGGCTTCTTGTATGTTCATGAGCATCTCTTTCTTTAGGTTAGGGAAGTTTTCTTCTATAATTTTGTTAAAGATATTTACTGGCCCATTACCTTGGGAGTCTTCACTCTCTTCTATACCTATTATCCTTAGGTTTGGTCTTCTCATTGTATCCTGGATTTCCTGGAAGTTTTGGGTTAGGAGCTTTTTGCTTTTTGCATTTTCTTTGACTGTTGTGTTAATGTTTTCTATGTTGTCTTCTACCCCTGGGATTCTCTCTTCTATCTCTTGTATTCTGTTGGTGATGCTTGCATCTATGACTCCTGATTTCTTTCCTAGGTTTTCTATCTCCAGGGTTGTCTCTCTTTCTGATTTCTTTATTGTTCCTATTTCAATTTTTAGATTCTGGATGGTTTTGTTCATTGCCTTCACCTGTTTGATTGTGTTTTCCTGTTGTTCTTTAAGGGATTTTTGTGTTACCTCTTTAAGGGCTTCTATCTGTTTACCTGTGTTCTCCTGTTTTTCTTTGAGGGAGTTATTTATGTCTTTCTTAAAGTCCTGTATCATCATCATGAGAAGTGATTTTATATCTGAATCTTGCTTTTCGGGTGTGATGGTGTGTCCAGGACTTGCTATGGTAAGAAAATTGGGTTATGATGATGCCAAGTAACCTTGGTTTGTGTTGCTTATTTTCTTAAGCTTCCACCCACCCCCACCCTGTGCCATCTGGTTATCTCTATTGCTAACTGTCCTGGCTAAATCTGACTGGAGCCTGTCCTTCCTGTGATCCTGGTTGTGTCAGAATTCCACAGAGTCAAGCTGTCTCTGTGATCCTGTGATTCTGAGATCCTGTGATCCTAGGCTTGTTAGAGAACCTTGGAGTGGAGCTTCTTCTGGGTGTTGTGGGACTGGCTGCTGAGTTTGCACCCAAGGTCTGCTCAGGGCACCGGCCCAGACAGACGGGACTATTTGGTTTTTTGAGACAGGGTTTCTCTGTGTAGCCCTGGCTATCCTGAAACTCACTCTGTAGACCAGGCTGGCCTCTAACTCAGAAATCCTCCTGCCTCTGCCTTCCAAGTGCTGGGTTTAAAAGGTATGTGCCTCTGCAGCCTGGCTCAAAACAATTTTATTTTTATTTATTGTCTTACTGTGTGTAATATGTTTGTGTGTGGCAAACATATGTGGATAGGGAAGGCAGATGACAATTTATGGGGATAGGTTCTTTGGTCCTTCTCCCCTGTGGGTCCCAGAGATGTAGTCAGGTCCTAAGACTGAGAGACAAGTGCTCTCACCCATTGACCTATCTTACTGGCCTAAGTGTGTTTTAATTTTTTATTTTACTTTATTTTTTTAAAGAAATCCGTTTAAAAGTTTATTGCTAGTGGACCAGTAGCTGAGTACAGGTAAGGGCAGTTGTCACTAACTCTGGGGATGATTTGACTCTTATTTCACGGGACCAGGAAGGAGTGTACTGGTTCCTGAGAGTGGTTTTCTTATCTCCCTATACACATGCATGCACACATACATGCATGTATATATACACACACACACACACAGAAAGAGAGATGAGAGAGAAAGAGGCAGAGAGAAAGAGAAAGAACTAAATTTAGTTAAAAAATAATTTATCCCTAGAGAGAAATCCACCAAATTCTTGAAGCATTTGGGATGATGCTTCTATTTTTCCACTAAGAGCTTCATCTTTACAATAGCATATTCTATTCATTGATGGTAGAAAATAAAGCATTGGTTCCATTGGCAGCCATAAGTCCTGGGGTTCAGGAAAAGTTGGTTGACACTTATCACTTCTTCCTTATCAGTTACTTCAGCCTTTGTGTTCTATGGACACATACCAAACCAGTAGTGCTAACACAATACGGTAGAGTAGATGGCTTAGCCAGAAGACATCTTCTCCCCAATCTGGAAGTCCAAGATTAGGTGCTGATGAATGTGGCTGGTTTCTATGAGGCCTCGTTTTCTGGCTTATAGGTGGATGCCACCCTGCTACATGCTCATATGTCCTTCTTCGTGTGCCCATCCATGGATGGACAGAGAGCAGACTCTCTGGTGCCTCTTCTTGTAAGGACACTAATTCTCTCATATGAGTGCCCCACCCTTATGATCTTATTTAACCTGGATTACCCTCTTACTAGTCCTGTCTTTAAATACAGTAGAGTAGGGATCACAGCTTCAATATGTGGATTTGGTGACACAGTGGAAGAAAATTCAGTCCCCATGAATCTCAACGAATGGCAAGTCACCTGATCTGCTTCCTTTCTACTCTCTGTGAGAGTTCATACCTCTTGTTGTCTGATGAAGTTACCAGCTGTGGATGGCTGATCTTGGTTGTGGACTTGACCATACTTGGAATCAACTGAAACCCAAAATGCTGGGTACTCCTCCAGTGAGAGATTTTCTTTCTTTCTTTTTTTTCTCTTTTTGTGGAAACTGAAGATAGGGTTTCTCTTGTGTAGTCCTTGCTGTCCTGGAACTTGCTCTGGTTCCAGGCTGGTTTCAAACTCAGAGATTTGTCTGCCTCTGCCTCTGTATCTGCGTGCTGGGATTAAAGGTGTACTCACCTTAATCAGATTATTTGAATTGGTAAGATCCACCCTAAAGGTGCGTATCGCCTCCTGGTAGCAGTCCAGAAGGAAAGGACATGGAAAAAGGAAACTTTTTGCCTGCTTGCTTTCACTCCCACTGGCAAGCCCATCTATTCTGCTGCTGCAGTATCCCTTCAGTGACATTAGAAACAGCTTCCTTGGGTTTTCAACATAGACTGAGGAATCATTCTATCCGTTCTGTTTCTTTAGGGAACCCTGACTAATATGGCAGAATATCAAGTGAAACCATGAATGTTAACTTGGTTTTGTTTTGTTTTTAAGGTTAAATTAAACTTGTATATATGTGTGCTTCTGTGCATACAACTTCAGGTGCCAAAGATGCTAGAAGACAGTATCAGCTCACCTGAGTTACAGACAGTTATGAGGTGACATGCAACCACTGAGCCATTTCTCTAGTTTGATTACTAAAATGTTTAAAGTACAATTCAGAGATGGCTCATCAGGTGAGGGCATATTCCCCTGCAAGCCAGGTAACATGTGACTTCTATTCTTAGAACTCACCGTAGGAGAAAATACAACCCTGAAAGTTGCTCTTTGGCCTTTACAAGTATGCTTGCACACACATGCACACACACACACACACACACACACACACACACACACACACATGCACACAGGTATAGGGGCTTGTTGAGTAATGTTTGATTGTGGTCACTTCCCTTTAAGAAAAATCAAAGGAAAAAAATATCAATTTTTTTCACAATGACCTTAAATATTTAGCAACTTGAATTTACATTAAGCCTATCTTCTAGAGACAAATTGGAGTTTGATTTATTTTGATGATTTTTGTTTGTCTGTTGGCTTGTCTGGAGCTTGAGAACCTGCTGCCTCAGCCTTGAGCCACTGCTGGGATCACAGGCAGGTGTGCCTGTCGCTATACCGGGCACTGACGATGCTTCTGAAGTAGAGTTTATTTTAATTTTTTTTTTTTAATCAATGCATGAAAGGTTAAGAGATGAAATCTGGAAAGGTTAGGTCTCTAACTGAACTGTAAAAGGAAATCATAATATAGGCAATGGGCAGAGAAAATTAAGCCGGTGGGAGAATGTTCTTAGTCTAATGAGATTGCCTCTGAATGTAGCAACTTAGAATTCGGAGTATGCAAATGGCTGGTTAATTTTGATGAGTTGCTGCAAGGAAAGGATGACTTTCTTTTTTCTGGGCTGTGTTTGGCATTTTCATCGGTGATTCATTTAACACGTCTCCTGGTAATATTCTGTTTACTGCAGAAGCAGGAATAAATGCTACAACTGGTGTTTTTTTTTTGTTTTTTTTTTTTTGTTTTTTTAAATTGTGGGTCAGCGAGATGGCTCTGCTGGTAAAAGTGCTTGATATGTGAGCCTGAGTTTAATCCCCAGAACCCACTCTAGAAGAGTGAACCAATACTTGGAAGCTGTCTTCTTAACATTCGCATGTATGTTATGGTGCATGTGTGCCTGCCCCTAACACCCCTTCCCCCCAACACACACACAATTTGAAACTGAAAATATCTTAATGGCAAATAAAAATTTAAAAAAAAAATGACCTTGGAGTTTATCTATTTGCTTTGTTTTTAAAGTAGTTTTATTTGTTTTTTTTTTTAATTCTATGTTTATTTACATGTGCACATGAATGCTGTTGTCCTTGGAGAACAGAAGATGGCATTGGATCCCACTGGGGCTGGAATTATGGATAGATAAGAGCCGCCGTGTAAGTGCTGGAAACTCAACTCAGACCTCTGCAAGAGTAGAAGCACTCCTAACTGCTGAGCCATCTCTTTACCCAGTGCTTTTTTTTCTCTTCCTCTTCTTCTTCCTGTTCTTTCTTTTCTTTCTCTCCTCCTCTTCCTCTTCTTCCTCCTCTTCCTCCTCCTCTTCTTCTTCTTCCTCCTCCTCTTCTTCTTCTTCCTCCTCCTCCTCTTCTTGGATATGAAGATCTGCTCAGGAGTAGGAGCCAATTTTATCAGAATTTTATCAGTTAGCATCCCTGATACCTGGAGGTCACGTCTCTCTGAGTGGGTGTGAATGGGGCAAACAGGATTTTTTGCAAGAGCAACATGAGATTCTAATGCTGTAGATTCTATATTTTTGTGAGTGCCATAAACATAGAATGTTGCTTATTCTAGCACAGTGTTGGCATATGGTATGTCTAGCTGACATAGAGCTAAAATCTAAAACTAGGAGAGGTAAGGGTCATTAGAAGAGTTGCTTAGTCCTCTTTTCTCCTGCCCTCCTCCTCTCTTCCTCTGTCTCCTCCCCCCTTTTTATTTTGAGTTTCTTGTATTCTTCACTAGATTGGCACTCGATGAAGCCAAGGGTGACCCTGACCTCCTGATTGTCTGGCCTCTGCCTCCCTACTGCTGAGATTGCAGGCACAAGCCACTGCACCTAGTTTGAAGTATCATGAATTTCAGAGACGAACCCTCACAACCAAAATGACATACTCATAGATAACAAAACCAAGAAATATTAAAGGACTTGTTTGAAGTCACCCAGGGAATTAGTAAAGGACCTGAACTGCCCTCCCACCAGTCTAGCATTTCTGATACACCGGAAAGGGAGCACCTGTAGCCATCCCATGGAGAACCGAGGCAAAGGGGGCTTCCTGAATGACACCCAAACCATGAGGGTTACAGAACGGGATCATCCTAATGCTGAGATACATGGTAGCCCTCTCTTTTTTTTTTTTAAAAAAAATATTTTTATTTTATTTATTATAATTGTGTGTATGTATATGGAGATCAGGGGAAAACCTGTGGAAGTTGTTTTTTTCTTGGGGAAGGGGGTTCAAAGAATCAAATGGCAGCAAGTGCCCTTATCTGCTGAGACATCTTACCCACCCCTATTTTTGATGTTTTGAAAATTAGAAGAGCTCCTGATGTTTAAGCATTATTCTAATTATATCAAGTGTTAGTAGACTGTTCAGGTGAACAGCAGATTTATTCTGGGATATGATTAGATGGTTTAGATATAATCCTAGTGTATAAGCTTAGGTACACACATCTGGGCTTCAGCAGGGAATGAGCCTCAGACCCTCAGCCTTCTTGTCCTTCCTTGCCGGAGCGTTCTCTCCTCTGGGACTGCCATGGGAATGCGAGCCAGCTTGGGTTGCTCAGTAGTGCCCCATACTTTTACTTTCTCAGCAACCTGTTTATTCTTCTTATTGTCCAAGACCTAATCATTATTACTGTTATTATTATAGGTTTGTCTGGATGTTGTAGCTTCTCTGTCTTCACCAATGATGACATCCTAATAGTAAGGATCTGTTAGGACTCTCAAGTGAGAGGAGTGGCTTCCAACTTTCAATTTGTACACCCTAGAAATATTTAGTCTACAATATTTAAAGGCATTTGTGTAAACAACTGAAGTCTTTCTTTGGGGAAATTAAAACAACAGGACTTGATTGCATAGCACGATTTTGTATTTTGCAGATGTTAATATTTAATCATATGCAGAGCCATTTAGCTTAAGTGCATTAATGTAACTCATTTAAAAGAGGCCAGTAATTGTCCTATTAACTCCCAGTCTGGATGTTATCTGCTCTACCCTGCTGGCAAGGCCAGAGGGGGACTCTTCTATTGGCACCCACAGAGATTGCTCTGATCTGTTGAAAATCCTGTTAAAATCTAATTACTTAGGAGAATCAGCCAGGGAATATCTAATGAGCTTGAGGAAACCCACTAGAAGGATTTCAGTGCTCCTAGCGACTGGGTTGCTCCTTGTACCAGCAGCACATGGATGCAATTCCTGCTTTATAAAGCATGGTTCTTGTTTCTTATAATCGTATGTCACAGATTTTCTTGGGCGGTGAAAACGACTTAATTTCCTATACAGGAGAAGGGATCAGGTGATGTTTAAATTTGTACAGTTCATTTCCTGGCAATTATTGCTCCTCCTCATCAGATGTTTAAAGAAGTGGGCACTGTGTCTAGTGAAAGTACCGTGTGGGATAGCAGTGCAAACAGAGTGATCCTAAAAGTTTGAATTTTTAATCTAGAATGAAAAACAATTCCTAACGAAGCGTGGAAACTGCGATTCTCTGCAATCTCTTCCAAATACTGCCAAACAAACGGATGTATGAAGAAGACAACATGCCTTACTGTTTTGGTAAATACTGCCCTGAGAATCCGTATGACTTACATTTCCTTCTCTCTGTTAGCGACTTTCTGTCACTAACCCAGCCTGGTATCTTCCCATGGTTGGTGTGTTCCTCTTCTGTGTGCTTAGGACTCCATCTCCCTAGAGAGGATAGTTGGCACATGTGCTGTTTCAGAGGACAGGTTTTAGCACTAGGTCTGAAATATTTAAAAACCGATTCTTAACTTTCACATGTAACTAACATACGTCTTCATGTTCCCCTCCTCAATTTGTATCTCCATACAACGGGGCTGTTACTTACCACACCCAGCACAGTCTGCAGCAGCAGGCTAAGAAAGTTCTGTGAAGGAAGGCGTACAAAACTCTTAGTACAGTGCCTTCTGTGTTATAGGACCTCAAGAAATGATAGTTATTTTCAACGACTAATTAAATTTTGGAATATAAAAGAATTGTGAAACCTAAGATTCATTAAAAACGAATATAGGGTGAATTCCTATTACCCCTAATGTACTTCTATCATCGTGTTCATATGAAATTTGTTGAAAAAATTAAAAGGGACCTATTTTTAGTAGCATTCCCATGAACTTCATTCCAAAGTTTATCAAGTTTTTAGTCAATGTATCATTTTATAACATAGATTGATACCAGCAGATGACACCAGAAACAAAATGTGGTTTGGTGATACATTACCTAGAAAAATCCCTGTCTTAATGACAAATTATTATTGGAATATTATATAAGATTTTAATGATTGAGGAGAAAAAAGACTATTATATATTATTTCAACAATTAGCAATGTAACTATTATTTAAAATTATTATCTGGTCTATGAAACTTGGCAGTTGAAATGCTCATCTTGACGTTGCTTTTATTTTCTGTTGTTTGGTTGCTGTCAAAGTTAGATTTTCTCTTTTGCCTAAAATATAGATGGAAACAGTGTTTGAAATCAGACTATTTTGAGGCCGAAGTGTAGGTTCCCTTACTCCACTGAGACTATTCATAGAGCAGGTTCCCTTACTCCACTGAGACTATTCATTATATAATTCAACAAGGGGTACTTTTTGTACTTAAATTTTATTTTTTGAGTTTTTTATAGCAACTTTATAAGGTAGCTATACTGCACAGTATCATAGAAAATTAAAAGAAATGCAGGGGTTTTGTATATATGCAATTTTATTGCATTTCTAGTATAAAAGATATACAGCTAAGTTATGATGTACATTAGAATAGTTCAACAAAATCATATTTGCTCAATATAACTTGCTAATATTTCATAATTTGACTAGTTTCAGAAACTAGATTTTCCCTAAAATTTTTGATTGAGTTAATTGTTCTATTTTCTAGGAAGAGATGTCAGAATTGAATGAACTTACAACTGCCAAAAATTTTATATATAGTAGGTGTTTTTATATTATTTTGTCTATAGAAAATATTTTTAAAGGTTTATTTGTTTTGATTTTATGTCCGTGAGTGTTTGCCTGCATGTATTAATTACTATGTACCACCCATGTGCCTGGTGCCAGTGGAGGCCAGAGGGTATTGTATCCTCTGAAACTGGGATGTCTGTGTCCTACCGTTTTGTTGCTGAGAATAGAACTTGGTCCTCTGTAAGGGTAGTGAGTACTTCTGATCCTTCCAAATGCTGAAATTATAGACCTGCACTCCCATGCCAGCTGAGGGGAAGCAAGCCTTGAGGGCTCCCCAGGCACGATGGAATTAGTACCTCTTTAAAAGGGCTTTATTACCTGCTTCCTCAAAAACAGACGTAGACCAAACCAACCACACAACCACCACCACCAC
>NW_022196900.1:58897026-58920699 GCF_008632895.1 Mastomys coucha | reverse complement strand
CACCCCCCACCATGAAAAATCCATGATGGAAATAAAACTAGAAAATCATTTGGCTTTCTAACTTCTTTCCTAACCTGTCTTCTGTCCTTCTGCCGTATTACCTAAACTCTGCAACTTTCCTTTCCCAGTTCCCCTTAAGCACAGGGAAACGTAACCCACAGTTAGAGGGTTAAAGTCCATACCCAAGCCCAGTGCTTGGGAACCGCTGACCCATACATAACAAGACTTTGGGTCCTTGAAAGGGTTTATTTTCGCAGCTTTGTTAATCTGGCTACGTGACCTTTTCATTTGCAAGTTTTTAACAAAGTGATGGTGGGCGATACTTGAGAGGCACCAGGCTCTCTTGCTCACTGTTCCCCTTTGCAGTCATCGTGCAGTCAGGTTCAGTTCATGAAGTGGAGGGCCAGCCCTTCGTCCCCACACTGAATCTGTTGGTGCCTGGATTCCAGATCTTCCCATCCTGAACTTTCAAGTAATTCTCTGTTACTTGTGAGTGATTCAGTCTCGGGTGTTTTCTTATAGTAGCCCCAGCAGGCTAAAGGTAGGGGTGTAGCAATGCAAAACAAGACAGGCAAGGAGAAGGACTAGCACAACCATTATTAAAGCTAAAATTTTGATACAAGGTCATCTCATGAAACTGTCAACTCAAGCCTAAATCCTTGACAAAGTTCTTGGACTGTTGACAGCAAATAGAACTACTGGCTAATCATGTCTGTGTTGGAGAATTCTTAATGTGATATAAATAAACTTGCCCATCTTTGTTAACAGAAAACAAACGTAAATACGTAAATTTAGAAATTGCAGAAAACATTACTTTGACAACAAAAGGAAAATTGGTTACAGAAAGATGGGCTTTCTTACCCTGTGGTTTTTCCAGAGTTAAACTTTGGAAACTCTTTCAGCAAAGGGTGTATGTCTAGCCCCTTGTAAAGTGTGTGTTTCTGCGTCCTGCCCCTCTTCCTCTTCAGGGCTTTGCCTAGCACTTGGTACAACATACTAACACAGCTAATAACTCTACTCTACTGTGGGTTTACATTCCTATCTGTATTGACTCTCTCATGGTAAACTGGCCCAAAGCCAAGTCTGTTGAACTTCCTGTTTGAAAATGGACACCATGTTTTCTGAGAAAACCTGATTAAGTTATGCTGAGAGTCAAAAGACAGTTTTCTGAACTATTTGAAATAACTGTTACCTGATCACTGTTTTTCCCTACAAAAAAGAAACTTTTCACCTGGCCTAATCTGATAGGTTGCTTTGTTTTTTGTTTTGTTTTTCTTGACCAAAAATGTGATAAAGTGACATCCAATCACCACGGGTTCAAATATTTTGGCAACATCACCATTTTCTACATTTATGTCCACAGTCCTATCTGTTTCACCTTGGTTGGTGTTGGGCCTTGCTTTCTCCTCTCAGTATTTTATTAGCAAAAAAAAAAAATTAATTGCATAATATACCTGTCACTCCAAATACTAAATTATGTTCTTTTCAGTGTCAATGAGTATGGGGACCAGTTCTAGTAAGATGTGTTATTTCACTTCTTTAAGGACATTTCTGCATCAGGGGACAGTGGATAGTGTTTAATTTTCAAATTTAGCTGTAGTTTAAAATAATATCAGTTTCTTTCAGTTAGAAAGTACAGATACGATTGGTTTTTATTGTTGTTCACAACTTGGAAGATTTCATTAGACTGCAATTTGAAAATTATTGCTGTGTTTACTCTGCAAACTAAAACTTCAAGCCCTATTACGCTCATTCTGATTTATGTTGCTAATAATGCTCTGGAGTAGTTGAATAATCTTTAAAACAAAATTACACTTCTCTAGAAATTTATTATTATTATTATTATTATTATTATTATTATTATTATTACACATTTGTATTTTATTAATTAATTTACTTTGCGGGGGAAGTGCGTGCCACAGCCCATATTTAGAGGTCAAAAGACATCTTGTTGGAGTTGGTGCTTGTCTATACCACAAGTCCCAGACACTGAACTCAGGTTGTTAAACTCAGCAGCAGACACCGTGCCAACTCACCAGCCCTGGAGATTTACTATTTCATTGCCAAAGAAAATGCAGTATTGTGAAGTTGTCCCCTGCCCCTCCCCAGTCCCTCCCAAAGGGCTAGGGAATATCCTTCTTTTACTTCTTAGATATAAAGCAACTGCATCGAATGAGCGGACCAATTAGGATGAAGCCCCAGCTGTTCTGTTTCATATTATTTAATTTGGCTGCTGTGTGCCTGTTAACACGGCTAAAGAGGGACAAGGCCTAGATATCTATGCAGGTAGCAGAGACCTCCGTAGCTAATGACCAGTCAACCTAGGAGTCCTGAGCAAGCAACTCAAAGAAGAGCTTCCAGAACGTAAGGCCTGCGGTAAAGTCATCGTAGCCTGAAAGCCAAATGGAGAAAATAAGGGTAACGAACTTTCCAGAAAGCTACATTTACTGAATTGAAAGAGTATTTTTCTTTCTAATTTTTCTTTTTCATATAGCCACTCTTTTAAGAATTATAATAAAGGATGTTCCCAGTGCTTCTACTTTCTAAAATGAATATCAAACATTCCTGGCTGACTCCCCGACCCCTGTCTCCTGAAATGTTCTTGAAATCTAAAAGTCTTAGGCACACCCATTACTTACACAAATTGGCTTTCTCGCCACTTGAATGGCCAGTAGGAATTCTTATATTGTCTAATTAGCGCAGAGGTTAAACAAGACACATAGCGGAAGTGCCTAGATTTGTTGCCGGCATCACTTCAATCTGAAATTTTGGTGCAGCCTCAAGGTTGTACATGTGTGTGCTCTCAAGTATCATGGTGTACGAGTGTAGGTCAGAAGCCAACTTTTAGAAACTGGTTATTTCTTTTGAACACAGAAACTTGGGATTGGTAGCAAACTCTTTTACCTGGTTAGCTATCTCTGCATCCCAGACCATTGTTTCCATTGTGGAGATGGAAGAGGGTAAGTCAGAGCCAGGCACTACTTGGCACATAGAAGATGGCAAATAAATAATATTTTAGTCTATGGGATGCTAAAGCAGAAGGGGGTGGTAGGCAGATGGTGCAAGTATTAGGAGCAGTAGAATGAGTTCTAGATATTCGTGCGGTGATAACCAAAATCAGGAAAGCAAGGGAGGAAGGGCCTAAATAGACAGTGATGGTTCGAAGTTAGGCCATGGGACCTGACATCTGCCCAGCAAGCAAACACAGGGATCCCCAGAGCCCACCACATCCTACAGCTTCTTCCCATAATTTTTGGACTATCCACCTTAGATGAAAATCTTTGTATTCCCTTTCCGAGATTTTTTTTTTTTCCAAGGTTTCTCTGTGTAGCCCTGGCTGCCCTGGAACTCACTCTGTAGACCAGGCTGGCTTCGAACTCAGAAATTCACCTGCCTCTGCCTCCCAAGTGCTGGGATTATAGGCATGCACCACCACCGCCCGACCCTTTCTGAGATTTTTAGTCCAGAGACAGAAGTCTCCTTGTGATACCTCATTCACTATGGGTGCAGTTGGCACTAGCATAATTTCCTATGGCCACAACCATGCTGGAACTTATATAATCTAAGAGGTCCCTGCTTACTCCCCCCATAAGAAGAGCGCTCTTCACTAAAGAACAGCTTGGCCATCAGGGAAGTACGCCTTCTCTGACAGCATGCCACTTGAGCAGAGACGCATGGAGAAGTCGGGGGAAAAGAGGAGCCTAGCCAGTCAGAACCAACCGAACCAGGCTGGCATTTAAAGGGTAGTAGCTGCTGCAGCCAATGCACCCTCATACTCAACAGCGAGGTCCTGTATGAAAGGGTGGAAAAGCCTGGCTTTTCTTACCAGCCATCTGGCTGTTGGTAAGACTTGATGGGATTTATGGTACTCTCTTCCCATTTCATCCCAAGAGATGTTTACATTACAAGTTCTATTCCCAGGTGCGGGTCTAGTCTGTCTATGTGCATATTTTAAAGTTTTTTTTTAGGTTTGTTTGCAATTCCCGGACTAGTTCTCATTGGAAGGGACCTTGAGTGAACTGTGAAGTTGTCATTGAATGTCAACTGCATCTCCCAGCGCTCTGGGATCTCTTGGCCTTCTTTTCCTAGGGGATACATACCATATTTATGTAGTCCCCACTTTCACAGTGGTTAGGGAGACAGTTCAACGTATCAACCAACCACAGTGTTGATGGGAAATATAACTTTTTTAGACCTGTGCCACCTTGGTTTTGGTTGCTGTTGTCTATGGCCAAAACAACTTGGAAAAGAAGTGGTATATTTCATCTTACAAGTTACAGCCTATCACGGAAGAAAGCCCATGCAGGAATACAAGGCAGGAACTTAAAGCCAAAACCATGGAGGAATGCTGCTTATTGGCTTGCTCCTAAGGTCGTGTTCAGCTGCCATCTACAGCTTTATACAGGGATAGTATCTCTCATCGTGGGCTAGGCCCTTCTCTATCAAGAAAGTACCTCACAAGGGCTGGAGAGGTGGTTCAGCGGTTAAGAGCGCCAACTGTTTTTCTGAAGGTCACGAGTTCAAATCCCAGCAACCACATGATGGCTCACAACCATCCATAATGAGATCTGGTGCTCTCTTCTGGGGTGTCTGAAGACAGCTACAGAGTACTTACATATAATAAAAAAAGAAAGGGAAAGGAAACTACCTCACAGACCTGCCCACAGGCCAATCTGATGGCAGCAGATCCTCAACTGAGGGTCTCTTTTCCCAGGTGTACTAAGTCAACAATCACAGTTAGCCATCACAAAAACCCCACCATTTACTTCTAGTTTCAGTGTAAGGAATAGCCATCCTTAAGTGACTTTATTTCTTGTCCTTTTGTTCTCTTCCTGTATTAGGGATGTCCATGTAGCTCAGTGGTAGAGAGCTCACCTGGCATGCATGAGGCCCTGAGTTTGTTCGCCAGCATTACAAATGAATTAAAAAAAAAAAAGTTCTATTTCTGAGTTCTATTTCTGGTTTTGCCACTTGCTTACCCTGGGAATGGAAGGGTTGGTTGGTCTATACAGCTTTGTGGCCTTCTTGTCTCTAACTCTCTGATCTGAAGTGGGAAACCCACAGCACTGAGGTTCATCTCTCATTATATAACACAGCACCTTGCCTTTCTCAGTGATACATTATGATATGAATATTAACTATTAATGATAGAGGAGAGAAACATTATTTCAACAATTAACAGTATAATTATGATTTAAAGTGATTATCAGCTTTGAAGGGAAAATTCTCACCTGGTTTACTCAACTCCGGAAAACTTTGCCTCTCAGGTGCTCAGGACTGGCTTGTTTTGGAAAGAAGAACGATTTTGTGCCTCAGTTTCCCTGAAGGCAATGCCGAACTTTCTTGCTGTTTGAATGTTCCCTGTTATGTTAGTGAGGATATTCCTTGTTGCAAGAAATGAAAACCCATTCGAGGGAGCTTCAGCAAAAACTCATCTCAAGGAAGTGCTGGCTCCAAGGCTATGGCTTTGAGATGGCTTTGTGGCCTGTCACTCAGGTAGGCTAGATGCTTGTCCAGACCCTCAGACCTCAGCACACAGCGTGAGCATCTCCAGTGGGTGGCCATCCGGGGTGTGATTTCAGGCTGTAAGCCTATGTCCTCTTCTAGCTTGCCTTCTCAGGGCTCCAGAGACATCTGCTGGACCCTCTGCTCTCAGTCAGCCAAGGGGAGTAGGAGTGGGGAAGATCGTGGAGGATCAGGGCATCACTGCCTCTGGCTAGAACTCAGTCAGACAACTATAGCTGTCTGGGAATCACAAGCTTGGAGCATGCCTAGCAGGGAGTTTATGTCAACCTGACACAGGCCAGAGCAGTGGTTCTGGACCTCCCTAATGCTTCGACCCTTTAATATAGTTCCTCATGCGCTGGTGACCACCAACCACAAAAGTATTTCATTACTACTTTATAACTGTAATTTTGCTACTGTTTCAAATTGTAATGTAAATATCGGATACACAGGATATCTGATTTGTGATCCCTGTGAGAAGATCATTGAGGGAGGGGTATATGTCATGACCCACACGTTGAGAACCACTGGGCTGGAGTCAACTGAGAAGAGTGAACCCCAACTGAGAAAATGCCTCCATAAGATTGGTCTATAGGCAAGCTTGTAGAGCATTTTATTAGTTAATGATTAATAAGAGAGGGCCCAGTCCACTGTGGGTGGGGTCATTTTTGGACTGGTGGTCCTGAGCTTTACAAGAAAGCCAACTGAGGAAGCCATGGGGAACAAGCCAGTAAACAGCACCCCCTGCCCCCATGGCTTCTCCATCAGCTCCTGTGTTCAGGTTCCTGCCATGTTTGAGTTCTTATCCCGACTTCTTCCTTTACTGATGGACTTCAGTATGGAAGTATAAGCCAAATAAACCCTTTCTTCTCCAATTTGCTTTTACTTCATCATCACAATAGAAACCATAACTAAGACAACCATGAAAGAGAAGAGTGGGCTGGGGATGAGGCTCTGTCAGTGGAGTGCTTTACCTAGCAGTCATGAAACTTTGGGTTCAGTCCCCAGAATGTGTATACCTGGACTGATGGACACCTGGAATTCCAGGACTTGAGAAGTGGAAACAGGAAGATGAGAAGTTCAAGGTCATCTCCATGTATATTGCCAGTTTGAGGGCATCTTGAGCTCCATGAGTGATGTGTGTTTCAAAATAACACAAGCAGAGCTGAGGGAGAGATACTTCATAGAAAGTCATTTATGGTAGAACTTCCCGTCCTTAAGTGGGAGATGCCTTGGGCTGGATGCTCTGATGCCTTCAAATCAGATACAAAGGCTGAGAGAGGTTTCATCGCTGGTGGGAGCTGGCAGTGTGCCTGGGCCTTTTGCTTGTGTGGACAAAGTTGATTCACAGGGACTTACAGGAAGGGTTCTTCCTCCCCTAGTAAGGAACAAGGGATTTGTCTAATAAGCCTGTTTGAGGTAAAGAACCTAAAACTGGTGCTCCCCACCCAGCTAGAACAAAGAGTCATAGTAAAGCTGAGTGTGCTGGCATAAGCTTGTGATCCTAGCTCTCAGGAGGACTCTACGTTCAAGGCCAACCTCGGCTACATAAGCAGATCTTTTTGGGAAAGACAAGTCACAATATTCAAACTAGAGCAACTCCCACTTTGATCATGAGAAGCAAGAATGAAATCTTAAGGAAGGGAAAATAATGGAAATGAAATATGAGGGGCAGGGACCCAGAAGGTGAGAGGCAGTCAGATGGGCTGGGACAGAAGGTGGATGAGATAAGAAGTCCCAAATCCTCACAGTCAAACTGTGAAGCCCTGACAAAAAGAGAACTGAAAAGACAGTTCAGTCAGTCTGCAAATAAAAAATCAGTGTGTGAAAATCAATTACACTCACATACACGAAGGAACCGTCCAAAAAGTGTACTAAGTTAAAAAGACTGAACATCACCAAACATCACCCCTTATAACTCCAAACGGATGAGAAGATATTCCATGTTCATGGACTGGAAGTGAAACACCATCCAGACTGAGCTATGGCTCATGATAACTGGTGTCAAAAGCCTAAAGGTATTTGTGTAAAAATAGAAAAATTCACATAGAATGGTGAGGATCCTTAAATACTCAAAATCTTTTTAGAAAGATTCATTTCTATTTTATGTGTATGTGTGGGTTTTTCTATGCACATATGTCTGTGTGACATATGTGTTCATTTCCTGCAGAGGCTAGAAGACAGCACTGGGTCTTCTGAAACTGGAGTTGCAGACCATTGTTATTCATGGTGTGGGTGCTGGGAATCTAACCTCTGTAAGAGAGGCAAGAATTCTTAACCAGTACACAAGTACTCGTAACCAATAAGCCCTTTCTCCGGCCCTGCTTTAAGGAGGGATTTGTTTTTGTTTTTGTTTTTTTGTTTTCATAGGCCCAACAGATAGTTTAGAGTTTTGGTGTGGTGAAGTTTCCTAGTTGAATTCTCTGCAGAGGGCAGCAGAAGTAGTGAAAAAATTGCCTCAAGGAGAGAGTTTTTGTAACCCAGGTAG
Source organism: Mastomys coucha (assembly GCF_008632895.1). Taxonomy (NCBI): domain Eukaryota; kingdom Metazoa; phylum Chordata; class Mammalia; order Rodentia; family Muridae; genus Mastomys; species Mastomys coucha. The sequence continues at coordinate 58,912,706 of NW_022196900.1, read as the reverse complement.
GATGTCTATGGGTCCAGAGGAATTGGAGAACATAATCTGTATCACATGCAGCTTCTGGCCAGACCTCGGTTGCAGAAGACAGTGAACATCAGCGTTGGAGCACAGGCAGTCTCCTTCTGCGGCACTAGTTGACCTGGACTTCATTCTGTAGCTAAGGACTTTGAACACCTGATCTTGCTCCCAACTCCTGAATACCAGGACCACAGATGTGTACCTCTGTGCCCAGTGTTAATCCCGAACTCTTAACAGAGTCAGGGAGAAATATTAAATAAAACACTGAAAAAGGACAAAGTCTGTCAAGCCCTCCCTTGAAGAGTTTAATCAGTAGCCATACCTGAGTAAAGACTTCTCACAACATACTGACGAAGGCTGAATTTCAAAGATGATGGCCTCCTCGGTCATGCCTGGTCCCCTGGTTTGTCTTACATCCCATAAGCACATCCAAGCATGGCTGATCACTTCCTTGTGAACACATCCAGTCTTGTCTCCTGTATCACAAACTCTATGGTGTCTTGCTTTGGACTGCAAGGAAGAGTGTGGTTATGTGCTGGAGAACTGCCTGAGGATGGAGAAAGATCATTTTCCTAGAGTAAGACAGCATGAAATTCCATGATTCTTTTCAGTGTTCAGGACCCTTCTCTATCATGAAGAGTATAGAAAAGTAGCTAAGGGCTGGGAAGATGGCTGCATTGGTAAAGTGTTTGCCACACAGCACGAAGACCTGAGTTTCATTCCCAATAGCCAGGTATCCTCAGTGTCTACATACAAACCAGGATGGTGGAAGGAATCCTGGATTTGCTGGCCAGGTAACCAAGCCAAATCAGCGAGCTGCAGGTTCAGTGAGAGATCCATCTTAAAAAAATCAGCTGGAGAGAAAGAGAGAGAGAAAGCCACTCAATGTCGATTTCTGGTTTTTATTTGCACATGTGTACACATAGGCACATGTTACCCCCCACTTTCACCCCCCATGCATAAAAGAAAAGGCAGCTATAGCTTCCACTCTACCACCCTGTTTCGTACTTTCTGCCAACCAGTTAACATCTCCCAGGTAACCTCATCAAGCCAAGAGCTTTTTCAAAATGGTGATGCTTCTGCCTGACCCCAGACACCATAGGCACACCTCCCAACCCTTCTTGAATGCACATCTTTTGTTTGGTGTGGTCTCAGGTTTAAAATCACAATCCTTCTTCCTCATTCTGGATGTCTGCCAGATCTCTTGCTCGGGCTCTAAGTCTTATTTCCTCCAGCACTGGCTACTCCGAACTGTACCTTGTGCCCAGTGTTTCTGAAAAAAAAATAGTAACTGTCACAGGTGACAAAAATAGAGGGGTAGAAAAGAACAAAGAGGATCGGGTGTCTGTAGTGACAAACCATTCGGTTACTCACTGAGCACCATCTTGACCTATCACATGTTGTATCGCCAACATCCAGAAATGCTCTCTCAGGCTCCTCTGTATGGCCATCTGCAGCTTACATGACTTTCCTTGGTCCTTAGGCTAGCCCTGTGAAGGTGCCAGGGCCATCTGAGGCTTACATGATCTCTTTTGACTCTTATGCCAGCCCTGGGAGGGACCAGTGGGATCATCTCTACTTTGAGGATGAGGAAACAGAATTTCAAAGAGGTTATGGAAATCCCCAAGACTACTCAGTGAGAAAACTATGACACTGTTAGGGAATTTTGTTAATAAAGCAGGTAGCAAAAAAAGCATAAACTAAATTAAACAAGTATATTGGGCTTTCTATGCTATATTATTCCTATGGTATCCATATTTTATCTCTTCATTTATTCATTCATTTAAGAAATATTTCTTAGCCGTGTGGTGGTGACGCATGCCTTTAATCCCAGCACTTGGGAGGCAGAGACAGGCAGATTTCTGAGTTTGAGGCCAGCCTGGTCTACAGCGTGACTTCCAGGACAGCCAGGGCGACACAGAGAAACCCTGTCTCAGAAAAAAAAAAAAAAAGAAATATTTCTTGGGTGATTATTATGGATCAGGCCCTGTGATGGGAATGACAAACACATCAGTAAACAAGAGAGAAGACTATCTAGTCTCCCTGGGTTGACCTCATTGTTCATTGGGGGTGAGTTTGTCTCCTGACTTGTTTTCCTCATTATTAGAATGATTTAATTCATGAACTACCTTGGCCAATGCTACTAGCTGAGCAACTATTATGGATTTGGTACCAGGATGGTTAGGTACTGAGAATGGTGAGCAGCAAAACCAGGTAAAAGCCTGCTCCTGGTTCATTGTGGGGAAGCAGAAAATAGTCACATGATCTTATGAGATAGTCATGGCCATTTCAAAGGCCATCTGACTCAATAAATGTTCTACAGGACTCTCCTTCAAGCCAAATCACTGCCAAGTTTGGAAGTTCAGCCGTTCCCAGTTGTGAAAGATCATCCCTACCTCTTGGCCTTATTGACTGCTTGTATCCTCTTTTGAGGGGCCAGGAGGACAATGAGACCCTCACCTGAGCATCTAGCCTCATACTACCTGTTGTAACTCAGTCCCAAGTGTGTGTCACCTTGGGGAGGGGCTACAGTATATAGGGTGAGGAATACTGGAGCACGGGGAGTAGGGGTTCCCTCTGTGAAACTGTGGAAGAGTCAAATTCCTATTGGGTACAGGCTTTCTAGTGAGGCCTTCTGTGCGAGGAGAGTAAATAACCAGTAAATAACCCCTTACCTATGCTCCCTAAGTAAGCCAGAGAAACTCAGTGTTCCCAGAATGGACTTTGTTATTGAGACTTCAGGAGGGAGGAAGGGTAGACGTTATGTCTCCTCTTCGAAGGAATTTTAGAAGCACCAAGTAAGGAAGGGTAGGGTGGAGATAGCTGACCTAAAATGAATAGGAAGTAATTAGGTAAAGAGGCGAGGAGAAGCATGTTCAAAGATCCTGTGGCAGGGAGGACATGCTACTTACAAAGAGCTTGAAAGAAAGGGATGTGGCACAGAGAAAAAAAGGGGATTGATGAGGCTTGAGAAGTGGGCAGGGCCATATTAAAGAGCTGGGCCTTTGTCTCTAGAATAGCTGGAAGTCACTAATGGATTTTCAGCATGGCGGGTGGCGAGAAGAGAAGTGGCCTTTGGAAAGATTACTTCAAGGGCCTAGAGGGGAATGAGAGAAATCCAATTAGCTGGCAGTAGTAAATCTACACAAGGGATACTGCTGCCGCTGGACCAGGGTCGGAGCAGTGGAGATGAAGAAGGGCAAGCACATGGAGTCAAATTATGAATGACAGCACTCTGTGTTTGACTGGGTTGTTTATGGGGAGGATGTGTCACGGGACTCATTCAGTGATTTTGCTCTAGCTCCTGGCATACCTAGCACATAGTAGGTAACAGTTAAGAATAAGACAAAAATGAAATCACATGACTCCCCATATTAGTGTATGAATGAGCTGAGGATTAATGGAGAAAGGAAGGGGAATACGTTTTGTTTGTTTGTTTTTTGTATGTGTGTGTGTGTGTGTTCACAGATGTGCCACTACACTAGTGCAGAGGCCAGAGGTCAGAGATCAATCTGTGCCATCAGTTCTCTCTCCCACTGGGGACTGAACTCAGGGCATCAGCTTTGGTGGCAAGCCCCTTTACCCACTGAGCTGCTTCGCTAGTCAAAGGAAAGTAAATTATAAAACCTTGGCGATTAATTTGTTTTTCAGTAAAAGAGTCTATTTCTGAAGATTTTTATGAGGTAGCACATATATTTAATTCTAAAAAGTACGTATTATTGAGCACAAGAACTACTGTTCATGCTTCAAATGGTTTTGTTTTGTTTTGAGGTAGAGTTTCTCATTCTTTAACTGAGGCTAACCTAGAACTCATGGTGTCTTCTTTGTTTCCCCAGTCTTCCAAGTGCTGGCTGTACAGGCATGAGCCACCATGCCCAGCTTCAAATTATTTCATTTAATTCCTAATGTGAGTGTCTTAGTAATTTTAAGAGATGAGTAAGGCAAAGATTATTGCCTCTCATTTTCTAGTAGAGAAAATTGTGGCCATGTGAAACTTGACTCCATATTGTTAAATTCAAGACTCAATAACTTTCAGTAGGTTATATTAAGTACAGAATTTTGCTGGTTTTGCTGGGATTAAACTTGAGGTAAATTTGCTACAGGAATATTAAGACTGCCTTGTTAGAATTGGGATGAGTCTACAGAGAATTAGTAATGATGGGGGCTGAGCAAATATTTACTGTGAAAGCCTAAGGTTTGGATCCCAGAACCCATGAAAAAAAAATGTGAACATGTTGGTGTCTATGTGTAATCCTAGCACTGGGGAGGCAGAGGCAGGGCTGCTTAACAGCCAAACTGTTGAGCTTCAGATTTAATGAGAGACCCTGTTTCAAAAATAATGTGGAACTTTGGTTGCAAACATAAAGAAATCAAGTTGCCTCTCCCTGGAAACACCCTTCCACTTGGCTAGCTGTCACAGTACCAGCAGGTGCTCTGCAGGCTCCTGGGTAAGAGGAGATATCGGTAGTCTTTCCCAGTGGTGTATTCTGCCTGCTGGAAAACAGATAGGCTGGGTAAGAGGTGTTCACTGTGCAATCTTGGCATTACTCTTGAGAGGCTAACCAATCACCTTCTGATTGGACTTGAGGTCCTTTCCACAGGAAAGATTTTAAACACAATTAAAAGCCGGAGGTTGCAGAGGTCATAGGCCCCAGTGAGAAACCCATTACCGCTGCTTTGCTAAATAAACGTATTGTCAAATGCCTTCTAAATACTTATATTTATGACCACAGATTATTACTGCTTCCTTTTGCAGTGAGCATTGGTTAGTGCACAGACTCATAACTGGCCCAAGTGCTAAGAATACGCAACTATTGAATGCTCAGCCTTAAGTGGGATACATATTTCATCCCCTCCATGGCTCAGGGAACATTTTAGAAGAGATGATAAAAGCAGGCAAGAGAGCCGAAGAGTGGAGAGGAATGTGGTGATGTGGACATCACACTGAGGAACTTGCACCAGCTGGGGTCACATGCACAAGGCCTCACAAGACGGAGCTGGTCAGTAGTCCATCACAGATGCAGGAGGAGCTCATGAGACCCCACCTATAGCTGAAGAGCTATTGGCAGTAGTGCTTGCTGTGGAGGGGGAGCCACTCTTCCCTATTGGGGTAGTCGCTGCCCCAAGTTGTCTATACTCATGTAAGCAATCCCAATTAAATTCAGTGAAAGCAGAAGAAGGTGGCCTAGGAGTGACTTAGTGGTTCAGAGGAAGTAGGAGGGGGATAAGATGTCACACTCACCCTAATAGGTGAGTACAATAAAAGTATACTAAATACAAGTCTAAGTATGATAAAAGTATTTTTTAAAGAGAGGCTGATCTACCTATGAGGGATGTCATAAATGGTTATTCATAGGATGCTGTCTGCAATGTATTTACATAAATTTTAACAGTTATATAAACAAACATTAAAAAGTAGGAGAATAATTAAAGAAGGCACCCAAGGTCCTATACACACACACACACAAACACCCCCATGTATATCCCAATGTAAATACAACTGCCCAAATTTAAAAATAAACAAACAAACAAAAACCCCAGTGATTATTGTCACATAATCTTGAAATTATATATTATATTCCCTAAACAGGAGATTTGAATTTCTGGAAATGTTAGATGATTCTCTCAGACTGATTTGTTTGCTTGTTGGTTCCATGTTGTCAGTCAATTGGCTTTCTAGGCAGCCTCTTGCAGAACAAATTATTTGGCTTTCATTTAAAATTCTTAGATTCAGAAGTCCTGTTCCCAGTAGAAGTGACTGCCAAGTGAAAGGACCAAGGCAGAGGGACAGGAGACAAAGGGATCCTCCCCAAGTTCTCTATGTCACCAGACAGGGCTCCTCCACTGCCTCTCTGTCCTTTCTGTGGTTCTGAAAGCAGAAAGACCTCTGTACTTGACAAGGATGGCTGCAGACCAGCATCTGCTGCCCTCCCCTCAGGATTTTGCAAAGCTGTAGACATACTGTGTAGTTGAAAAGTGTCAGATGTTCTCTGGTGGTTGGAAAGACCTACTGTGGTAAGCTGGGCTAGTCAGTTAGCAGCTTAGTCTGCTGGTATACAGATCCACTTGTTTTCTGGGTTTTGTTTCCCAGATGTTGGAATTATGCTATCTACGCCTACTCGTACTCCTGGTTTGTACTTTATTTTGGGGTGTGTGTGTTGGGGGAGGGGTGTTTTAGACAGTGTTTCTCTATGTAGCTCTAGGTGGTCTAGAACTCACTGTTTACACTAGGCTGTCCTCAAACTCAAATGTCCGTCTACCTTTGCCTCCTGAGTGCCTGGATACACATTTAAAAATATATTCTCATTTCCATTTGTCTGTATGCAATCCCCATTAGCATCAGTAGGATAATCTATTCTTTGGATATTTATAGAATTTTTACCCTTTAGTTTGTAGGAGAGTAAGCTAGGTTCCTCTCTAAGGTCTTACTATGGTGATCTTCAGGATTTCTATTTTCTTTTCTTTTCTTTTCTTTTCTTTTCTTTTTTTTTTTTTTTTTTTTGGTTTTTCGAGATAGAGTTTCTCTGTATAGCCCTGGGTGTCCTGGAACTCACTCTGTAGACCAGGTTGGCCTTGAGCTCAGAAATCCACCTGTCTCTGTGTCCCAAGTGCTGGGATTAAAGGCATGTGCCACCACTGCCCAGCTTGAGACAGTGTTTCACTCTGTAGAAGTTCTGGCTGTCCTGGAACTAACTACATAAACAAGGCTGGGCTTGAACTCACAGAGATCTGCCTGCTTTTGCCTCCCAAGTGCTAGAATTAAAGGCATGCACCACCATGACCAGCTTTTGATCTGCAGAATTCCTTTGGCAAACTTGTTGAGCATTTGATAGGTGGGTCTTGGATGAGTCTTAAGGATAGCCCAAAATCATGTTCTTATGACTGTTTTCTAAACATGGTCTTCAGAAGATGTGTAGAATATTTATGTGATTATTTAACAAGATTTTCCAAACACCTTATTAGAGCTAATTGCTTTATTATTAAAACTATTTTAAGAACACTATAAAATATATTAAAGCTATTAATCATCACCAAATGTGCTTCAATTTATGCACTGAAATAATATTAATTAAATTGCTACTAAGGCTAAGATCCAGGCATTCTAAGGGTCAGTCTTTGAGAAGGCAGTGCTAAAAGCCAAACAAGCTTTGTAACACAAAGGTGTGAAAGACAGAGCGACCACAGCCGATAAGACAGAAAAACTTACTTTAAAAAATGACATTTACTTATTTTGGGTTTGGAGATATGGAGGTGAGAAGACAACAGTCAGGAGTTGGCTCTTGTTTTCCAGTATGTGGGGTCCTGGAACTGAGGTCAGGCTGTCAGACTTGACAACAAGTGACTTTATCTGAGCCACTAGGCCAGCTGGCCCAGATAAACAATTTCTGTCCTTGTGCAGTTTCTGTTGGGAAATAGAATATAAGGAGATTTTTTTTAAAAATGAGAAATTATGTGGTGAAAAGTGGCCTTGAGAAAAATGAGCCTGAGCAAGTGAGGTTGGGGTTTCAGGAGGCGGATTATTGCCTTAGAGTTTGTTTACCATGGTCAGAAAGGATTTCCATGGAAGAATTCTACAGCACAGAGCTGTGTAGTGAGGGAAAAACATTCCAGACAGAAGTGCGGAGTACAGAGGTGCTGAGAGAGGTGAGGAGATTGGAGCCAGGCAGGCATGGAGAGACCAGAAAGAGGGAAAGCCAGACTAAGGGCAGCTTTTTAGCCAGGGCAAGAATTTAGGCACTGGGAACCTGTGCCTATAAACTATGATGCTTGCTGGCAAGTGGGAAGTTCTAGATTCGGTCCTTAGAACTGCATAGACTAGGCCTAGGGATGTATGTTTGCAATCCCAGCAATCAGGAGATGGGTCAGGAAGAACAAATATTTGAAGTAATCCTAATCTGAGACTAGTCTGTGGTTAGTGAGGCCCTGTCTTAGAACGAACCAACAGTCAATCAATCATGGTGGTGGGTTAGCATTGTAATACACACTTATAATCCAGTATTATCCTTAGCACAGGCTACATGAAAATCTGTCTCAAAAAAGGGGGGATGTTCTGTATAAGCTTAATGAGATATAAATAATATTCAACAAGTTTCACAGTAATGTCTAATCTTGGCTGTCCACTTGGCACACTTGGGAAGAGGGAACTTCAGGACATTTTCTTGATTGTTGATTGTCTGAGGAGAATCCTGGCCACTGTGGGCGGGTACCACCTCTGGGAGGCGGGGGTAGCTAATCTCAACCCTGGGAACAGACTGGTTTCTGCTTGTGTTCCTGCCCTGACTTCCCTCCACGATGGACTCTAACTTGCAAGATGGATAAACTCTTTCCCCCCCTCACTTTTCATTTGACCAGAGTGTTTTATCACAGGAACGGAAAGCAAAGTAAAGCAATCACCCTTCTAAAACAGTACACAGCTTGGGAGGTTTGAACGGTCAGCGGTGGCCGAGGAGCTGAGAAGAAAGGGAACCCTGATTGATGGACTCCAGTTGAACCCAGCAGTCAGGCAGTTCTCACCTGCTATTGCTAGCTCGCTCTCCTACCAACCACATCTCTTCCTTCTTTGTTTAATACCCAATGCTGTGTTTCAGGCCATCTTTATCCTCCCCAGTTTCTGCTCAGCACTGCCTCTTTCCCCTCACCCCTCACCCAAGGAATATAGTCTGCCCCGGTTTGCAGGATCCCTCTGCGTCAGCCTTCTGAGAGATGACACTGGTCTATGTAGTCTGATCATCACATCTTCTCTCCATTCCGGCTGCCTTTTACCCTGACTCCCTCCCACCTCATCACACCCTTTTTGTGCCAATCCTTCCTTCCTTCTACTATGTATGTCTTTTACTTTCTTGCTATCAACTTAATACAAATTGTAGTCTTACTAGTTTTTCTTCCTTTATTCCCATCCATACCCACGATTACTGATACTTTAGTATACCTGGTACTGCCAGTGTCCCTTTTCTAAAATGACTGGAACTTAAGAGGTGATTGTTTTGTACTTAATTATTACTGTATTTTTATAGTGGGCCTATAGAAGGAAAATGAGAAAGAAAAAGCATTCTACTGTCAGGAGAGGACTGAGAACAAAGTCTGGTGCCCTGAACACAAATCTAACAGAGTGAATGACACAACAATCCCTATCGCAACCTAATTCCTCTTGAATATTAAAAATACATAGATGAACAATGATCCCTTCAAATGATCTAAGTCTTAGATACTCATATGTCCCAGTGAAAACACACCTAGATCCAACAAACCAAGGCAATATATCTTCTCCAAACATTGCCAGTCCTATTACATTGCCATTACATTACAGTAATGACCCCCAATGAGAATGACTGAAATGAGTTTTCAGACAGAGAACATGTTCGAAGATGACATATAGAAGGCTGGAGAAGAAACACCTATGGCTTAAGACCATTGATACTTATGTAGACCAATGGTTAAGATCATTGATGTTCTTGTTGATGACCCAAGTTCAGTTCCCAGCTTTAGCATGGCAGCTCACAACTGCCTTTAACTCCAGTCCAAGGGATTTGTTGACCTCTTCTATACTCTGAGGGTGCCAGGCATGTGCATGTTGCACTTACATGCATACAGGAAGAACACTAATACATACTCTTTTTAAAAAAGGTTGATGCCAGGAGGTGGTAGCGTGCATCTTTAAACCCAGCACTTGGGAGGCAGAAGCAAGTGAGTTTGAGATCAGCCCGGTCTACAGAACAAGTTCCAGGACAGCCAAAGCCACACAGAGAAGCCCTCTCTCAAAAAACTAAAACAAGCTGGGCAGTGGTGGCGCACGCCTTTAATCCCAGCACTTCGGAGGCAGGGGCAGGTGGATTTCTGAGTTCGAGGCCAGCCTAATCTACAGAGTGAGTTCCAGGACAGCCAAGGCTACACAGAGAAACCCTGTCTCAAAAAAGACAAAACAAAACAAAAAACAAACAAAAAACCCTAAAACTAAAAACAAAACAAACAAAAAAGGGGTAAAGAGGTGGCTCATCAATTAAGAGCAGGCACTATTCACATAGAGGATCCAGGTTCAGTTCCTTGCACCCAGTTAGTAGCTAACACTCATCTGTTACTTCAACTCCAGGGGATCTGAAATCATCTTCTGCCCTCCATAAACACTGCATCTAAGTGGTACATAGACATACATGTAGGTAAAACACTGAACATAATAAAATAAGTAAATCCTATCATCTATCTATCTATTTTAAATCTATCTATCTATCTATCTATCTATCTATCTATCTATCTATCTATCTTAAAGAGGATACACACTCCTGAATGAATTGCATGAGACGTAGGGTAGAAGGAAGTATGCTTGGCCTTTGTGCACAATACTGACATGCAAGATCCGCACTGCTCTATGAAACAGCAAATATGAAGGTGACAGCTTAACATCCCCCAAACTCTGGCTCCCTACTACATGCTAATTTTGCCCCCCCCCCAGCAAAAAACAGTCACTATGTCTTTCTGGTATTCTGAGGGAAGCTTGGTAATTGCCACTTGGTTCTGCTGATCTTATAGATATGGACCCGAGTGGTGTTACTCAACATCATAATAATTTCAAAATACATGTTATACTACTTATACAAGTCCTTTTGCAGGCGAGAAGAAATAACTTCTGGGCATAAATTTAATCTCGCAATACCCTGCCCAAAAGGAACAGTGTCATAGGTTTGGGAACTTGTTTTAGGAACCCCAATGACAAGTGACAATTCACTTTTCATATAGGGTGAAATTTCTATCTCCTTTATTTCCATATGCAAATATTAGTCTTCTCAGCCTATTTAGAAATGCATATGATGTTGTCAGTTACATTATACTCATGCAGCGGTACGTGTATGTCACAAGACATATTTATGTAGATGCCCTAAAGTTATGGCGTCTTGGAGGACACTGGAGTGTAAATCAGTCCAGTGCTTGAAGACATGCTGCTGCAGTGGACGAGGTAGTCTCTCCCGGAGAGTTCACTTGAGCATTGTATCCCAGAGGTGGCTTGTGTTTCTTAGGTACCTGATTGATTTTAGGGCTGCCTCTTTTCCTACAGTCATTTGGAGTGCTACCTGCTTGAAAATGGTCAACGTGCCTTTTCCCTTTTCTCCAGGTGTATAAAAGGGCTGGTGTCTGCCCTTCACTACAGATGTCTACTGAAAGTCTCATTGGAGAGTGCCTTTGTGTGTCCACTGAAGAGGAGGGTATACAAAATATTTATGCATGTTAACTATAAATACAAGCCTTTTCTGGGGTTGTGCAATTGTAGGGTATCACAGGCCATCTTCAGTGCCATCTCTTCTTTCTGATTGGTTTGTTTTGCTTGAGACAAGCTCTCAGTACATAGCCCTGGCTGGCTAGGGACTTGCTGCACAGGTGGGTTAAGAACTCAGAGCCCCTACCTGTCTTTGCTTCCCAGAAATTAATCCAGGCATGTTCTTCCTTCTGTATCTATATAATTCCTTCCCATTCTCGAGGTCTAGCTTTCAGGGATTACGTCAGCCTGGCACAGCCCTCTCCTCTGACCTCTGGGACACTCTCTGTCTCATCCCTTAGGGTTTTTTCATTCTCAGACTTTGTAGCTGGTCCAGTTTGTGAGACTGTTTAGTGTGTTCTGTCTCTATGTCATGTTTCTTCACCTGGATTGGATGTTTTCGGAAATCACAGACCATGTTTAATCAGTCCTCACCTCCTTCCTGGCTTAGCATATGGTGGATGCTGAAACCTCATTTGTTAATGGAACAAGTGAAGCAAGTGTCAGTTTCCAGCACTGTCCTGGCAGCCATTTAAAAATGGTTCCGCGTATCAGAGGAAAATGGAGGTTCAGGGTCACTTAGCTCATCCACCACCTCTGATGGGAGAGTTTCCTCTTCAGGGGACAGCTTTCTGCTAGACTGAACATTTTCTAGGGCTTAGAAAAATAAGACAAGGAGGTTCCGTGGTTAAGGGCACTCCCTGCTCTTCCAGAGGATCCAGATTACTGCCTGTAACTCTAGCTTGGAGGGATGTGATGCTCTCTTGACATGGTTGTATGTGCTTATAACCCTTGCACTATGTTGACAGAGACAAGAGGATTCCCAAGGTTTGCTGGAGAGCCACCCTAGCCTACTGGATAAGTTCCAGGCCAGAAAGAGACCTTGTCTTAGAGAAAAGGTGATTGGTGCCTATGGAGTGACATCTGAGATTGTCAACAGCTCTCCATATGTACCTGCACATGTATACACTCAGGTGCACACACGAAGAATTCCTTGAGAAAAAGCCAAAGCAAACGACATCAAAACTAAAAACCAACTAACATCACCTCCCAAACCAAAAATTCCCTAAACAAAACCAAATAAAGATTAAAGTTCGTCCTTTCTTTCATCATTTCATATCTAGTAGTATCTACAAGAGTATTTCTGTTTTTCTTTTTCTCTAACACATACATTATTCTCCCTGGATTCTAGACTTTTAAATCTTTGTGTTTCTTTGTTCATTTAAAGCAGGGTCTCAGGTTTCCCTCCCTTGGCTTGAACTTCTGATTTTCCTGTCTTCTTCTATTAAGTGTTGGGATTATAGGACTGCTCTGCCACATCCACTTCATGTAGATGGAACCCAGAGCTTCATGCCTGGCAGGGAATCGATCTCTCAACTCAACTACATTTCCAATCCCTAAAACTTTGAAATATGTTTTTAAATGAAATAATTTATGATTGAGCTTCTGTTTCAGGTGGAGATTTTTTTTTTTAAAGTGTCTCAATGTGTAGCCCAGGCTAGTCCTGAACTCAAAGGATCCTCCTGCCTCAGCCTCTTGAGTGCTGGGTTTACAAGTTACCATCTCTGTGACTTTTATATCAAGAGAGTGTTTGAGACTGTATTCTGTCTTATATGTGGAAGGCAGCAATGCTAACCATTACATCACCAATGATCATTTGCCATCTAGTTTTCAAAAATGTGTTGGGCTGAAGAGATGGCTGGAATAAGGCACTTGCCATGTAATCTTGAAGATCTGAGTTCAGATCCCTAGAACCTATCCAAGATGGGCTCAGTAGCAAGTATCTAAAATCCCATTGCTCCCATAGTGAGATTGGAAGCTGAGGCAGGACTATTCCCAGAAGCTCGTGGGCCAGATAGCCTGGCTTACTTGGGGTAAACATCAAGAGACTCTCTCAAACAAGATGGAAGGTGAGGACCAGCTCCTGACGGTGTTTTCTGACCTTCACAGGCATACTCACACACACACACACACACACACACTCTCTCTCTCTCTCTCTCTCATACACATATACTAATACACACACACTCCATACACACACACACACTTATACACACACACACTCATATACATATGCACACAATATACACATATACTCACACACACTTGCACGCTCACACATACTCATGCCCCCACACAAAAAGATGCTAGATGGTTTGCTTAGATCCTGGTGATATGATCACAGATTGTTCCTATTTACCGACAGTTTAAAAATGGTAGTAATTAATTAGGACATCCCCCCTTCTGTTGATCCATTCAGTCAGTCAATGAATAATTATTGTGTACTTAGACATACCAGGCACTTTGTAGGCACTGAAGATGTAAAAATTACCAAGATAGACACAGCTCTGTTTCCATGTAGTTTGTCAGTGAGAGAGGAAGTAAACGAAGCAGGTGATATTTTCATGTAAGCAACAGACTAGACTGGGTGAGCTAACTCAGCAGGGTCAGAGAGGCATGGTGAAGAGACAAGAAGCCCGAAGGAAATGAGTTTGCCTTTTCTCTCACCAAGCTTTTTGGTAGTTTCACTACACCAAGTTGTCTGGAACCAAGCTTCCTTCTCCTTTGGCTATCGCTTAGTTTTACTTTTCTTTTCTAGACAGTTTTACTGAGTAGTCCAGCCTAGCTTCTCAACTGAAAATCCTCCTGCCTCAGCTTCCTGACACTGGAGTTTCATGTGCCACCCTGCTCAGTTTCCCTTTGCTTTATTTATCTGCCCAGTGTTGCTTATGAAAAGGGGATGGGAGCGTTCAGATGCCGGGCTCCGGGCAAGGCCTTAGTGGAGGAGGATCTTGCCTGTAAGCATTAGCTAGCCATACAGTGTGAATCTCAGGAAAGAGCTGCTAGACGGAGGGTAAGGGTGACTTACACTCTGGCTTCTTGTCTCATGTGATCTCCTCCTCGATGGACATGCTTATTGGGATACCACACGCGGGCAAGTGATGCAGAGCAGGGTCCTCTAAAGAGACGCAGGAGCTGGGATTGCCTGATCTTAAAGGTTTATTCCCTCCAAAATGGTGAGCCAAATAAACCTCTATATTGTCTTTCATATCATTCAATTATTTTTTCAGACAAGTTCTTGCTATATAGCCCAGGATGCTTTAATTTGAGATCTCTCTGCTTCAGCCTCCCAAGAACTGGAATTGTAGGGATGGTGTGGTTCCTGTCTTTTTGTTTTGTTCATTGAAAAAAAAAGAAAGCTGCAAAGGTGAAGTGCGTGTGAGATCTGGAGACTGAGGCTGAGTAACCTCCCAAAAAGATCAGTGAGTGAAACTGTCCCGCAGTTTCATGAACCGGGTTCTGCCTCGACTGAAGGGAGAAAGGCGACCTGAAACACAGAGTTCGAGAACAAAAGGACACCGGAGCCAAGTTGAGAGTTTCTAATCAAGGCTCTCTTTTACTTGGGGGGTTCAGCAATTATATACAAGAGAACAAACTGAATCTCTGGTTACAATGACATTTGAATAACATAAGGGATTCAGGAGGAGTTAGGAAGAGTCTAAACAAAGTCAAGGGGGAAATCCAAGGGAAGCTGGCTGCTGGGCTGAAGGTGGAGACTCAGGACATCCCGCAGGTCTCAGCTCAGGGGAGTGGCTGGAGGCGCAGTCTATAGTGGGGGAGGAGGTCAACAACAGATGTCCTCAGGCTGTATATGTGCCAGCCTGTAGGTGTAGCTTCCTCTGGAATCCTCAAAGACAAAACTCATAGTAGTGAGTCTTTGGTTTAGACACAGAAGACATGAGTTGAGTCTGTAGTGACAAGCTCCAATGTCTTGCAACTGAGGGACCCCAACAGACCAGGCTGAAGCAAATACAACAAAGTGTTAGTATTTCTAAAAGCTAAGTGGTGGGCATTGTCTTTGCCATTGTTTGGTTGGTGAGCTTGATGTTCTGTAGCTCCCACTGGCTGGCAACTCACCATTTAGCCCTGGAGAGACTCCAGTTCACACTCTTCCTGACAGACTCCCAAACATCTGGATTATAGGCACGTGCCACTGTGTCTAGCTCTCTTTTGTTTTTCTATGTATGTGAATTTGTTTTAAAGGTCTGCTTTTTGAAGAAAGAATAGAAGCATAGGTGAAGCATGAAGATGGAAGGCTTGGATAGCAACACAGGTGGGAAAAAATGAGGGCTTAAGCAAAGCAAAACAAAAAACAAAACAAACAGAAAGAGAGAAAGAAAGAAAGAAAGAAAGAAAGAAAGAAAGAAAGAAAGAAAGGTAGGAAGAAAGAAAGAAAGAAGGAAGGAAGGAAAGAAAGAAAGAAAGAAAGAAAGAAAGAAAGAAAGAAAGAAAGAAGGACAAGGTATATCTAAAAAAACAACAACAAAAAAGATGTATCTAGCCAGACTATGGGCGGTGCACACCTTTAATCCTAGCACTTGGGAGGCAGAGGCAGGTGGATTTTTGAGTTCGAGGCCAGCCT
>NW_022196900.1:58893122-58896822 GCF_008632895.1 Mastomys coucha | reverse complement strand
AAGAAGAAGAAAAAGAAAAAGAAAAAGAAAAAGAAAAAGAAAAAGAAAAAGAAAAAGAAAAAGAAAAAAAAGATGTATCTATGTGTCTGGAATCATATGGGACAAGAAGGAAAATCAAGGCAGCTGGGGAGATGGCTCTGTGGATTAAGGTGTATGCTGCTGAACCTGACCAAGGCTGAGTTCAATCCCCAAGACTCATGTGGCAGGAGGAAAGAACTGATTCCTGAAAATTGTCCTCTGAGTGCAGCTGTGTGAACATTGCCAGCGATCTGCTATTCACCCCTTGTGACAGGGATTTGGAAACTGTAGAAAGGAATGTCTGTGGCAAGGAGAATAAATAGACTGTGGTGGGGTTGGGATACACTCTGGAAGACTCCCCATACTGGCTTTCATATGGCCTTCATACAGTAACATAGTTTACTGGCCAGTGAATGATAATAACGATGCTGCAGGTTTTAGGTTCTCATATAGGTGTGGTTCTAGGGCATCAGCCCAATGCTCATTCTTTTGTGCCTAAACACATGTGTGGCTAGCTGGTACCTAAGCCCAAAGGGTAAAAGGTCCTGACAGTTAACAAACATGGTGGCAAAAACTGTGAGCAAACATCTAAAGATGCTAAAGTAAGAACTGCAGAAAATTATCCTGGCCTCTGTTAGGAAAGGTCTCTTTGTAACACATGAAAGCAAACTCGACCACTTATACAAATTTTGATGTGGTCACTTCTTATTCCATGGGGACTCAGTTTGTTATGATAAAATAAATAGTAAAATAATATATATGTTGAAGAATTATGCAACAAGTAAATTTTGATGAAGCTGGTACCCATAGAATAGTTTAATGTTGCTGGTAGAAGCCAGCAGAGAAATGAATATCACCAGAGTAAAGTGACAGGCAGGACAGGAGATTCTGGTTGGATGGAGTGAAAGGGTCTCATTCCTACCCAGGAAGAACACTTATTGAAACATAGACACAGATGATGGCACAGTCTGAAAATTGCTTTAATGTGTAAAAAGCCAGTATAGAAAAACCCAATGTTGATTAAAATATAAAGGGTTTGATAAATAGTGTTAAAATTAATTACGTGTGTTCACATGTTATGTGCTTTTTTTTTTTTAATGTGGAGAGTGTGTGTTTGTGTACTGTGTGTATGTTGTACGGTGTGCATGTGCGTATGTGTGTGCTATGTGTTATTTCTTGGTAGATGTCTTCTGGCTTTGTGATCGCTCTTTTATCAGAAACCATCACCTAGTTCCGTGTTCTTCTGAATATTTTTCCGGTTTTCAATTGTTTCCTGCTTTAAGCAGTACAAAAAACAAATCCCACAGAAGCGTCAGCACAGGATGCTGCCACCACACATAAACACTGCAGTGCTTAGGCTCAACCCTAGTGAGATCACTGCTTTGAAATTAGCAGAGACTCATCAAAGTAAAAGTAGCTGTGACTAAGGACTATGAAAATATAAAGGGATTAGCATATGTGATAATGGGCTAATTAAACCTTAGCTTTTCACTGTGGTGATTTTACAGCCACTTCTTCTGGCTGCCAGTTTGGAAGCTGCCAGCAAATATTTTCTTAATTGCAAAAAGAGACAATGCACGTTCTACCGTCTCATTCATAATGTTTTAATGCAGACATTACCAAGACCCTGCATAGAGGATGAAAAAGATCATGCTATTTGGAAGGCCCGAGGGGCAGGAAGGGGAAAGAAGACTTAAAAACAAACCCCAATACAAGTCCTCACAAGAAATATTTAACTAGAATTTGGACAGAAAAAACCTACTTGCCTTGATAGACTAGCCTGCCCCGGTAATAAAACCTCCGAAAGTCAACAGTTCATAAAGTCTTTTGTTCTAGTAAAAGGGTCTTTAATTTTTAACACAAACTCATACTTTGGTATGCATGGACTTAAGTAAAATTAGAAGACATGTATATAATAGGATTTAATGGATTATCATCTGCATTTTCCAAAGATGTCAGCTTCTCTCAGCTCTGATGGAGTAGCACTTAATGTAAATTTAATTTGAAGTGATGTATGGAAGGCTTGAGGTGGTACTCCGTGATTCCCTAACTGCCTGGAGAGCCTCTGTGGGGAGCATCTGGATTTGGCGGCTCCACATGCCCGGCAGCATGTACTAACTAGGATTAATGAGGTAGCCTGCTCACCAGTGATCCAAAGGAGGTATGCTACATTTACTCCCAACAATATGAATAGGAGGGCTAGTTTCCTTTGGGGGCACATTGTATGATGAAACTTAATGATGGACTTGATATTGGGTATAATAAATAGACTATGGTGGAAGTGCTTTTGCTTGGTCAAATTTAAATGTTATTTAATCATAAAATTGTGTTTGTTAGGTAGGGTTGAAAGCAAAGGTTTTAATGCGTGTGTGAGTGTGTGTAGGGGGGTGTGGGGGCACCTTCACAACTAATCTGTTTCTTTCATGACATTAAAATAGTAAATCTTCCCTGAAAAGTGTTAGAGGATTGTTTAAAATAAAACTTACTTTTTAGGAGTTGTTTGATTGTTAAGATAGTTTTGTACTGTGTGTGTGTGCAGTGTGTGTGTGTGTGTGTGTGTGTGTGTGTGTGTGTATTCAGTATGCGTAAATCAGATACTGCTGAGTTAGGCAAAACTTCTTAATCCATTCGCAACTCATTTAAGCATCAAAATTTTATTTTGTCTTTGTGCCTAACTGAGCATTGAATAAAATCGCAGCTAATTTCAAATTCCCTTTGTCATCATGGTTTTCAGCCAAAAGTCTATAATAAATGGTCAGAAGATGAGCTGAGACTGAATGAATAGTGAGCGGTATTCATCAGCCAAACACAGAGTCCAGATCCAATTATATGTATTCATTAAGTGATAATGATATCATGGTCTTTAACTAGGAAGAAAAGAGCGTAATTGAATAATAACAGTTGTACAATCCCAACGGAACCCACGCTCCATCCCAGCCCGGCGACCCTCGGGGATGAGGCAGGATTGATGGAATTCTATTACTCTTTGATAGATTTATTATGAAAGGCTGAGTGGACTCGCAGTCCCACTTTGTCACTCACGCTAATCAGTATCGTAAGGGCCCCGAGCGGGCAGGCTTTTGTACCCCTTTGACAAAGACAAGGTTAGGGGAGGATGACAGACACCCAGACCTTTACAAACCCATACTGCAAGACAAAATGGGCCAGCTGAGCTCTGTGCTGGGACAGAATTTTAATTTGTTTATCAATGGCTTTCACATGTGCTGAGACCATAAGGATATCTGTCAGAGGATAATACTGAAGCTAAACTCTTTTGTTTGGCAAGTGGGGCTTGGAAAAATATTTATTGAACTGTAAAAAACAGGCTAAATGGGGGGAAAAAGGTAACCGGGTAGAGAAGGGAAATAACTCACATTACTGGACATAACTACCCTAGCCCATCCATTAACTCTGATTTTGACTTTTTTAAAAAAAAATTTTTTTTAGCGTTGTTTTTAAAGCTACCTTTAAGGGTAATCAAACAGTAACTGATAAAAAATCTTTTTGCTTTAATCTCTCTGATTTTTAAAAAGAGCTGAAAGATTATAAAGAGACTGGTAGGCAAGTTGAATGGGAAAGATGGATGGAATTTATTGGTATGGTGTTGTTGGTGTTTTCCTTCCTGCCTGTTACAAAGTAGTATAACTTAGCGGGGAAACAGCTGCATTTTCCAAACATGCTT
>NW_022196900.1:58864836-58893112 GCF_008632895.1 Mastomys coucha | reverse complement strand
TTTTTTTTTTTTTTCTGTAAGTAAAAGGTGTTTTCAGGCCTGCCAGCCTGGCTCAGTCAGCAACAGCTTTTCACATGGACGTGCAGCTTGCTATCCTGAGTATGCCGTCAGAGCCCATAGGATTTAGGAAACTAGATAATTCGCTTTGCTACTGGTGGGAGCAAGAGTCGAGTGGGGGCAGCCTGGCATTCACCAGGCCCCAGTGCCCGGCCTGCCAGGGTTTATTTTTTCGGTTATTGTTGTTGAATCATCCTGATTTGTAATCTCCTTTTCTGCTTGAGATCTCCTTTTATACCTCAGAACTGTGCTCTGCGCCGCCAGAGGAGCCGGTGAATTGGGAGGCTGGGCAGCCAACCTGCTCTGTCACTGGACGCCTGGCCTGGCCGCTGTCCCGCGTGGACCCGCGACGCCAGCTTGCTGCCAGTTCGGTTTGGTTTTGGGCATCTCTGGGAAGGCAGGCGGACAGCACAGTCACCTCAATTGGCTCAGCTGCCTCCCTGATGAATGTGCCCGGGTGTGCTGCAAAGGGTTTTTAGCATCGCTTCCAGCAGCGCGCTGTGATTTTCAGGACCGGGAAGGATTGCTTCACAGCCCTCTCCTTGAATTTCATTGTCGTGTGCGTGATGGAGCACGGGGCGGCTGGACAGGCTCGCAACGAACGCCAATGGCTACCGCCGTGGCGTCTGCGCGTAGAGCCAGGTTCTGTGTGTTCCTTTGGCTGTGGCTCTCTCTCTGTTGGCTTTTCTCCACAAGGTCGGCCCGGGAAGTCTCTGGGTACCAGACACCAGGCGGTGGCTCTGGGGCCTGCGGGCTGCTGCTGTTTTCTCATTCTTCCTTGAAATGGGCACAAAGTGAAGGTTACTTCAGACCTCTCGGCCAGGGCTTCCTTAGCCACTGAAGTTCACCAACCTGTCCATGCGAACTGAATGCGCAAGGGCGCATTGATTCTATTTGGTTTTTGGGCGCATTGATTGTATTTGGTTTCTCGTGCACAAGACGTTGGAACGAAGTCACACTTTGGAGGATAATGAGGGTTGATTAGAAATTACATGGAGGATGACAGAGAGTTGGGATTTGCCAGCATAGTTTTAAAGCGGACTTTTAATGTTTTCTGGCTGTGAGGCAAGGATAAGCGCATGTACTAGACCATATTATAGACTCTCTCTTTAATTGCTTCTTTTGGCCTCAGTCAGCATGCTAGTCCTTCCTTCAGCTGACTTCAAGTATGTTGTTGTCCTTGTTGCCAAAAAGGGGTTTGTTTCTAAGGAAAACAGCTCTTCTTCGTTGATTGTGTGGTAAGAACTTGCAATTCTCACCAAAGCTTCTGAGGTACAAACACTACCAGCTTCATTTAGAGAAAAGGGAAATGAAAGGGGGCAGGGTACCAAAGTCATATGGTAAAGACCAGAATTAAATCACTCTCCAAGGCCTCATGGTTGCACAAGCCCCGCGCTGTACTACCTCTGCTGGCGACCCCGAGACAGTGACACAGGTGACAGTCTCTGAGAAGCTGACAGTGTATGAAATCAATAGCCTTACCCATGACAAGCTAATATTGTCCAGTTGAAGAGAATGCCATCGACCGAACGTCCACTGAACCAAATGGCAGCCACCAAAAACTTCTCTTAACTCCTTTACCCTTCTCCACACCCTGCAATCGTTTTCTTATCTACTATACAAGCCCAAACACCCTGGCCTAGAAAAGCACAGGCTGGACCCTCCATCCACTCTGTGTTTCGCTTCATGGGCCAGAACTCTCCAGAGTCTCCATCATCTTTTTTCCTGATTCCCTTTGGTGTAGGTGGGAGAGTGGCCTTCCAAAGATGTGATGTCTAACCTGGGGACTCTATGAATGTGATATCTTACATCAGAAAGACACTTTCCAGATATAATTATATTAGGGTTTTTGAGGTGGGAAAACCATCTTAGAATCTTTGAGTGGGTTCAGAAGGATGATGATGATAATGATGATGATGATGATGATGATGATGATGATGATGATGATTAATACAGAGGCTGAAGTATTAGAGTCAGGAGCTATAACAGTGAAAGCAAGACGTTGGGCAATGTACAGAAGGAGCCACAAGCCAAAGAATGCGGAAACCCTGAGATGCTAAGAACGGGGAGGGAGCAGGTCCTGTCTGGGGTCCTTTGGGGTGAGCGTGGCCTTGCTGGCATCTTGATTTTAGACTCTTGATATCACAGATTTGAGAGAACAAATTTGTGTTGTCTTAAATCATCTGTCTGTAGCAACAGGAACCTGATACAACTATGCCAGGATCTTTCCTACTGGTGTTGTCTTTCTCAATTGCCCTCAAATGTCCTCCTCCTCCTCCTCCTCCTCCCTCTCTCTCTTTCTTTCTCTCTCTACCTTTCTGTCTCTGTCTCTGTCTCTCTGTCTCTCCCTCTCTCCCTCTCTCTTTCTCTCTCTCCCTCTCTCCCTATCTCCACTTTTCAAATCCCATTTGCACAGTTAAGTTGTAATCTCAAACCCACAGTGCATGAATTGCTTGTCATGGACTCAACAGACCGCTTGACCAGAACCTATGTGTATTTACTTATTGCTATTGATTACTCAAATATTTTTTAGGTTCTTGTCAAGAAATCCGTGGTCTATGGAAAGAGATGAGTGATTTATTCCAGCAATACCGAAAGGGGTGAAAAGGAAAGCCGTGGAGAGCTTTGTGCGAAGGAACCTGGGCGGAGGGGAAGAGATGGAGCTTGGAGCCATTTTGAAACTTCAGCTCTCTGGTTAGTTCTTATTTCGAACTTTAGTATTCCAAAAGCAGTGAAAGAGTACAGCAGTTAAGGGTGGGGCTTATGAATGAGCACATCAAAGGCCAGGCATGGCAGCACACACTTTGAATCCTATTGTCATGAAAGCAGAGGCAGGCAGGTCTCTGTGTTTAAGGTCAGGGAGTTCCATCTCTGCCAAGAGTGAGTACATTTGAGCCAGGTTCACTGACCCAGGCTTGTAGTTCCTGTGGGAAGCTGAGGCAGAAGGATAAAAAGGATAAGGCGTGTCTAGGCTGCCAAGTGAACTCAGGGCTGAGCTAAATAACTGAGCAGGATCTTGTGTCAAAAGAAAATAGAGAAAAAAAAAAAAGATGGCAAGGGTGAAGATCAGTAGAGCATTGCCTAACACAAGCAAAGCTTGAGAGTCACTGGCTAGCACTGGAGGAAACAGCACATCTGAATTCTGATCCGAGCTTTATTGTCTGTGAGGTAGGGAAGATGGCAGTATTGACAGCTGCCTACTTAGGGCAAGGAGCATTAAGTAGTGTGTGTGCATGTGTGTGTGTGTGTGTGTGTGTGTGTGTGTGTGTAGGCCAGAGACAACTCCCCCCCATGGATCAAACTCATGTCAGGCTTGGCCTTACCTTCTGACCTGTCTCTCTGGTCCCTGTTGTTTATTGTTTTTCTTTAAAATTCCTCATGGGTAGGTGTTACTGTTTTTATCTTTTTGCATTTATATGGTGTTGGATGACTAAAGTCCCTGAGATGTGTGAATGCACACCACCCCGCCCCCACATTTGTATGTACATGCGCGTGTACACACACACACACACACACACACACACACACACCACTTTTGCATACCTGACAGGCTAACATAGATCTTGGCACCTAGGAAGAATCTATGATCACTCACTGACTTCTTGACCTGGAACAGCAGAGCATCCACCTACAGTTTCACAGTGAGCCATCAAGTGGTTATTTTCTTGTTCCTCTCCCTCCACCCCCCTATAGGTCTTTCAGTGGGACAGTCTGTGTTTTAGCAGCAGGGCTCATGTTTACAGCCCTGGATGGTGACACATGGGATTCCCTGGAAACCAAAGGCAGATTCACTGTGAAGCTGATCAAACCCAGGGCTTTCACAGGTCTCTTCCAAGGCCCTGGATCTGCCTTCAGACTGTATAGCTATAGTCATGTTTTCCCTTTAGATAAATTCCTAGAATTATAACAACCTCATTTGAAAAACCTGGGGTTCTTCCTCTGCCTAATGGCTAAGCGTGCGACCTCAGTGGCCAGGCTGCTGGCTCTGAACTAACTCTGCCACTCAGCAGAGGCAGAGCAGAGGCATCTTCTATGCCTATGATGTCTTACCTGGGAAATGGGGTTGATAGACGCGCCACCCTCTTCCCAACGTTACTGAGACAATCAAAGATGGTAATCTTAGTAAGTATCCAGTGAGTGGGTTTCTATTTTTATTTTATGCTTTTGTTTGTTTGTTTTGCTCAGTTTCAGGTTACAGTCCACATGGCAGGTAAGTTGAGAGACAGGGTCCTGTTGCATGCCCAGTCAAGAGTGCAGAACAATATCTTCATGTACACATGCTCAACACCCAGGAGGTGAGCAGAGAACACTAATCATGGAGAAGCACGAAAGGCATCCAGCTGGTAAGTGAAAGCAGATTCCAGAGAAGGCCAAGGTAGAAGCCCCGTGAGAGCAGAGATACTTCACCTTGCTTACCATCTTAATCCCGGAACTTCAAAAGTGAGCCTGTGTAGTGTCCTCTTAACCTCTATGATGGAACACGTCTATTATTTATACTTCCATTTTCTCCATCTTATCTCTCCAGCAGCACTGTGATGTGCATTTAATGTCCAAGGAAGCCAGAAGAGGACATGTTGAATCCCCTAGGACTAAAGTTACAGATGGTTGTGAACTATGGTGTGGGTGCTGGGAATTGGACCTGTGTCCTCTGGAAGCCAGTACATTTTAACCACTGAGACATCTGTCCAGCCACTAAAGTTTTTGTTTGCTTGTTGTTTTAATCATATGTGCATGGGTCTAGGTATGTGCACATGAGTGCAGGCGCTTGCAGAGGCCGGTGGAGGGTACTGGATCCCTCTGGAGCTAGAGTTAAAGGCTTTGGGCTGTCTAAGGTGGTGCTGGGTACTGAGTTGAGGTCCCCTTCATGAGCAGTCCTCACTCTTAACCACTAAGCCATTTCTCTAGCCCCTAAAATATTTCTTCCACTGAATCATGACTAACTCATCCAAATGCAAAAAACTTAAACTTTACTCTCTTCTAACTAACCTTTGTTTCTTGGTGAAATTTACACAGGATAATAAATCTCAGGCTCATTTTGGCTTGGTGAAAAACACATTAACTATGTAGATAGTCAAGTCAGTATATTAAATGTAGGGAGAAAGTCAGCTGTCCTCACCCTGGGGGAAATGTTGGTCTGTCTTTCACAGGAGTACCTGTTGTCCCGGATACTACTGCACATGGGCTTAGAGGGGTCACTGAGGATTGATTGATGACAATTTGTCTGTGTTCCAGGCCTGTCCTTTAACTAGCTCAATGACCGTGGGCAAGTCATTTAACCCTCTGAGCCTCTCTTTGCTCATGTGTTAGAAGGAAGAAACAATGTCCTTGTGAGCTACTTTTCAAGACTGTTGTAGTCTGTGATTACATTCTGAGAAGAAACATGTAGTTCTAGTCTACCTAAGAACTAATGTAGCTCCCAGAAGAATGTAAGAGAGAGACACACAAATGTCAACCACAGGAATTTAGTATTCCACATGAAATTCTATAAATAAGTTATGGTCATCGCAGTCTGCAGTGGGGAAGGCAAAAGGAAAGCATAAGGAAAATATAAAATAATGTGTAATCAATGAAAAATTTAGCATGACAGTTGAGGATACAAAACACATTTCTTCAAAAATATATCCTGTGACTGTTTCCATCTGCACATGACCATCTTACCCTGGGCGGTGGCAATAATTTCTAGCAAGTCTCTTTGTTTCCAGTTTTGTCCACCCACAATTTATTTTTTACAGAACAGACAGCATCATCTTTCAATGCTGTGCACCTTTGTGAACACTCTCCAGTGGCTTCCGATGCAGGCCGGTAATGAAAATCCGATCTTGTTCCTGTGGCCGGCTGAGCCCTGTCCTGGTCCTCAGGGCTTGCTGCTTCTACACATGGGCTGTCTGCTGTGCTTGGGCCACAGGGCTGCCTTTTCCCTGAAAAGCCTTTCCACCTGTCTTCTACTGCAGGAACTTCTTGGCAGGCTGCTTAAGATGGTCTCCTTGTACTCCTGACTTCCTACTTCCTTAAAACTACAATTCATTTGTTAACTTAGTATAATTATTGGTCTGTGTCCCTTTGAAGAATTAAGTCCTGTGAAAGGAGGCCCACCCCTTCCTTCCCTCCCCTTCTCTCCCTTCCTCTCTCCTTCCTTCCTTCCTTCTTCCCTTCCTTTCTCTCTCTCTCTCTCTCTCTCTTTCTTTCCTTCCTTTCTTCTTTCTTAGAAACAGGTTCTCATGTAGCATAGGCTAGATTCAATATAGCTGAAGACCATCATTATTTTACTGAGAGAGAGAGAGAGAGAGAGAGAGAGAGAGAGAGAGAGAGAGAGAGAGAGAGAGAATGTGTGTGTGTGTGTGTATGTGGTATATATATGTGTATGTACCCGAGTGTGGTCAGAGGGCTGCTCATGGGAGTCGGTTCTTACCTTCTTCCACGTGGGTCCCTAGGGTTGAACTCAGGTTGATGTCAGGCTTGGCAACAAGTGCCTTTACCCACTGAGCAATTGACCAGCTCTAGCCCTGAGTTTCTGTTGCTCCTGCTTCTCCCTCCTGAACACTGAGACAAGAAGTGTCACCACACCTGGCTTATTATTATTTTATTTCAGGTTTTATTTTTCCTGTTTCTACTTTTAAAAGGCATGATTTTCATTTACTTTTTTCCCATTCCCATCTTCTTTTAACTTCTTAAGATACTCACTTGGGAAGCTCAATTTGTGGCAATTTGTAAGGCCCTGAAATCCTAGGCATCCTAAAGGATGGAGTATTTTTAGGCAGGGCATTTCATAGTCTGAAGTTCCCTGGTTTATTCCAAAAACAAACAAAAAAAATCACAACAAAAACCATTGAAACACCAAATTTTTGGAGGCCATATAATTGGCTCATTCCCTTCTTAGAACTGCATTGTCCATTCCATACAATAGCTCTTTCTCTGTGTTGTGTGCACACATGTGAGAATGTGGTGTGTGTAGGTATTGGCACTACTCTTGGAAGGAGCCATGCCACCCAGGACACACTTCTTTCCCACTGCACACATTACCAGAATTTCTTTTATCCTAAATGAGTGAAGAGAAAATGTTTACATTTGTCTTAGATGAAAGAGGCTGCATTTCCTTGGCATGGCCCTTACCACATCCTACCCATTTGCCTGCATGCCATTGACTGGCACAGTTGTCTCTGGAGTTCTGGACTTAGCTGCATTCTCTCCATTGTAGCTCATTTTCCCTTCTGTTGTCTGAAATAACAGTGTGCAGAAAACTTGTTTCCTAGATGTATGGGTTCAATTTCCTATTGACTTTCAGGCTAATCAGGTACACTCGTCCCCCTTCACATTCCCATAGCTTCCTCTCTGTGCTACACCTAGTCCCGTGTTCTTCTGTGGCTTCATACGTCATGAAGGAGCAGCACTCATTTACCACTACCCAACTTGGCATGGCTGTTGAGGACTATTTTTATTCTCCTTTTGACCTTCTACTGATTTGTGTACCTAAGTCAATGATTCTACAGAGTGCAGAAGGACACACATTACCTGGCTTTCACAGGCAAGGCCTCACATCACAACACAGATGCAGTGCCCACCCAAACCTCTTGCATTGTTTGGAGAATCTCTAACCACCCAGAGACAGGCACATTGCTGCCAAACAGATGGACTGGGGAGACAGGCAGGCCAAAGCCCATGGATGATCATGAAATGAATTAGTACACAGGAGCCAAGGGTGTTGGACAGGAAAGCCAGTCCTGGCGGCACAGTTTCCAGCCTGAGGATAGACTGGTTATGGATAAGGTTTTGATGTGGAGTTTCTAACAAAGGAAAAGATAAAGTGTGGCCAAGCATGCAATGGGATGTATGCTTTAATGGGTGGATGAAAGGCCCAGAAAACACGGGTAGCTCTGAAATGGTCACGTCATTCTTGTAAGAAAGGGAAGTTAATGTCATCTTCAGCTGGTCGGTTCTGAGAGTCCGCATTTGCTCTGATTGTCCAGTGACCATCATCTATAGATTACACGTGTGTCAGTCAGTAGAATATGCCAGGTGTCAGCCTATCACCAGGATTCACATAACATCCCACAATCAGCTTTACAATTAGATTTTAAATTGTTGCTTTAAGTGTCACGGGTATATGATCAATATACAGTGGCAGAGGAAGGTTAAAATGGAGGGTCTAGAATGATTTCTTGAAGAACGTGGTCATTTAGACTGAAACATAAGGAATGTGGACATTAAAGGGGCAATGGAGTGTTGGCAGAGTACAGTTATGGCATAATGGGACTTACACCATTTTATTATCTATGATGTTTAGAAATGGCGACTGGCCTGTGACAGACATTGGCTCTTTCAGGCTCTGACAAGAAAAATTCATTGACATCAGGGGGAACACCGGACAACTTTGTTTCTAGAATATTCATCAGTTTGGGTTTGGGAATGTAGTTCAATTGATAGAGTGTTTTCTAGCATACAAGGAGTCCTAGGTTCGATCCCCAGCACTGAATAAACCAGGTATGGTGTTAATGCTACCCCCTGGTTCTGCCTCCCAGCCCCATTCTCCCAGAAATAAGTCTCAGACTCAAATTATATTTACAAATATCTCAGCCATATAGCAAGGCTCTACTCTGACTAGAGCATAACTAATTTGTATTACATGCAACTTATTTTAACCTGTATTTTGTCATGTGGTTGGTTACCTGTGCTCGGGCACCATGTGTCTTTCTTTTTGGGCTTCCCTCTCCACCTCCTTCTCTCTCAGAATTCTTTCTTCTCCAGATGTCCCACCACTATCTCCTGCCAAAGCCATAGGCTGTAGGCTTTTTAATTGACAGACGAGACATCCATACAATACACAAGATGATCTCTACAGTGTGGTGTCTTAGTTAGGGTTTCCATTGCTGTGAAGAGACACCATAACTAAGGCATCTCTTATAAAGGGCAACATATAATTGGAGCCAGCTTACAGGTTCAGAGGTTCAGTCCATTATCAAGGTGAGAACATGATAGCTTCCAGGCAGGTATAGCCCTGGAGGAGCTGAGAATTCTACATCTTCATTCAAAGGAAGCCAGGAGCAGACAGTCTTCCAGGCAGCTAAAAGGAGGGTCTCAAACTCCATGCCCACAGTGACACACTCCTCCAAAAGGCCACACCTCCTAATGGTGCTACTCCCTGGGCCAAGCATATTCAAACCACCACATGTGGTGATACAAATTTGTAATTCCAGCTCTGGAAGATGGAGACAGGAGAATCCTAAGTTCAAGGACATTTTCTGCCATCTTTGGATTTAAAGCCAGCCTGAGTTATGAGAAGTGCTGGGTCAAACAGAACTCAAAACAAGCCCAGATCTTCTCTGTACCTAGACACATCTTTCTTTCAGTGGTCGCTGGGTGTTGGTCTTAGGTTATCTATGACTTAAAAAATAAGCCAGTCCCTTTTCTGTGACAGAGGTGATATAAGATTTTTAACTTCTCTAAGTCTCAAGTGTCCTTACCTCAACGATCCATAATGAATGTTGGGATTCAGACCCTGGACAAGCAGCTGAGGTGCATATTTAACATACCAAAGTGATCTGGCTTCCAGGTCCTCCCTGTGTCCTCAGTCCCTACCTGTTACAGGGCATGGCTGGTATACCTTACACTCTTTGTTGAACTTTCCAACCCAGGGGCTGGCCTTCTTCTCACTCAGTGAGTCTTCACTATGTAATCACACATTTTGGTTCTCTTCTCTCTTCCTCGCTATCTGCATTTCTCTTCTCTCTCTCTCTGGCCTGTACTCACCTTCTTTCTCTTCCCTCCCCTGTCTCCCTCTATAGGGCATCTTTATCACTGACCCTTTCCTGTGTGGTCTATGAACTCTCAGGGAGAGCTGCCTTTTTACCTCTCAATAAACCTGCCTTTATACTTTAATTCTGGCTTGAATTAGCTCACTTCATTGGCAGACATAACTTACCAATGGAGACTAGCTAATAGTGCAGCATCTACTTCACAGAACTGATATAAGCTTCTACAGGAAGTGTATAGTTAATGTCCAGATATGCTAAGTTAGCTCAAAATTCAACACTGTTAAATGCCATCATATCTGTCCGCATGCAGAAGTCACTTGGATAGTTGGTTTTAATTTGCGTTTATCCTCCCTAAGTGCAGAGACTGGAAAAGCATGGATTTTTGGAACCACACTTGAGTTTAGAGTTGTCTGTCTGTAATGTTATTGTAACAATGTTACCCTCTTTGAAAGCTGTAAAAATGGTGATAGCTCTCACTATTCCTCTAAATTATTGGGAAGAATAAGAGTCTAATTAAAGAATCCAATAATAGCTGGCATTTAACAGGCAGTATTCACTATCTTTCTCCTTTGATACATTTAGCATTCAGCACCCCACCTACTTTTGGAAGTACTGGATCTGTGCTGCAACAAAGTTTCTTACGTGCAAATGCAGGAAGATCTCCCCAGCAGGAGAACAGAGGCCGAATAGCTCATTGATGGAAATTGAGGAGAAGGCAGAAGACCCATCCAGGATACAAACGGACTCTTCTGGGGCCAGCGACCCTCCTCTTGCCTTAAGCTACCTATAATGAAAAAGCTGGTGCCTGCCACCTGTCTCACAGATCTGTCCCCAGGATTAATGTGAGGAGGTCCGAAGAGCCTGATGAAGGTTTTGAAAGGAAATCGCAAGCACAGGCCCAAGCAGTACTGCTGCCGGGAGGATTCTTCAATAGCAGAGCTGGCATGAAGTGATTTTCTTTCCTCAGTGATGAGACTCTAATCCAAGGCATGGCCAAATTTTAAAGATGTTGTTCTATCATATTTTGTCACAACTTTGAGACAGGGAAGAGGCCTGTGGACCATCAAGTTTCCTGGGTTCCCATCCCTTAAACAGGCTCTCTAGAACAACCTTTTCTGAGAGACTAGATTGTTTCTATCACCTGGATGTTTGCTGAAAGTGCTATTTCCTGGGGATTTGACTTTAGATCCACAAATTAGCAAAGCTCCAGGAAGCACCATTTACACATAATCTCATGCGAATGGTGCCCCCTGGTGTTGTTCAGCATGGCAGCCTTGCTTACTGCATACAAATTGAATAGAGGTTTCTGCCTGAGGTTGCCTGGAATTTTACAGTATTAGCATGGGAGTGGGGAGGTCTAAATCAACATTCAATGACTTAGGACAATTGCCTTGGTGACCCTGAGAACTGGGAGTCCCCTGGAGGACGGGGGTGGGGGGATGGGGGTTTGGGCTTCTTGCTAGGAGAATTTTAGATCTTACCCTCTCACTGAGTGAGAACAAACCCCATTAGGGACCTAATAGCTAATATTTGTTGAGGAAATTACTGGTGTTAGGCAAGGTGCTAGGCACTTCACAGGCCGGTTCTAATTCCCCTCTCTTCAGTAACTTCTTGAGCACGATGCTATTGCTGTTCCTGCCTTCTTATGAAAGAGTGAAATAGAATTCACAGACTAGCACTGGTGTCCCATAAATATTCAGTAAGTGTTAATATTCTATGAGCTTATGTGTAAATACTTAAGAGACTGTAAATCCGTTGTCCCACCGCTCAGAAAGCAGTAGCATTGTTAGTAATGACCAAGAAATGAAAACTTGGAGGGGCTTGGGAGGCATGTTTGCCAGGTATGAGGGTGACAGGTACCTGCAGAATGGAGGGTGGCAAGGGAAGAAGGTACTTAGGAACAAAGAAGCTCTCCCCATCAATCAGTGTGTGCTGTCCCTCAGGAGGAACAGGGGAACTTGCCCCATCAGTACGTCCTTTCTGCTCACCCCCTCCAGGAGAAGAGGTGAAAACTTTTCTTACACTTACTCTGTCCAAGACTCAGCTTTTCTAGTGTTTGTCTACAGAACATGACTTGCTTCCTATCAGAAAACATACTTCAGCAAGCTCAAAAGTGAACTTTAAAATCACTGTCGATTTGTACGGGGAGATTCCGCCCCGATATATAACCAAAGAGAGGATCCTACAGAATAGCATGGCTCCAGTTGTAATCCCACACGGCAGACATCAGCCATGTCCTGTGAAGTCTACTCTTCCTGGATGCAGGGAGCTAGATCCCGGCGAGTAGCTGCTTAGTCTGGTCCAGCCATGCCTTCCGCTGCTTTGTTCTCCTGACTGACTGGAGTAGCAATGCCCAGCTCTGGTGAAGAGGGCAGAACTCTTGTCAGTGCCAGGCTAAAATAACTGTACAGGACAACCACACCACGACTCAATCTCCTAACAGGATTAGTGTTTAAGAGAGGACATGCTTTCTTCTGATGTCCTGAATTTGGGGGCCTTCTGGTGGCTGGAACCTAGTTTTACTTTAACAAATGCAGCCAATCACTTAGGTTTCTTCCATGGGCACTTTGTCCTTTTGCTCTTTGAATGTTAATCTTTTGTTACTTCCTAACCTTTTGTGTTTGTTGACCCCTCCCCCACCCCACCTCTCCCTCCCTGCCAACTTTGAGACAACTGCCCTCCTTTCAGCAGATCTGTACATCTGAGGATACTTTTCCATGAAAATTTGGAGTTTTGTTGTTGTTTGGTTGGTTGGTTTTTCACTTAAAATATCTCACTTTTAGCTCTATCTAATGGTGTGGGCCTATAGTCCCAGCACTGGGGATACTGAGGCAGGAAGGTGGTATATTTGCAGTCTAGTATGAGTTGCACGGGGAGATTTTTATCAAGAAGAAGAAAAGGAGGAAGTGAAGAAAAAAGAAAAAGGAAAGAAAAATACCACCCAACAAAGAAAATATAGCGAACCAAACAATGAAGCTAAGCTTGTTAACACCTCCAAATAGGATTTTTGTATGTAAATAAAGATTGATCAGCCTTTGAGCAATTTTGTTATAGGCAGTATTCAATTTGAAATCAATGCCTTAGACCCATTCTTAATGGAGGGAGGGAGGGAGGGAGAGAGAGAGAGAGAGAGAGAGAGAGAGAGAGAGAGAGAGAGAGAGAGAGAGAGAGAGAGAGAGAGAGAGAGAGAGAGAGAGAGAGAGAGAATATGCATTTAAACAAGTGATTGTCACTTAGGACTATGCGTGATTCAGCTCTCAATGCCTGGATGTGTCACTACAAACTGCCAGTTCATGGTTAAAGGAGGAACAGCAGAGAAGATGCAGTTCACTGAAAACAGTGTACTTCAGTCACCACTTAAACAGTTAGGGTCTTTGTTGGTTCTTATTTTCTGACAAGGTTTCATGTAGCCCAGGTTGACCGCTAATTTCTGATCCTCTGGCCTCCACCTCCCTAGTGCTGGATGCAAGGGTGTGCACCATCACACATGGCTTTTATCAAGGACCTTTTAGAGACTGGCTGTCAGAGATTTTCTTCAGAAGTTGGCGAACACAGCAATGACTTTGCATATTTGCTCACCCTACAGAAGGCTTTCTTGTTCTTAACTAACATTGGCTATTTGTAATCTAATAGGTTTATATCAGCTCTTGAGATACTGATGAGGTTGTTCAGGGGTTGGAGAGTTGGCTCCACAGTTGAAAGCCTTTGTTCTCTCAGAGGACCTGACTTCTGTATCTAGCAACCACATGGTGGCTCAAAACCAACCTCAACTCCAGTTCTAGGGGATCCAGTGCCCTCTGTGGCCTCCTTGGCACCAGGCATGTAAGTGGGGCACATATATACATGCAGGGAAAACAGTCGTACACATAAAATATATGTAATAAACGAATATACTTTTTCGAAGCGCTTGCCAGCTCAGAGCAGAGATTTCGGTCCTGCTCACGGCTCAGTAATGCTGAATCTTGAGAGCTACGTCGGTGTTGATGGAGCGCACATGGTGTTGTCTTTAGAACATTCTTCCTACGGATGCTTCTCTGGTTTTTAATATCTCCAGAAAAGGAACAGAGACAGATGCTGACAAGATTCCTTCAAAGATGTGTGGTCAAAGTAGGGAGGCAAAATGCCTACCTCAGGCAAGCTTCTGCCTTAGGTCACTGGCACTTCCTGTTTCCTCAGGCAAGCTTCTGCCTTAGGTCACTGGCACTTCCTGCTTCCTCTGCCCGATGACTTTCCCCTCAGCTCTGTGATTCACTATGGCTCTCCTCACACCTCTGTCTTCTCTTTCTCCCTCCCTCCCTTTCCCCCTCCTTCCCTCCCTCCCTTCCTCCCTCCTTCCCTCCATGCCTTCCTCCCTCCCTTCATATCCCTTCCCATTCTCTCCCCTCTCTCCCTCCCTTCCTCCCCACATTAAATTAAATTATTTTAATTATTTAAATTTCTTTGTTTCTTTTTCCTTTTCTTTCTTTCTTTCTTTTTTCTTTTTTGTTTTTCCAAGACAAGTTTTCTTTGGGTAACCCTGGCTGTCCTGGAACTTGCTCTATAGAACAGGCTGGACTTGAATTCAGAGATTCGCTTGCCTCTGCCTCCCAAGTACTGGGATTAAAGGAATGTACCACCACACACTACTTAATTTTTTTCAAACAATCCATTTTAATCATGTTTTCTTCTTCCTCAACTCCTCGAAGATCCTCCTGCTCACCTGCCCAACTTCATGTTCTCTTCCTCTCTTAAAAGGGAAAGCAGCTGAGCCGAGAGTGCGCTATCCTAGAGTATGACACTAAACCACACCCTGGAAGAACACTGAGAACTCTATCAAGCAGAGGTTCCTTGATTTCTGCTGCCTTCTCTCCAGAGCCACACAAAGAGTTCTTCCTCCTTGGACATGCAACAGCTGTCTCGCTGTTCCCAGAGAAAGCAACCAAGACCCAGAAGACAGCTGACAAGCAGGCTTGGCTAAGTTTCCCACGCTGATCACGCCTAAGCCATCCTCCTTCCTGTCCCCCACATATCTCCACAATTGCCTGTTTGTCAACCCTCTCAAACCAAAGTTATATCTGTTTTCATTTACTCGAATCCAGGGCTGCCTCATGCCAGCCATTCTATCCCTGAGCTGAATCCCCAAATTCTCTGTCCTCCTTCCTATTATGTGAGATCTGGTTAAGCTCATTTTACCTTTCTCTTATTAATCTGAATCTTTTTATGAAGAGTGTCAGCAACGAGTGGGAAGATAGTACCTTTCCCCCAACACAATTCTTAATTCTATTGCATTATACCTTATTGCTGTACCATGATGATAAAATTATTTTGTTGTTAGATTAGAATGTGTTAGGGACTGGAGGTATAGCTCAGTGCTGGTGCAATTGCCTAGCATGTGAGGCCCTGGGTCTTATTATTATTTAGGTATTATTACTGTTAACATTTTGCCCTATCTGTTTTGTCCACTTTAAGAAAAATAAAGATTTTTTAAAGGCTGTTTAAAATCATAACTACATTATAATATTCACACACAATAAAACAAATAATAATTCCTTAATATCGTCTTCGACTTTTCCTAATTGTCTCAAAATCTCTTTTTACAGTTGGTTTGATTGAAACAGGATTCAAATAAAATCCACATATTGATTTGGCTGTTATGTCTCTTAAGTCTCGTCTAATCTTTAATACTTCCCGCCCCCAGCCATCTATTTGTTGAAGAAAATGGAGAATTGATCACCTAGAATTTCCCACACTCCAATTCTGTCTGCATTATACAAGCCATCCTTCTAGCTATTAGAGTTCCTGGGATGCTAGGGCCTTGCCCACAGAGATATGTGAGGTCTGCTGAGGTTTTGGGGGCCCATCTCCAGAGTCTCTGGACCATTTGTATTTCTAATGTGCTTCCAAGAGGGTGCTGGGGCTGGTGGTCCAGGCCACACTCTGAGGATTCCTGCTCTAGGGCAAAGATCAGGCCCCTTTGAAAATAATAAGCAGCTTGGGGAAGAGGGGAGGATAGAGCTCAAAGATGATTCTTAGTGAGACCCTGGGTTTATTCCCTGCACAAGTAAATAAGCAAATAAGTTAAAGCACACACAAGAGTGCACACACACCACATACATACACACACCATACATATCCACACTACACACACACGGGTACATACACATATACCATACACACAGAGGCATACACATACACACACACACACACACCATACATGCATACACACACCATACATATCCACACTACACACACAGATGCATACACATATACCATACACACAGAGGCATACACACACACACACACACACACACACACACACACATACATACACACAACCTGCTTGTACCACCCCCAAGCTCCCATGCATACACATAGCTCAAGGTACAGTATATTGCATTTTAGGAAACAGCAGAATGACCTTTTCTCATTTTTTTTCTGTGCTCACTCAGATTTTCATTTCAGTTCCTTCCTCATCTGGTGCAGAAATATCCTCATTTCTGAAGACATAGACAAATTGGGGAGGAAAAAAAAAGGCTTGGCTAAAGTCTCCCCAGTGTATCATGTGGCATCATGCTCTGTTTGTGCATATGCCTGTCGGTTACCAACTTCTCCATCAAACTCAGCATCAAAACATGCAAGCTTTCCTGTTTCTTTGGTTCTGTTTCCCCTAAAGCTCCCTTGCTGTGCAAAGCTTATATAAGATCATTTGCATGTTTTTTGTAAATTTCCACTTGTTATGGGTACATCAGCCAGGATTCTAGTGATGGATGGGTAAATCTTTCCTCCCTCACAATTTAGATTTGCTTAAGAAAATATATTACTTTGTTCTTTTGACTTCCTTCCTTCCTTCTTTCCTTCCTTCCTTTTTTTTCTTTCTATTTCATCCCCTCCCCATCCTTGGAATTGATTCTCCTGGTTCCACCTCCCACGTGCTGAGATTGCAGATGTACGCCATCACAGCTGATTTCTGCATGCATGTTAGGCAAACCCTCTACCAACTGAGCTACGTGCCTAGTCTAATTTTCTTTAGGATTAATTATTTAGGCTGTCAAATGTTTTCACTTATTTGTTTAGAACATCTACCACTATTTTACATAGCCCCGCCCAATCTGAAGTAAGTAACATTTCCTCTAGTTTTTAATCTGTCTACTTGTTTATTTTTCTAGCTAACAATGCTGTTCAAATGCTGTTTATTTGTATGTTGAAGAGGATTGTTAGAGTTGGTCGATCTGGGGAAGTGCCTCTCCCAGGCTGGCTCTACTGTGGGAGAGTCCTGTGTGTATTAGATGACTTATCTGTGAACCATGGAAACGTTTTGAAAGGTAAAGCAGACGATACACTGAAGAACCATTTGTCACGAGTAATTGCAGGCAGTCAAAAAGAAGAAAGATTGTACATGAATCATGACGTAAGAGCTGTGAAGGGCAGGTATTTGAGTCCAGTCTGCAGCTACCGAACAGGCTGGTCCTCAAATGACACACAAATTTTATGCCAGGAAAGGTTTAGTCCAGAGGACAAATCATTCTGCATTGTGTCCCAGATTTTGTAAAGACAGGACACTTTTTCATAGAGTTGTACTTTTGTATTTTTTCATTAACCAAAACCCATAATTTATTCATATTTCTCTAATTAAATTCATAAAACTGGCAAGAAAACTATCACTATGAAAAATATACTATTTGGAAATTTGTGTCTATTATACAATGGCTGAATTTTTTTCTTTTTTGCTCTACTGGGCATGGATCCTAGAGCATCTTACATGCTAGGCAAATGCCTGTAACCAGCTGTCACTCTAGTGCCCAAGAGGAGTTGCTTCACACAGGTACTCTCTGATACACTTAATTATACTTTGTAAAAAAAAAAAAAAAACTATTATAGTAGGATTTCCAAGATAAGACACATTGTTAAATGGAGTTATCATGTTGCAATAAATCTCTTGAGTTTATTGTTCAGCTAATGGAAATTTGTTTCCTTGGACCAGTGTCACCCTCAGCCCCATGGTAACTGTCAACTGTCTGCTCTACATACAAGTGAGATTGTTCATTTGCCTTTTATGCCTGGTTTATCTTAGTACTTTATCTTCCAGTTTTATCCACATTGTCATAAACATCAGGATTTTTCTTCTAAGGTTGATGAGTATTCCATTGTGTATGTATACTGAATTCTCTCTCTTCCCTTCTCCCTCACCCTCTCCCTCACTCTCTTCTTCCTCTCCCTCTCCCCTGCTGAGATTACAGATATGTGTCACTATATCAGGCTCCTGAATTTTCTCTACCCATTCATCTATCTTCTTGATTCATTTTTGTTGTTGTTGTTGTTGTGAATAATACTGTAATAAATATGAACATGGTGGAGGCTGGAGAGATGTCTCAATGGTTAAGAGCACTGACTCCTCTTCCAGAGGACCCAGGTTTGATTCCCAGCAGCTATATGGCAGCTCATGACTGTCTGTAACTCTAGGTCCAAGGGTTCTGATGCCTTTTTCTGGCATCTGCACTTGGGGAATGCATGTGGTACACAGACATGTTTGCAGACAAAACATTCACACATATAAAATATATATACCACATATATGCATCTATATGTGCACATATAGTATATATTTTTGTGTTTATATTAATATTATATATACCTTTTAAATTTTAAAAGAAAAGCAAAACATGAGAGTAGAGATATGTCTGATACACAAATCTGCTCACTTCAGTTTATGTTCAGAAGTGGGACTGTGGGCTCCTATGGCAGTTTTAGGATTTTTTTTTAATCTTTATTTTTTGTTTTGTTGGTTTACTTCTTTCCATAATGGCTGACTAATTTATATTCTCCCTGTTAGTATAAAGTTTCCCTTTCTCTACACTATCTTCAACACTTACTTCTTCCTTTCTTTCTTTTTTTCTGAGACAGGCTTGTCTCAGTGGTTAAGAGCTCTGACTGCTCTTCCAGAGAACCCAGGTTTGATTGCCAGGATCCATATGGCAGCCATGTATAGCCTAGGCTGGACTTCAACTAGGCTCCTCTTGTCCACTGAGTGCTGGAATTATAGATACATATCACTTTGCCAAACTTCATTTGTCTTTTGATTGTAGTCATTCTAACAAGTGTAAGATACATCTCACCAACATCTTAATATGTCATTCTCTGATAGCTACTGACTCTCAATATTTCTTCATGTGTTTTTTGGCCAGTTTCATATCTTATTTGAGAAACATCTATTTAGATGATTTATTTCTTAATTCAAGTTCTTTTCTCACTTCTGATTTGTGGTCCATACATATACAAATTTTATTTTGAGACAGAGTATCACTATGTAGCCCTGACTAGCCTGGAGCTCACTGTGTAGACCAGGCTATCCTGGGACTCACAGAGATTTATTTGCCTGCCTCCACTTGCCGAGTGCTGAGATTAAGAGTATGTAGCACCATACCTGGCTCTGTATGTTTTGGATACCAGGTTTTTGGTGGTTATGTGGCTCTTATTTTTTTTTCATTGCTTTCATTAAAAAAAAAAAACAAAACAAAACAAAAAAAACCTTGCTGGACGGTGGTGGTGCATGCCATTAATCCCAGCATTTGGGAGGCAGAGGCAAAGGCAGGCGGATTTCTGAGTTTGAGGCCAGCCTGGTCTACAGAGTGAGTTCCAGGACAGCCAGAGCTATACAAAGAAACCCTGTCTCGAAAAAAACCAAAAAAAAAAAAAAAAAAAAAAAAAAAAAAAAAAAAAAAAAAAAAAAAAAAAAAAAAAGCCTTCATAATTTTGTAATCACTCTCAGCATAGAAAGTTTGGCTTCTACAGTTTATATGTGCTATTGGGGACATGAAGCAAAGCTGCCACGTGGCACCCTGCCTTAACTGACGTTCGTGTGACTTGAAGCATCTTGCTTGGTGGTTAGATGAGTTACTTCTCTATTGTCATCATAGAGCACCATGGCCGAGGTAACTTATAGAAGATAAGTTTATTTGGGCTTACAGCTTCTGAGGAAGAAGAGTGGGTCCTGGTGGCATGCTCAGGTGTGGTGGCAGGAGCAGGAAGCTGAGAGCTTACTTTGTGAGCTTCAAGCATGAAGCAGAGACTGTGACCTGGAAAAACGTGGGACAACTTACACTCAAAGCTCCCCGGTGATCTTCCTTTAGCTCAGCGTTTCTCAATCTGTGGGTCACTACCAATACTATGATGTCCTGTCCTTTATAATGCCCTCTCACTCCAAGGCCACAGTCCCAAGGCCCCCCTGACCTAATAAAGCTCACTTCTAAAGGGTCACTGCTGATCACCTCCCTTCTGGGAACTGCTGCTCTTCATTCTCTCTGTTATAAGATAATACATAGCTGTACATGTGGCTCTTCTCCCTGAGTGCAAGACAAAGATCTTGGGGGATAAGGGAGCTATTTTAACCCTTTCCTTTGGAATTTTCAGCATGATTAAAATAATATTATTAATCCAAGAGCCATGTGCACTTGTTAATACGAAACAAAGATTTTGGATGTTTGGCCACTGTGGTACATTAAATAAGAAATACTCCCATAGTCTCAAGCATTTGTAATGTAAACATCTGATATTCAGGATATCTGCTTATGCGACCCCTGTAGGGGTCGTGACTCATAGGTTGAGAACCAATGACTTAAAGCAAAAGAACCTGCCATGGACAGTATGCCAAGGGTCTGAGGAGAAGAGAGTGTGCTGAGGAATATCCCCTATATACAAGGGGCTATTCTGGCTTTTGTAATAACTCAGAAGCTTCTCAGAGTTAGGAGTTAGTAACAAGGCAGACCCTTTTGTGGATGTCAGTCAGGAGACAGGCCCAAGGAAAATAAAATGTCAGTATGTCCTGATGGAGCTGGTAGTCAACTCCAATAACACTCAGATTGTACAGTAAGCTCAACCTCAACTGCGTGCTAAGGAACCAAAGTTCAAAGAGCCCCTACCGCAGCAGCAGTCATGCTAGGGGACGGTATGCAAGCCTTTAATCCCAGCACCAGCACTTGGCAGACAGAGGCAGGAGGAGCTCTAGGAACTGGAGGCCAGCCATGGCTACATAGTGCAACACTGTCTTTAAAAGAAAAAAAAAGTCAGGCAATCTTACTGCTCACTTTCCCCTCTGCCCAGCTACTTGTTGGGCAGGCCTTTTCCCTTCCTTCCTCCCTTTCCTGAGCCCGTACTCTTCCTCTCAATCCAGCTCTCCATATACATTCAAATTAACAAAACAGGTTCACCCAAATTCAGTGCCTAATGTACATGTGGATAAGATCAAACTCCTCTTCCTAGAAAATGAAAAGTCTCTCCATCTAGAGAGACATTTGGCTCCTCGTTTTCTGGACTCTTCCTTGCTGCAGGGAGCTGTTGGATCGTTTGTTTGTTTGAATTGCTGAGTCAACTTTGCTTGCTCCCCTCCTGTCCTAACTTAGCATTCTTCAAAATAATGAGATAGAGAACCATGTGGGATGCAGAGCATCACTACACGGCTGGTTTAGTCTACGTGTCTCCACGAATGGAGCCAGGGACTAGGTAGGACCGCAAACTTTTCTTGCAGCTTTGAGAGAAGAGGCTATGAAGCCCAACCACAGGAAGGTTTCTCCGTTCTCTCAGTGAGCTGCTGTGGCCTGATTTCTCCAGGCTGTCAGCTTTTCTTCTCTTAGAGTGGCTATTGTCTTAAAGTGCAGGGTCCAAGATCTAACAGATTACTGGCTCTTGGAGGAACATATGAAACTAGCTAGCTATCCCTTCATTTATCATGGCTCCAAGCTGAGAACTGTATAAGTATACCTGGTGCGCACAGGGCTAGGGGCTGGCATGGAGGTGGAAGTTTGACTGCCCGCACCCCTGCCTGCAGAGCAAGCCAAGAACTCTCGTCCCCTCGGGAACCAGCTAGAACA
This sequence comes from Mastomys coucha, assembly GCF_008632895.1. Lineage (NCBI taxonomy): Eukaryota > Metazoa > Chordata > Mammalia > Rodentia > Muridae > Mastomys > Mastomys coucha. Next base: position 58,871,463 of record NW_022196900.1, on the reverse strand, counting down.
CTCTCCTTCTTCCCTTTTCCCCTCCGCCCCGGGCTACAAGCAGCCCCTCTGCCCCCCATTCCATTCTCAGCTCTCCTGCAGCATGCGGCAGTGTCTGTGGTGCCCAAGAGCTAGAACCTGGCGTCTCTGGTCTCCTTGCTGGCCTGGGAACCCCAGAGCTGGCTCTTTCGTGGCACCCAGCAGTGTCTGTGGTGCCTGAGAGTCTGAACGACTCCGGCAGCTCGGAACACTGGCAGCGGCTCGGCCATGGCTGAGAACGCAGAGGCATTCCGGAGATTAGACATGGCTCTCTAGAGGAAGACCTGTTCCATTGGTCCAGCACTGATCCCGATGAGAAGAGGCAGTCCATGGTTTTAAGGTGTTTATTGTAGAGAGGCAGAAAGAGGGAGAGAGTAGAGAAGTAGAGGGCAGCCATGGCCACGTGGAGAGAGGGGGAGCAAGGGAGCAAGGGGCAAGAGTAAGAGAGTAAGAGAGAGAGGAGAGGGCAAGCAGCTCCTTTTATAGTGGGCCAGGCCTACCTGGCTCTTGCCAGGTAACTGCAGGGGGTGGAGTCCAGACAGAACACCAGGAGCTTGGGGCCCTACGTGACTGATGGCCACACACCTCTCTGAGGGAGCAGGGGCTGTGGGAGGTTGTAGTTGCAACAGGAGCCAGGTGCCCAGGGGGCATGGCCGAACAACTGCTGTCCCTCCCAGGTGACAGTCACCTGCTGGACTTCTGGGGTTCTAACCCTGAGCTCGACTGGGGACCAGACTGCCTACTACAGCTCACCACCCCACAATTGTAGTGATGAGCAAATGGAGTTTCAGAGTAATCGTTTATCCAAAGTCACATCCCCATTTGGATAAACTAGGAATCAAACTCAGATTCGGACAAGACAAGTAATATGTTTTACCTTCCACTTGACTCATGTGTGAAACTTCTGTCTTCATAGACAAACACGGGAACTCCAAGATCCAGGAGAGCAGGAGAAGAGGCCAGTTACAGATGAAGATGAATTGGAAATCATGGTGTGTTCATAGGATGGCTGCTGGCACCTCTAGTTCTTGCTTTGGCTGGCTGTCAGGCAGGACTGGAGGTCCACTATTTCCAGCTCTGATCCTTCAAAAAAATCTGGAGGCCAGATTGGGAATTCTATCATTAAATGCTGACAATTAGGTTAAAATTGTTTTAATTATGTGGAGCCCCAAACTATATGTAATGGTTGTCCTTAGAATTTTCCCTTTACTTTGATTAACTATAAGAATTACTTAGAATATCATTGTTTGGAGCTGGAGGTATAATTCATAGTAGAACACTCGTCTTCCTATGTGTAAGACATGGATAGGAATCCAGTACTACAAAAATGAGCCCACCAACCCCCAAACACAAGCAAGGGATATATAATACCATCCACATATATAATTTAAATTTTGTCCATAGTCACATGTAAACAGTTTTAAAGAGGTTGAAGTCAGTTTTTAATAAGGCATTTTATTTACCTTAAATATAAAAAACATTATTTAGACACATAGTCAATGTAAATGCTATATATTTCAATTATGTGATGTGCCAATTTGAACTCAGCACATGGAAAGTCCTCCACATTTGGCAGAGTGTGCAGTCTGAGAGTGGGGGCCATCAGTGGCCCCAGGTGATAATTACTTAAACTCAGAGCTTTCTTGCTCAGAAGCAAGTTTTACTCAGCTCTTCCTAGAGTCTGTTAAACGCCTTTTATTGCCTTTGGAGAACACAGAGGCTCTTCCTTCCTCCAGCTAGGACCCAGATGACTTTGTTGGCCTGAACAGAGGAGTGAGTCTACTCCAGTGTATTAGAGGCTCAACTCCGCTCAAGAAGTGAGACTTGACAAGAAACGGACAGCCTCATCTTTTCGAGCTGACAAAATTCTGAAACAAAGTGTTTCAGCATGTGCAGTTCAACCACAGAAGTACTTTATTGGAATTATCAGTTTGCAGTTCAGAGGCAATGGTGACATTTGAGGAGCTGCTGGATTTAAACTTATAGGAGTTTAGAATAGAGGGCAGCACAGACACTTAAAATGTTTTGGACACCTAGATATAGAGTTGGATTTTTTTTCAATCACTTAATTTTTTTTTTTTTTTTGGAGAACTGAATATAGACTTGTTTTTTTTTAATTTAGGTTTTATTTGTTTGTTTGTTTGTTTGTTGTTAGTTTTCTCCTTCTACCATGTGGCCCCAGGGATCGAACTCAGGTTATCCTGCATGACAACAAGTGCCTTTCATTGAACTGTCTTACCAGCTCCTACTATGCCTTTTGTTTTGTTTTTAAAGCTACTACTTTTTTATTTCCAGCTCTTATGAGTTATTTATCTTCAGCATTTATCTTCTCATCGTTCATATCATCAACTCATCACCTTTGTGCTGGTCAGTTTAACTGGACAAATGCTAGATCATCAGACAGGAGGGAGCCTCGATTGAAAAAAATGTCTCCTGTAGACAAGGCTGTAGGCAAGTCCATGGGGGCATTTTCTAAACCACTGACAGATAGGGGAGAATGCAGCCTATTGTAGGTGAGGTCACCCCTGAGCTGGAGGTCCTGGAGTATGTATGAGCAAACCATGATGCTGAGTAAGCCAGTAAGCAGCACATTTCCGTGACTTCTACATCAGCTTCTGCCTCCAAGTTTCTGCCATGTTTGAGTTCCTGCCCTGGCTTCCTTCAACTTGAAAATGTAAGCCAAATAAACCCTTTCCTCGACAGTTTGCTTTTGGTCACGGTGTTTCACCATAATAGTAGTAATCCTAACTAAGATGACCTTCCTTATTTTGTCTAGTTTATCGTGTCTTTAAACATACTTATAATCATTATTTTGAGTTCTCTGTCTGAGGTTTCACCTAACTCACTCCCACTGGATGACACTACTGTTGGGTTAATAAGTTTTGGATACATTGCATTGTCTTGTTTCTGTGTGTTTCTTATATTAGAGCTTATACATCTACTGTTATTCCTTTGGTTTATTCTTACTTAGCCATATTCTTTCATTTAATTTATTTGCACTGTTCAAGTGGGACTTGCATTTGATAGTTGAGTGTAATTTGGTAGTTCAGAAAGTAATTCTTCCATCTAGGAATTTGGTGCCGAGTGTAAATTCTGTATTATTCCCTGAGTATGAGAACCAAGAGGCAGACACAGTTGCTTGATATTAGCACTATGTAGTTGCCATACCAGCCATTTAATTACAGTAGCCCCTTTTGAGATGAATATAACAAACGGTCAAGGATAGTGTGAAGTAGACTCAGGTTTTAGCTACTAAGATTAGGTATGGCTTGGGTGACATAGATGAGGATAAGGATTAAGTATTACATTGATTTTGAGAAGGAAAGAAAAATGAGTTGGATAAAGTAGCTGGGATGAGAAATCTGGGATTCTGGTAAAAATCCATAGATTTTAGAGAGTGGTGAGTCTAGGAAGGGTTACAATTAAGATATAAAATGAGGGTAAGTGCCTCTGTACCTGCCCAAAGGAGGAAGATGGTGGTGGAATTGCTCGTTATTATACAGGAGGAAATTAAGAAGAAGCCAGAGAAGCTGATCGACTGCAAGAAAACCTGCCTGTTCCTGCTGGAGGTTATCACCACCACCACCAGCCACCACCACCACCTAATAGACGAGTTTTCCCAAAGGAACGTGCCTTCGAGCGAACTACAGATCTACACCTGGATGGATACAACTTTGAAAGAATTGACTAGTTTAGTTAAGGAAGTCTACCCAGAAGCCAGAAAGAAGGGCACACACTTCAATTTTGCAATTGTTTTCATGAATCTTAAAAGACCTGGACATCGAGTTAAGGAGATTGGCAGCACCATGTCTGGCTGGAAAGGCACTGGTGACTCCATGACCCTGCAGTCCCAGAAGTTCCAAATAGGGGAGTATCCGGACATAGCCATCACGCTTCCAAATCGGGCACCATCTTCATCAGGGAGGATGAGACCATACTGAATTCTATTGACTTTCTTGAAGTTATTTTTCAGCCAGTTTGTAAAATAAACTTACCTAACTCCCTCCCCCCCAAAAAAAAGAAAGAAAGAAAATGAGGAAGGGGTAAGGATGAGGGAAGGAAGGGAAGATGCAGGAACAAGACAGGGAGGGACGTGAAATATAACAAATACTGTGGCATGAATGGTTGGCACAGTCGCACTGAATAGGAAGGCGATACTCTAAGATCTCTCTGGCTCTAGCCAGTTCCCTTGTGCTGCTGTGTTGGGTAGGATAGAGCACGAGAGAGCCTTGGCCCCTGCAGCCTCTGTGTTCGTGGGGTTCTGACATAGGGCAAGCGAGGGGTGTAGGTTGTTTTCTGGTAACTCCTTCAGACCTTTGTTCTCCAGTTTGACATCTTCTAGTGCTGCAAATCTGGCCCATGCCAGTTTCTGCCACACTCTCCTCAGAAGAAGCTGCCTTTTAGAGTTGGATATTTTTAGTGGACGTAGCATATCACAGGCTTGCTTGGGCTGATCTGACAAATACCATAGCTTTGTGGCTTAAACAACAGCATCTGTTTCCTCACGGTTCTGAAGAGCCAGTGATGCTCAGTTTCATGCACTGAGGATGACCCCTCCTGCTTGCTGATGGCCATCTCTACAGAGTAGACAAGATGTGAGCCCTCTGGTGTCACTTCTCATAAGGACATGATTGTATAGATCAGGGGTTCCCCTTATGACCTCATTCAGCTTTAATGACGTCTGTAAACACCCTGTCTTCAATATGTAGCCATATTGAGAGTTGTAACTTCAACACATGAATTTTGAAAAGATAGAATTCAATCCATAGGGCTGGTGAGATGGCTCAGTGGGTAAGAGCACTGACTACTCTTCTGAAGGTCGTGAGTTCAAATCCCAGCAACCACATGGTGGCTCATAACTACCCAAAATGAAATCTGATACCCCCTTCTGTGTACTCATTTATAATAATAAATAAATCTTAAAAAAAAGAATTAAATTCACAGCATCAGGGCTCAGACGGACAGAAAGAGTATGTTCTTTTGTATCTTCTTGTGTTTATTTTAATCTAACCTACACTAAATACATCAAATCATGTCAAAATCCATGTCACACAGCTATGTGGGATTATTGGTATCTAATATTCACAGATCTGCAGTTATGTAATTACTAGGAGAAATAAATCATGCACCAGGACCCCTGGCTAGCCTTTGTCAGTTTCTTTAAATGGACATGTAACTCACTAACTCCTATGTTCATTCATTGGCTCAGTCTACAAAAATAGAGCCTTACTATGTATTACAATATTACTGAGATACTAAAGACCAAGGTCTATCTTTCAGTCAAAGGATGCTGGTCTCTTCTCCCAGTGCTAGCTTCACAAGACATGTTAGACTCTCTTTAGTACTAACATTCATAATAATAGTCACTAGTCCCTAATGACCAGAAGCATTTCAAGCTATGCCAAGCCCTTCACCTACATTATCTATGTTGATCTTTGCCATATGTTTCTGAATATTTCTTACAAGCTTGTACTACAGATGAGGAGAAACAACCAAGTTCATGGCTTAAGAATTAACTGGGACAATTGACTCAGCCTGATTCTAAAGGGCCGTCCCCTATGTGATGGAAATAGTCCCACTGGGACTTGCCAACATGTCACGCTAATACCGGCATCTTTTGGAGACTGACCTAGTGTACAGGGCATAGAGACAACTTTGTGTGTGTGTGTATGTGTGTATGTGTGTGTATGTGTTTCTTAGAGAGGATTTTGCTATGTAGCCTAGGTTAGCCCTGAACTTGCAGTCCTCTTGTGTCAGCCTCCCACTACGCTTGGCTAGCCTAGACCCAGCACTTTAATGTTTAAGGTAAATTTTTCTCCTTTTAGAGATTCCAGAAGGGGCTTATGTGCCCAATAATCTTGAGAAGGAAGTTTGTTCATGTAGGAGAGAAAGATTTCCCCTCTATTCCTGGGTTTGTTTCTAGGAAAAGGGCAGATTAAGAAGAGAAAGAGTTTGAACGTATTGAATATTAATGCCATGTGACATGGCAGCCTTTAGAAACAAAGACCCAAAGAAATGGGTATGTGTATGGCCAGTTGCACTGAGTGTGACTGCAGGTCACACTGTGCTAATAGTACAGGCTGGGGGAGTTTAGTGAGGCCACTTATTCCCTGCGCTGCTTCACTATAAGAAGCACACGAGATGACCTTCTTACTAAGAGGAAAAGCCAGGCTGGTGAGATGGCTCAGTGGGGAAAGGCACCTTGCCCCCAAGGCAAATGATCTGAGTTCAATTCCCAGTACCCACTCGGTGGGAGAACTAATTCCTGTAAGTTGTCTTGTGACCTCCAGATGCACACGGTTATACACATGTACACAAACACACACAGAAACAACTGTAATAGAGAATATAGAGGGGAAGTTTATTGTGGTTTACAGTTTCACAGGCTTCAGTCCATGGTCCCTTGGTCATGTTGCTTTTCGGGCTTGTGGTCAGTGCATACCCAAGAGTACATGACAGAGAAAAATGGCTCACTTCATAGTTAGGAAGCAAAGAAGAGGAAGAGTAGGAGCTAGAGTCCCATTTTTCCTTTCAAGGTCCTCCTCCAAATGTCCTCTCACTGGGCCCCACTTCTTGAAGAGCCCACAATTCTTGTTTTGTTTTGTTTTT